>NC_142444.1:138725000-139039583 GCF_059453495.1 Arachis ipaensis
AGTGTGCCTTTCCACCTTCTCCTGGAGGATATACGAAGGAGAGTACCTTTCCACATCGAAGGAGTGTGCCTTTCCACCTTGCAACCAGTGAAGAATATGGGGGAAATGATATGAAGGAGAGTGCCTTTCCACCTTCCCCACATCCTCGTCACGACAAGAGAGGGAACTTCCATCCTCAACTTGCCATCCGAACACATTTTCAAGTTAATACGCAAGCGGGATCGCACCCACACCTTGCCATCTCGACCATTTTGGCTACACATACATTTCGACCATTATGGTCACACACAGTCATCCCAAATATCATCATTTTCAACCTTTCTTTCATCTCCAAGTTACCTCTATTTCCTAGCTCTAACTTATTACCAAGCCTATCTCTATGTTCTAAGGCTAAAAGTGCAAAAACAGAGGTTTAGAGGTTCGAAATGTAGCTTTAAATCACAAAAATTCAATTGCTAAAAATAGAGGATTCACGTACGCAAGCACTTTTCTTATGTACGCAAGGGCTAATTCTCCTTGCTCGTGTACGCATCGCCCTTGCTCGTATGCGAGATGCCCAACCCGTAGAGATTGGTCACTTCGCGTGCAAAGGGTCGTGTACGCAACCCTCTAAAGTTCCTTGCTCGCGTACGCATGTCCTACCTTGTGTACGCGAGATGCCCAACCCATAGGGATTGGTCGCGTCGCGTGTGGTGGCTCGCGTACGCGAGTTATGAAGAATCAGAAAAATGCTTAAGTTGCAGAATTTCACCTTTTCAGTACCAAACTTCTGACACGCATAACTTTTTCGTTTTAAATCATTTTTCATCCATTCCTCGAACGGTGCAAACTTCACGAACTCAATTTTTATTTGAAAACATTTGGGAGTCCGGAAGCCAAGCTATGGTTCAAAAAAGTTCGGCCAAAAACTAATTTTACACAAAACCTCAAAACCTCCATTTTCTTTAAAACTCAACTCCAATTCAAAATTACCAACCCTATAACCATCAGCACAACATATTTTCACATCCAACCATTTCCTAATTCAACAATATCATATATCAACCTCTCAAACAACCAACAAGATAAGCATATTCTTATTCATTATATATATACAAACATGTATCATCATTAACTCATCACTTAATCTCTTATCCAACCAGCATTAAACTCATAATATATCACTTAACACTTATCCAACAAGCACCCACTCCATATCACAGTTCTTATCAAAGTCACTAAGCATTAAGTATACTCATACATTCCAACCTATCCTATGATCACCTAGCCTAAGTTTTCACAGAACATTATATATTAAATACGAGAAACCTAAACCATACCTTGGCCGATTTCTCGTAATGTCTGGAACGCCTCAACTAGCACCGTTCCACAAATTCCAAGGTTACAAAATTACACCCCAAACAGAAAACTCAGCTACCTCAGCCCAACATCTAGCATTCTGATACCACCAATTCCATCAACAAGCCTCAATTAACATCACAACTCAATCTAATTCCAATGAACATTACTAAATCAACATAATTCTCACTTGAATTCAGATCTCACAAGGGTTAGAGTTATCCTTACCTTACCAACGGAGAATTGGGTCAAAACCCGGCAATATCTGTGAGTTAATTCGAACCTAAACACCGAATTCAAGCAAAATCTAACATGATTACACATTGAATTCGAAATTGGGGAAGAGGAAATTGAAAAGAAAAATGTGGCTTACCTCTGGAATAAAGTTATGGGCTTTGTAAAGCTTGACGCGCTGGTCACGTGGCCGCAAACGGTGTGGCGATCGGAGCTCGGAGCGAGAAGTTATGGTGGATTGTTTGTGGTGTTAGGGTTATGTCTCCTTCCCCTCACCTTGAGCATGCTTTCAGCGTTTCCTTGGGCTGTTGGTTTGGGCTTGGGCCCATTTTTGGGCCCGGTTCGGCCCGTTTGGCCCAATCCTGGGCCAAATTCTTTGAAATTGGAGTCAAAATTCATGTTATAATTAGCTCTATTACATTAAACTATCAAATCCCATTTTCTAATTACTTTGATTAATAATTAATTTATTGATTAGTTATTTACTAATTACTCAGAGTTTACAGAGTGTAGGAATGGTACCTTCGAGGTTTGTCCTAATGTAAGCTTCCTTAATTGTGTGGTTTCTTTTATGTTGATGTATTTCTCAACTTACTCTTGAACGTCATACAAAGAAGTCGGGTGCCTCTTTGATATGGATTGCGAGAAGGGGCCTTCCTTGAGGCAAGTAACAAGTCGCATGATAGATGCTTCAATGGGCAAATTTTGGATTTCCAAACAATGTTGTTGAATCTTTCCATGTACGCCCTGAGAGATTCTCCAATGTCTTGCTTGACACCCAAGAGGTTTGGAGCATATTTAGTTTTGTCTTTCTAGATGGAGAATTGGGTGAGAAAATATTTAGCTAAGTTGTCAAAACAAGTTACCAATCTAGGGAGAAGGTTGTCAAACCACTTCAAGTTGTCTCGGTTAAAGTGGTTGGGAACATTTTACATTGAGTTGCATCTGAGGCATTACCCAAATACATTCGACTTAGGTGATGGCGGGGTTGGTCGTGCCATCATAAAGGTCCATGTCTGGGCTCTTAAAATTCCTAGGAACTTTTGTTCGCATGATCTCCTCAGAGAATGGGTCCTCAATTCCCAAGGGTGTAGTTTTCCGATCAGTTCGAGGTCCCCTTCCCTTGAGATCGGACTCCAATCTTTCTAATTTCTCTTCCAACTCCTTGCATCGACGTACCTCTCTTTGTAGGGCCCGTTCAGATTTACATTGTCGCTCCAACTCAATCTCGAGCTGTTCTACTCATCCTTGGTATTCATGGATTAATTCCATTAACTCTATTGTGTCCCTATCTCCTGATCCTCTAGGTCTATGAATTTCATATCTTGGTCTTTGTCCTTCTAGATCATTTCTATCTCGTCCTTCATTGGTGTTCCTACCTCATTGTGATTGTGGAAGAATAATAATTGACCGATCGTTGCTTGGTTGATATTCTTTATGGGATTCTGATTCAGATGCAGTATGTCCATCATCTGGGTGGTTGTTCATCATGATTGGGCGTTGAACTCCAAGTCTCCGACAATGGCACCAACATTTCAGGGGTTACCTGAAACTGGTGTTTTGGGCTTGAACGTGAGGTCCAGACTCCTTTAGTGGTAGTGTCGATATCTCCTCCAATGGGGTGAAGCTGTCCGAAGTCTTTTAGTGAAAATGGAGGATGATACCTGCAATGGACTCTGATACTTAAGTTAGCAAGGATTTTAGGCAGGTTTTAGTAGTTTGGAAATAAAAATACGAGTTTGATGAGATATTTATATAGTTGGGGTATTGGCTTAATCATTACTATTGTAACTTTTACACCTCTTATGGTGGGTGGTTATTTTTTCTTTTATCTAGGGTTGTTACGATCCCATGTTTAAATATGTGGAAAAGTTTGTAGGAGCAATTAAGATTTTGCATACCAATCGGTCCTAAGAGGTCAGACAAGTTGGTAAAGTGGGTTTTGACTCCGTAAGGTATTATTTGTTTTGGGACCTAGCTGTTGTGGGCCAGGATATGAACACTTACCATTTATTTTGATAGAGAATGAGCCTATGACCCACACAAGCTTCTATGTGCATCTAACATCTGAGGCAGGAAAGGAGGAGGGGCGACAAAGCGGTGGAGCCCGCTGGAAGCTATGGTTGTGCTTAGATAAGGCGTCGGTGTTAAAATTGACTTCTCTCAAAACTTGGTGAATGCTGAAATCACTAGGACTTGCTTGAAGGTCCTTAATGGCACGGATGAGAGAGATGCTGCCAACTAGGGAGTTCGATTTTTCCTACCACACTTTACCGCATAGGTAGAGTTCGTCTCCACCCTAATTTTACTTACACCCATGTCAATTACAATTTTTAGACCCATATAGATTGTCCATAGCTCTACAACTATAATCGTTACTTTTTCCATAGTCATCATGAAGCTGGAAACAACCCTATCATTCGCGTCCCTAATGAGACATTTGCAGGATTTCTGTTCACTTGTTTGGAAGACCGACCCATCTACATTAATTTCGTACCATGCTTCATCTGGTGGCTTCCACCCCACTAGAATAAAGATCATCACGCCTCTAAGAACTTTGTTTCTTTTCTCTATAAGCTCAAGATCTTCATCATAATTTTTTACTACTCTTTTCACTTTGGGAATAACCGGCCTGCTGGTAGGGATTATTTTCTTGCCTGAAGATCAAATAATTTTTTTTCTCCAAATGATATTACAGGTGGTGAGAAAGATGGTGGGCCGTGAAGTTCCACTATTTGTTCGACAAGTCTTACCTAAATTTTCGTTAAGCTAATATGTGAGGTTTTGATTGAAGAAGGAATCATGAAGGTCTCTATTTGAGTTGTTCATCCAAATGCTTCAGGCATAGGGGCAATCCCTCATCACATGAAGCAGGCTCTCTTCCTGGTTTATATATTTCAGACAATTTTCACTCTGTAAATCCTTTATTTCTTCTCTTAGAATTAGTAAAAATAACAACATGACTTAGAAGTCAAGAAAAAAAATTTAATCTTTGAGGAACTCTTTGTCTTCTAACATAATTTATGAATCTGTTCAGGATCATTTTTCTCCACATAGTAGGCCTTATATGCTGACTTGAAAGAAAGAATATCGTGTGAGCGTGGTAGCCAGTTGATTGAGTTTGTTCCAAGAGAGGGACAAGGGGCTTTAAAAGTGCAAATATGGTCAATAATGTCTTCTGGCACAAATCGAACTATCTTCTCCCAATCCCAGCTTTCATCTGCTGTAGCATAGGCTTGCAAGGTCTCATTCTCTTTATCTTTTATGATCTGACTAAGGGCTAACTCGCTTACTTTAGTAATTTTTGGGATCTAGTGAACTACCAAAAATTAATTCTTTTACCGTCTCCAATTCTCTATATAAGATTGTGATGAAATTGGTCCTAAATTTTGACCTCCCCCTCCACTGTTAGAGCAATTTGTTCTTCTAATCACTTTGGGGATAGGGTTGTCTCCACAATTATATTTTGACTTCTGATCTTAATGTATTTGTATTTACGGAGTTTTCTTCAATAAAAAAGTATATTCTGGTTCTTTATGATCTAAGATTCATTATAAATCATGGCCATTGAATTTTTGAACTAATAGACAAGATTTAAAACTTGTATTAATAATATAATATTATATTTATACTTAAATATTTTTAAAAATAACTCTATTTTAAAATTATATTTTTGTCCTTTGTCCCCTCATTCTTTCATTTTTCTTCGTCATTCCTCTTTCTTTCGTCAGTACGATCATCATCGACGACTACGACATCGGCGCTCCGTTGTTATGGTGTGTGATTGCGATAATCACCCAGATGGTGGTGATGGTGTCATTAGTGGATTTTGAGTACGAGTCTGTTGAAGCTTATGCAGATTCATAAATGGCAGCCACCTTCATAAGAAACCTTATTTCAGGGGATAAAGATGAGAACTTTAGCTCACATTTCTTGGGTCAATTACTAAACAGAAAGTTTCAATGGAGAAACATGTGAGCTTTGAGGGATTAGAACTAGGAAGATCAAGAGGATTTCAGTATAATAGAGAATGAAAAAATTAGCCCCACATCAGATCTTGTACTCATAATACAGTAGGAGTGGCAATGGACATGGTAGGATAGAGTTTGGATCCAATCCTATCCCTACCTGCGCGTTGAGATTTTTATATAAACTCAACCCTATCTTACTCGCTGATTGAAAATATTCCAACCCTAACCCTACCCGTTCTTAACCTGCAGGTACCCGACCCTACCCACGGGTTACTTAAAAGATGCAATATTATTATATAGTTTGATGATAATTTAAAATAGAACATACTTTTATATAAAAAAATATATTAAATTATCAATTAATGATTTTCTCTTAATGGCTAAGGATCTTTTGCATTTAGTGAGAGGTTTTTAGTTTAACATCTACTTGAAACATATTTTTATATAAATATATAACATGTACATATATAGTGTGCGAGTTAGCCGGATAGGGTTAAGGCTCAACCCGTACCATACCAAACTCGCACAAGAACACTACCCACACTCTACCCTATCCACTGCGGATTGGATTGACAACCCTACCTGACCGAGTTGGGTCAGATTGAGTACTTGCAAGTAAGGTGCATGTTGCCACCTTACAATATAAAAAGAGGAAAATAATAATTGGTTATAATATTATTAATAATGTTAATAGTGGAGTGGTAAGTGTAATGATAATAATGGTGGTTGTTAAAAGAAGACTTAAAAAAAAGAAAAAAATAAAGATATTTATGTAATTTATTATTTTATTTTATGATTTTTTTTATCTAAATCACTAAAAACTTAAATATACATTCTTCATCTAAGGCAATTCTTCGTATTTATATGCTCTCTTTTCATGAATCTCTTTATGCTTCTAAAAGAAATTTTAAAAACAACAAAAATTAGGCTATCAATGAAAATATAATGAAAATACAGTGTGAATAACTTTAAAAAAATATCATAAAATAATTTATATTTTGGGAGAAAATATAATTTTTATATTTTAGTTTAATTTTAAAGCATCAATATTATTTTCAAATTATATTATTGTCAAATCAAAATTTTCAATTGCATGATTATTGAACAAATGAGTATGAAAGTCAACTACTATTATAAAATGAAAATAATAATTTATTTGCGGAAAAAAATTTGCACTCATATTGTATTAAAAAGTAAATTATAATATTTTTTGCTGGAAGAAATAAATTTCCAAGAAATATATAGTGTAGGGAGAAACAAATTTCAAGTCATGGGATAAAAATGAAAAGTTAGAAATAGTTTAGTGGTTAGTTCACTAATTTGTTTAAGTAAGTGTTGGAGGTATTTTGTTTTGTATATGCCGCAATTTGTTAGCTAATAGTAAACTCTTTAAACCGTAGCAGATTAAGGGTTCATTTGGATAGATTTATAAGTGACTTTTTTTAACTTTTAACTTATGAAGATGTGTAGTATTAATATTTGGTACAATTTTCAAAACAAATTTGTAACTTTCTAAAAAGTTATTTTGGTGCTTTAGAAGAAGTTAAAAAAAATGACTTCCCTCCTAATAAAAAGTTTTTTATCACTTTTCTCTTAAAATAAGTACTTTTAGAATTAAAAAATCAAACACAAAATAACTTATTTATAAGCTACTTTTAATATAAGTATTTATTGTTTAAGCTACTTTGGATTACAGTTTGTAAACGGGAGTTTGTATAAAATTGATTTTGCAAACTTGATTTTGATAAAAAGTAAGTTTGTGTTAAAGTGATTTATGTTTGGTAATTTTTGTATCAAAATTGATTCTAGTAAAATAAATGTTGTTTGGCTTGTACCATTTAAAATCACTTTTAGATAAAAAATTACTAAAATACACCTCAACTTAAATAATTTTTTTATATTATCCTATAATTTTAATTTAGATATTTAAATAAATCTTATTAGTTAATTTTATAATAAAATTAATATTTACTTACTAAAATAAAAATAACATATAAAAATAGATAAAATATATTTTTAAATAAAAATAAAACAATATAAATTATATATATATATATAAAAGAATATTTAATCAAATATGTTACATTTTAGTATTTTTTTACATCGTACTCTTATTCTAGTATTCTTAATAATCTTATTCTTAATATTCATTTGGAATCCAACGTTTATGATTTTATTATTATCTATGATTAATTTTTTATTTAATTTATTTTTTAATAGAATCATACTCTATATTATAAAAAATTACACTAAAACATAGTATATGAGAATTACAATTATAAAAGAGAGTACTAAAAATAATAAAAAAATTAAATATTTACTTTATAGTAATGAAAACAAATATGAAAATTCTTGATGATCTTTTTATATAGTATATTTTTAGTACTCTTTTTTTAGTATGCTATAATTTTTTATTATTATTATTATTATTATTTACAGTTAATTTTTTGTTTAATTTATTTTACCTAATAGAATCAATAAATCATATTATAAAAAGATAATAACAAACATAATACACAAAAATCACAATTATAAAAGTGTATAATATCAAACAAACAGTTGAAAAAAATAAAAAAAATAAATAATAAAAAATAGAGTTTATATAAATAGAAATAACAAGAATTTTATAAATAATATAATAATATACATGAAGGATAAAGTTGGTAAAAGATAAATAAATGGTTAGTATCATGGCTAAAAAGCTCGTTAGGAAAACGCAGAAGCTAAAAATAGTTGCTTCTTGTAAACGTTGGTTTTGGCGTTCATGAAAAAAAATTTTGCCAAACCAAAAGTTGAAACTTTCAAAAAGTCTAAACGTACTTCTTCCCTTCCAACGAGTTTTCAAACACACCCTAAGTTGTTTATCCAAATTAAGCCTAATTCTTAATCTGTCGGATTGATTGAGAGATACTTGGGAAATCAAAAATAGAAGAATCATGTCTGGAAAAAAAAATTGTAATAAAAAAGAGGTTTGGATAGAGGTTCGGGATTAGGTTCGGAAAGCCGTTTGTTCGTATTAAATTTTTCAACTATTCCACTTTTTGAGTTTCCCTCCTTTGGATCCGATTCGAACAGAGAGAGAGAGAGAGAGCGAGAGCGAGAGCGAGAGAGGTCTCGCCGATGGAAGGTGGCATCTCCGTCCATTCAGATTCAGAGTCATGTCGTGGTGACGGTGTTGTTGTTGGAGCCGGTACGAATCTTCTTTCCCCTTTAGGGTTTCTCTCTCCCCTCCTCTCTCTCTCTCTCTTTCTCTGAATTCACAATCTTTAATTTCTGTTCAATAGACCTAGGGTTTTCTTCTTTTATGCCAATTTCTCATAGTGAGTCCTCTTTCTGATGAGTTGAGTCGTTGTTTAGGGCATTAAAGGTTAATAGTTTTCGTTACACAGCTATTAGTTTCATTCACTGCATTCATCTAATTACTAGATTCAACTTGGAAAAATAAAAATTGAATGTAAATTTTCTTATTTTTGAGGTGTTAAGTGTGAAGTATGTTGTTTGTTGGAGTAATTGGAAATGAGTTGCAGGTCAGAAAACAAAGAGAGGCAAAGTGGTAAAGGGAGATTCGGTTTCTGTGGGAGTGGGAGTTGGAGGTACCCAAAAGACAATGCTAGCTGACATAACTAACATGCAGCAGCAGCAACAACAACAGAGGTGTGAAAAGCTGATAAAGCAGCCGGAGAAACAGCAGTCTGTGCCACTTGGTGAAGCTGAAGTCTCTACTGAACAGCTTCTTAAGGTATATAATTATTGATTGAGGGTTGCTATTCATATGAGATGAAGCAGTACGAATAGACAGTTAGAAAAATGTCAAAATCAGTTTCAAATTGAAAGTGTTTAAGAGAAAAAGAAGAAAAAGAGAGATGAGAATGATTTAAGCTTGAAGCTGTTATTTTGTACTATTTTAGCAGAAACTCTCTTCTTAATTAATCTTTAGGGCATTTGGTTATTTCCCTTCTGCTTCTATCTACTGATGGATATTTTGAATCTGTTTCGTAGGAAAATGCAACATTGAGGAAGCTTCTAGCTAGCAGAAAGTAGTAATCCTTTGTGTAAACCTGGTCCAGTTTTTGCTGTCTTCTATTTATGGTCAATGTAATTATGCTAGTAACTGTTTAAACTTACTAGAGTTTACTCCACTTGTATTGGCAGTACAATTATAGACTCATGCAAAGCAGAGCTAGAAAAGTCTCGTAGCAATTTTCAGAATCTACGGAAACAAAATGCGGAACTTGCCCTGACAAATAGTCAAATGCTGGCGGTACTGATCAAATCCTTTAACAGTCGCTTTTTATTCTTGTGTTGATATATGCATTCAAATTTACCATTACTGATATATTTTCTGTAATCCATGAAATGCAGGAACTTAACTCTAGTAGACAGAGGGTGAGTCTTGAAAACCATTGGTACACATAACAGCTACTGTTTTCATTTTCTCTGTTACGTTTTATTGATTGAGAGTTGAGTTTGTTTTCATCTAGCTAAGGGAACTTCAGCTTGAACTAGGAGGCAAAAATGGCATTCTAAAAGCTATGAAATTAGAATTGACGGTTAGTTTAGCTCATATTCACTGTCCTAGTTGATGATTGGCAAGTGAGCAAGTACAACAGGCTTAATTATGTTTTTTACTGTCAAATATTTCTATGCTAGGCAAAAGAGAAAACAGAAAAGTTGCATGAAAATATTGGAAATGAGGTAAAGTAAAAAATCTCCCGTTGGCTTCTTCTGCTGATTTATCTGTTCTCCCAGCTCACCGTGACTTTTTCCCTTTTCATAACTACTTTTAGGTTGCAGCAGCTCAGATTAAGCAGCCAAATCAATCATTTCAAGAAGAGAGCAAGGAAGATAATCTTTGCCATGCAAAAAGGAGGAGAGTTTCCAAATCTCAATGTAACTACTATGACCATACTTTATGCATGTATATGTACAAAAATTAGCCTAGATACCCATTTAAATAGGCCTTTCTCTCATGCAGCTGCTGCACCTGCTGTTGCTAAACAATTAACATCCAAAGAAAAGATTGAGAACCGGAGGTATGAGTTTAACTCTGCCTTTTACAGGAGTATTGTCTGAGTTGGACTATCAATTGCTGTAGAACAAGTTATCTTATATGGTCCCTTGAATATGCAAATACAGGTATTCTATGAGAAGGGAATCTGTGAAGTTGAAAGGTGAGAAACTTGAACCAGCTGAAGACAATTTCTCTGAAGAAATCAAACATGATGACTTGCATCTTCAAGAAACTATGGCAAATGAAAATGAACGAACATCACTTGGATCCAATGTTAACCAAGAACAAGCTAGAGAAGATACTTCATGTAATGCTGCTCAACTTAACTCGGCTATGTTCTCATTTCATTTAATCAATCCCTTATTTATATTGTTTCATGCAGCTTCAGGACCAACTAACTCTGAACAAGTTAATGCCAAAAAGAATATCGAAAAGAAAAGGTATATACTACTTTATGAAGTTCCCTGTCTGATTGAATTTGAATGTCTTTAATTGAACAAATGTGAATAATTGAGAGAACTAAAAGCCTGTCCACATGTCTTTGAGAATTGTTAACAGGAAAAGTATGAGAAGGCAATCTGGAAGGTTTAAGCCCTTAAATCCAGAAGCAACTGAAGATTCTTTTGAGGTTGATGATGCTAAATTTGCTGTCTCCCATTTATCTGATAATGTGTCAGATAAAAGTGCTCCAATGACATCAAGTGAAACTTCTCAACAAGAAAACAAAGAAACCTGTACATCTAATCCTTGGGAAACTAGAAGATCTTCTGTTGGGCGTCCGATGCGTCAAACAGTTGGGAAGGTTGTCTCATACAAGGAAATTCCGGTAAATATGAAGATGCGTAGACCTAAATGACTCAATTTTATGTCTCTGTTCTCAGTGAATTAATTACGTTACTATCATCACTTAAACGGCATGGTGGATAATATCTCAGTACTTACTCTCTCTTGATCATGTGGTCATGTGAATTGACACCAATTTCGTGGCACAATTGATGCATCCGCTGATAGTAGTAGAATCATGATGATTAACTTGAAGGAGTTAGACTATTTTTTTAGGGATTTCGTTAACATGCATATGTAATCTAGAAAACTAATTTATTAATAAGTTTTAGTAATCTGAAAATGCGATAATATGGCGTTGCTATGAAATCCAAAATACAACCACACATGTTAATCCGAAAGATCATTTATTCAGTTGAGCTTATATTACTATGAGTAATATTAAGGAGTCCATTTTTTTCAATTAATATTTTAAAATTATTTTATTTATATTAAAATTTAGACCCTTGATATAAAGGATTTTTTATTTTAATAAATAAATTAATTATAATAATTATTAAAAAAATAATTTAAAAAATATTTATTAAAATAAATACTTTTTTTTTATCTCGTTTATATGGTATACGAGATAATTTTACAATATTTGTAAAAAAAAATATTTTTCTGAAAATAATAAAAAAATATTAATAATATCAATAATATCAATAATCCAAACTTTTAGCATAGAATTAGTGTATAAAAAAGTTGGTAGAAGATATTAAAATGGATATGTTTGATCAATTAGTACTAAAAAAGAGTATATAAAAAATTAAAAGTTCCATAATGAAACGGTCATCTCCTAACAATTGGCAAAACAGTTGTCTCTCACCTTATCTCCCCATTCTTTCTTTGTTTTATTTATCGTCCTTCACTCTCTCATTCTTTCATAGAACTTGAACACGTTCGAATTTTTTATTTTTCAAAATGTAAATCAATACAAGTGGATCATATTTTAATTTAAAATTTTTTATGTACTTTTCTTGAGTACTAATTGATCAAACATATCCATTTTAATCTCTTCTACCAACTTTTTATATATTAATTGCATGCTAAAATTTTGGATTATTGATATTATCGATATTATTAATATTTTTTATTATTTTCAAAAAAAATATTTTTTTTACAAATACACGTATCTCGTTTACAATATAAATGTAAACGAGATATAGTATATACACGTGTCGCGTCCACCCGTCTTATCTCGTTTATAAGATACATGCAAAATTATCTCGTTTACACCATAAAACAAGATAAGAGAAGTATTTATTTTGATAAATATTTTTTAAAATTATTTATTTTAATCATTATTATAATTAATTTATTTATTAAAATAAAAAATCCTGATATAAATTCTAAATCCTAACTTTTTAAAAAACTGAAAATTTTTAAAATAAAAAAATTAATTAATATTAAATTACTAAAAATTAATTTTCTATACTTTCTTTTATTGTATATAAGACATTGATTCGGCTCTTTATTGTTCTTTGAGATTTCTTATAAGAGACCTGTTACACATACAAATTTTTTTGGCATACAAATTTATACAAGTTAATCTTAACTCAATAAAATTCATTTTTATAATGTAAGAAAGAAAAAGAAGAGTTTGAATTATACAAAATTTATCAATATACATACACCAAAAATTTTTAAATAATACAATATAAATAACTTATATAAACTTGTATATATAAATAACTTGTACGTGAAGAATAATTGTAAATTTCAACTTATTAGATTCAACATCCACTAAAACATGTCAAGATTTTTGGTAGACATCAAATATAATTATACTGTTCAAAATAAAATACGGTAAATAAATGAGTGTGTATGTGCGAGTCAATTATTAATTGAAAGCTAAAAGGTTTTTTCCAAATCTGTATCTTTAAAATGAGATTAGTTGTGTTAATTTGTCAATTGGTTCATAATTACATTTTAAAGGGTTATTGTTAATTCTTAATTGTGTGGGTCAGCCATGTATAGGTTCCTCACATGCAAAAGGGGACAAATTTAAAAAAGGTAAATAGCTAATCTTTGCTCAATGCTCAACATTCTAAAGCTCAAAACCGCGTTACCGCACGAACGAAAAATTTAATTAAACAAAAGGAATGATATTAACTAATTAACCATTTACAAATTACTTTGGTTCAAATTGCAAGAATATTTCTATAGTTTGGAGTTGCATACGCAAATAATGAGATGCTTTTGACGTCACATCCTATGACATGTTTATTTATTTTTTATTAAAAAAAATTGAGCGCTATAATTTTAATCATGAAAAGTACAAACTAAAATAATACTTATTAAAGATTATTACTCAAATTAGATAATTAGTTAAGTAATTTTGTCAAATTAATCTACTATATTCAGTTAGTTTATATTTTTTACGGTTAACATTGTCACTATTTTAATCTTTTATAATTAAAATGACAATTTGTTCAAATTTTTTTCGTTAACAAAAAATTTTTGACCTCATCTAAATAGATGTTACTCGCAACCGATTAGTTCTCTGCATCTTTAAATTGGACACCTCCTCGTTGAGATTTGTCTAATAATTGCTATAAATTGGTGAAGAACAAATGTAAAGTGTAAACACAATTATATTTTGAAAGATTAATTTTTGGAGTAACATTTTCTTCCATTAGAAAAGGAAAAAGAGTTTACCAAAAAAAAAAAAAAACTTATATGTAGAATTATAACAATGACAAATACTCTTCCACCCTAAATATGGGGCTTTGTTGTGCCATTCAAAGTACTAATTAAATAAATAACGAAGAGTAAAATGAATAAATATTCATCCCATTTTCATAGACAAAAATAAAATTCCATTTGCATGCATGAGTATGGTTTATGTGTTCCCCATTTCTCATCAATTAGATATTACTTCATTTCATGGACAAAAATGATATCCTAGATTACACAATGCAAATAAAATAAAATAATCTTTGAGAATCTTATCTTTGTGCCCAAGATAATGTTTAGCAATTATTACATTTTCTCATGCATGCCGAGCGCCACCATCACTTTTCTTCCCACTTCAAGATTAGTTTATAATCTTTCAAATTATTATTTTCTAGAGACCCATGCAGATTTCTTTATTGGGATGCCTTTTTCTTCCTTTTGTTATTTTCTTTTATATTTGTAAATATTTTCTTTTATTTATTATATTTAATAAATTTATCTAAAAATAAGAATAATAAATATTTTAATATTATGTTTCCGAAGCATATATTAAATATGTTTTAATGCATGCATAATATTTTTTCCCTCAATAATATAATGGGGTGCAGGCTACTCTTACAAATACCATTTCAGATTGTATACGGCACATATCCTGGCTTTTGAAAATTGAATTATTAACTGGTTCCCATAAAGTTGCTTTCAATATTCACTTTATAAATAAATGGAAGAAAAATATATACACAATATATTGATAGTATACAGATTTGATGGCTATTTTTGTTCCCTGTTTAAAAAGCTAAATAAATGAAAATTTGTCCTTGTATGCAACATTATTCTTGATCCTACTACTTTTTGCTATGGTATTAGCAAACCAGTGTGAAGAAGGTATTAGGACCCACACGGTTGCATTTAGATTATTATTAATGGCAAATATTATAACTATCGTTTGAGTGATCAACTTATTTTTTTGCTTAAATAAATGTTAAAAATTTAAATTTATTTTATGTATATAAAATATACTAATAATAACAAATTTTTAAATAAAATTTAAATATATAATGAATTAGTCATTAATTTATCAAATTAAGAGATACTGGACAACCAAAAAAAATTAACGGCAAATATTAGATTATTTTATTTATTTGTTTTTCCATTTTCTTTACCAAAACCGTAGTAGTTAAAGGTTTATGCAAGCATGAGCCGTTATTCTTTTCTTCTACCTTTTGATCTCAAAGGATTACTTGAACTTTAGTGTACAAATAGAGCTCCAAAAAGGGACCCACCATTATCTCAAATTTGTCCTATTTTTTTTATATTTGGTTTTTAATATACCGTTGGTGTTAATAATATTTTATAGTCATTCATTGATTTATTGGGTGCATCACTAAACATGTTTAGGGACCATAGAAATAACACATATTTGATTGATGGTAAATAAACACAGGGACGGACTTTATGTTTTTTTGTGGGTAAATAAAGACAGGGACGGACTTTAGCCGCGGGGGGGTGGGGAACGATTTTAGGGGGCAGGGGTGGAGGCTTCGGCCCAACTTTTTTAAAAAAAGATTAATAATAATAAGTGATTAAGTATGATTTAATTTTTTAAAAATTTATTTAATATTTAATCTAATATAAATAAAAGTCCAATCTAACCTAAATATTAATGATTTTTAATATTTAAAAAGTAAGTAACATTATTAAAAAAATAAAAAGATATTATTACTAATATTTTTTAATTAAATAAAATTTTTTAAATTCTATAAAGTAGATTTTTTTTCTTCTTATGAGCGTCCTTCTTGATTCATTTGGTATTAATTTTCTCTGTTTCAACTACTACAATTGAGAGTTCTTTTTCAACTATGAATATTGTGAAGAATAATTCAAAAACAAAATAAAAGATAAATTTCTTACTAATTGTCTTTTAATTATATTGAAAAGAAAATTGCTGAAAATTTTGATACAAATTTTATTATCGATGAATTTTATGAAACGAAGAATCGACCATTTCATTAATAAAAAGTACATACATATTTTTTGTACTTTAAAATATATTCTCTATCATTATATTTTTATAATGCATTTTATATTATATAATTTTTTGTATAAGTTTTTAATATTATATATGTTATTGACCCATGATACTATTTCTGAATCCGTCCCTGAATAAAGATGTTATAATATTCATTTATGTATTGAATTCTCTTCTTCTTGGAGAAAAAAAGTGAATGTCTATTAAACACCGAATAAAATTCAAGAATAAAAAAATTAGAATTAAGATACTAGTCACACCAGCTATATATGTAAAATCTAAGATGGAAACTCAGGTGAAGTCGATTTCACGTAAAGTTGATATCTCAGAGTTATTAGATGAGAATTTAGCCAAATCAATCAAATCATCTAAAGATTAGAAACAAGGCTTCACATGAAAAGACAAAAAAAAAAAAAAAAAGCCTTCACATGAAACACACACATGAAACACACGCACGAGCACACATGCTAATATGCTATCCGCCACTTCCTTCTTTGACTCAAATTAAAGGTATGCTCCTAAGGAAAATGCACACAATCTCAAAATTTCTGCCCCTACTATATAAGCCTGCTCAACAAAATAATAAGTTGGTCGTAAATGATCTATGTTTTCATATATTAATGATATCTATAACATTTTAGGAGCGTTTAATATTTGAGGTAAAGATACTTGAAAAAGAATATTCTTGCATATACACAATTTTAAGAGTTTAGTTATTAGGCACATAATTCGTAAAATAAAATTAAATAGATGTATGAGATTTATAAACATGTGATTATCATTAAAATAAGAGTAATTTATTTAAATTAGTTTCTGAATTTTTAAAAATTAAACACTTTAATTCTCTAAGTTTTAAAATACATAAACAGTCATTAATGTTTATTTTTGTTAGACGATACAGTTTTTCTCTAATTTGATTCAAAAGGTGAAATAAAAACAGTTTTCAAGGAGTTTAAAAATCTTAATATAATCTTTGAAAATTAAAAAAAATATAAAACAGTTATTTCAATTAAACGGATCAAACTAAAAAAAATTGTGTTATTTAATGAAAGTAAATATTAAGAATTATTTTGTATATTTTAAAATTTAAAAGACTAAAATATATAATATTACAAATTTTAATGACTGATTTGAATAATTATTCTTAAAATAAAGTTGAACGGAAAAAAAAGTTATTAAAAAAAATTGGTGAAATTCAATTTTTATTGTATGTCTAAATACAATGCGTTAACTTTGTATTTACGCAAGAATATCAAAAAGGAAGTTTAGAATTAATTATTAGTTTCTTTAAATGATGCTAACATATATCAATTTCTTGAGATAGGCGAAGACCAGATTGTGTAATGATATTTACACTAATTAGCTTCTCTTCCAATAAGGAGATATATAAAAGGTTACTGTCAAATTGGCTATATAGAAGACTCATGAAGGTTAAAAACCAAAAGTAGATGTGTCATTTTCATTAGACAAGAAGAGCATTCGACATTGCATGATAACCATTTGAGTGAGAACAAGAAAATTATGTAAAGAGAGATTGAACAAGAAAAGGGTACAAATAATAATAATAATACATGATTCATTTACGAGTATATAGATATAGTGTATGGGATGTATACATCAATTTAATTTTGATGCATTATCATCAATGATATTACATGATCAAATCATATTAATAATTGAATTTAATTAAGTTGATTCAATTATTTAAAAAAAAATTAGTTGAGAAAAAAAACATAAAAAAATAATTAAATTTAATTATAAAAATAACTTGTTTGCTTATCATCTTTTTTATTATTAGTGTAAAAAAAGTTTATACTTACATTTAATTATATAATAATATATTAATAAAAATAATTATTTTTTATATTAATTATATGAATCATTATTCAAATGAATAAATATAATTAAACAACAGTAAATATATTTTATACTACTAGTGTGTGTATATACATATGGCGTGAGGGAATAATAGTAAAGGCATCACAAAAATCCTCTTTATAGTCAAAAAGAAAAGCCAAAGAATATATATACTCACAAAAGGAAAAGGGGAATTAAGCTCTTGTGCCTTTAATCATTCCTCAAACTAGACTTTGTGTTTTATGTCTGACCAAATATAATGTAATCTTCAAATAGAAAAGTAATGGCTAACATTAAACTTAGATTGATAAAGGTATCTGTTTCGGATTTGGCCTCCGGATTCCTCCATAAAACGGTTAATAAACCAGAATATTTGGAGTTGGATCATCTTTACGGCTCAAAACAGATTAATAATTTTTAATATCCTAATCCAATATTTGAATTTAAATACTTCCTTTATTTTAGTTAAATAAGATAAGATAATTACTATCGATTAAATTTGAATCTTCTAAATTTTGAATTTTTACTTTAGAGAAAAAAGTGTGATCTTTTATCTTTGAATGATTTTTCTATCATATTTTCTCTTAATCCCACCTATGAAATAAATGGTGAAAGATTATACTTTACCTTCTAAAGTGAAATTCAAACTTTAGAGAATCCAAATCCCCACCGATTATATAAAGGGAAACCAGAGGCCCCTCAGGTATGTCACTCATTCCTCATACACACACCTCTTAGATCCATTCTGACTTAAGCGTCGGAGTGTCTTTGCAGGTATCCACCCCCCCTCCCACTCTAAGTCATTCATTCCGAGTACCACCTCGACTCGCAAGTCCCCGATCCATCTCACAACCTGTACTGAAGGCATCTAGTACATTGGCGCCGTGTGTGGGGATCTGCCAAATCGTGACAGCATGACGGAGAACCTTGAGGAGAAATCCTCAAGCCATCACCACGATTCAAACCCACGAAATCCAATACCCGAACACCGGGGTAACATCCCCCCGACCCATGAAAGGATGCATAGTACCGTAAACCGCCAGCCAACCCCTGACTGGCGGTAGCTAAATAAAGTCCGGGCACCCGATGGCCTAGGAAAAAACGCAATCCAGATAATCCAAGACCTTTGTCTCAGGGTACAAGACTTCGAAGGCCGAGTCACAACCAAGGAACAATACCAGCCGAAGCACGCCAGTCACTCGACCTCTAGGAGCCGATTACATCACGAAACCAGGAACGACAGATCACCCAAACGGCGATACAGGAAACAGCGCAACCGCAACGCTTCTCGAGAGCCGGAGCATTGACGCAACGAAGACAATAGAAGACACCGTCAGGAGTCCATGCGCATTCGAAGTGAGCATGTGATAATGAAAGCCAACCCATTCACTGAACAAATCCTAAAAGCCAAACTCCCAAAAGGTTTCGAGAAATTGACTGATATGAAATATGACGGGACAAAAGATCCTCAGGAACATCTCACTGCCTTCGAAGCCAAAATGAACCTGGAGGGAGCCGCTGATCCGGTCCGATGCAGGGCCTTCTCGGTAACCCTAGCCGGCCCTGCGATCAAATGGTTCAACGCCCTCCCCAACGGATTCATAACCAGTTTTGACGACGTCTCCAGGAAGTTTATGGCGTAGTTCATGACTAGGATTGCCAAGGCAAAACACCTGATCAGCCTGCTCGAAATCACCCAAAGACAAGATAAATTCATGAGGAAATACCTCGACAGATTCAACGATGAGTGCCTAACGGTCGACGGACTCACGAACTCAGGTGCCAACCTCTGTCTGACCAATGGCCTCATGAAGGAAGACTTCCAGAAACACTTCACCACCAAGCCCATTTGGACCATGCATGAAATCCAAAAGATCGCCAGAGAATACATAAACGATGAAGAGGTAAGCCAAGTCGTGGCCACTAATAAACGGAAACACGGTAGTTCGGCACCTCGTAGTAATCCACCACCTAATGATACCCCAAAAGAACACTTCAAGTCAATTGCCCCAAACCAGCCGCCCCGAATAGGAAAGTTCACGAACTACACCCCTTACCAGCACCTATCACGGAGATTTATCACTATATAGCAGACCGAGGCATCCTCCCAAAGGCCTGACAACTAAAAGAGTGAAAAGGTGAAAATAAAAGACTATACTACGAATACTACAGGGGGTACGAACACAGGACCCAAGATTGCGTTGATCTAAAGGACGCTCTCAAATAGGCCATCCGAGATGACAAACTCCCCGAGTTTGCCAAAATCATCCGAGAGTCGAGAAAGACCGAAAGAGAAAGATCGCCAGAACGGGAAGGGCGCAACCCTAGAATGACGTGACAGGCACACCAGGAAAGCCCCGAGACCGACCAATCATCATAGTAAATGTGATCACAGGAAAAGATGCACCAGGAAAATCCAAATCAACACTAAACAAAGACCTTAGGGTACTAGCCGTGAAGAATGAAATTCCGACCTCATCCCTACCGGCAGAAATCATGTTCCTCCGCGACGACTGCCAGTACAGCACCTTGGCAGAGGATGCCCCCTTTGTCATCTCGGCCAGAGTTGGAACTGGCCTGGTAAAATGAATACTAGTAGACACCAGAGCAGACTCCAACATCCTTTTCCGAGGTGCCTTCGACATGCTTGGCTTCCAAAATGAAAACCTGTAAAACCATCGTAACAGAGTAACCGGGCTTGGTGATAATTTCCTCAAACCGAACGGCTCCATCATGCTACCAATCACCATCAGTACCAGGAACGAGAGGAAGACCATTCTCTCCGAATTTGTAGTGCTGAAAGACTTTACGGCCTATAACATCATCCTTAGAAGGAAGACGATCAACGATCTGTCCGCCGTCATCTTCACCGAGTTCCTAATCATGAAGTTCCAAGCTGACGACGGCACCATCGAAACAATAGACAGGGATCAGAAAGTCACGGTGGAATGTGACAACAACAGTCTAACCCTCTACAAGAGGTCCTGAGATGCGGCAGGCATCTTTCTTGCCGACCTCGATGCACGCCAAGACAACCAACCCCGATCGAAACCAAAAGGAGACATGGGAAAACTTCAAATAGGGTAGACCCAGGATGAATTCACATTCATCAACAAAAACCTATCCTACAACCTAAAAAGTGACTTTATCGAGCTCCTAAAGCAAAACAGGGACCTGTTCGCATTCACCCTGGCTGACATGCTGGGAATAGACCTTGACCTGATGTTCCATCACTTGGCTGTAGACCCAAAGGCCAAACTAGTGGTGCAGAGAAGGAGAAAAATATCACCTGATCGAGCATCCGAAGTTAGAAAACAAGTCAAAGGCCTACTTGAAGCAGGCTTCATCTGAGAGCTCCCTTACACGACCTGGTTGGCCAACGTCATACTAGTAAAAAAGGCAAATGGCAAGTGGCGAATGTGTGTCGATTACATGGACTTGAATAAAGCTTGTCCTAAAGACGCCTTTTTCCTACCAAATATCGATGGACTAGTAGACGCCGCCTCAGGATACCAGTACCTTAGTTTCATAGATGCCTACTCTGGGTACAATCAGATACCCATGCACCAACCTGGCGAGGAGAAAACTGCGTTTGTAACCCCGACGGCACATACTGCTACACGGTCATGCCATTCGAGTTAAAAAACTCCAGGGCCACCTACCAGAGACTCGTCACCAAAATCTTCAAAGACCTCTCTGGAACCAAGTTGGAGGTCTATATTGACGATATGCTTGCCAAGAACCGAGCAGGCGAGGAGCTCATCGACGACCTCAAACTCATACTGAACACCTTGAAGAAACATCGGATGCGCCTTAACCCGACCAAATGCGCCTTCGGGATGGAAACTGAGAAGTTCTTGGGCTTCATGATCACTCAACCGGGCATAGAGGCCAACCCAGAAAAATGCAAGGCCATCCTTGAGATAAATAGCCCGGCAAGTCTCAAGGACATCCAAAGATTGACCGGACGACTTGTCACCCTTTCTCGCTTCTTCGGAGCCTCGTCCTAAAAAGCCTTCCTTTTTCTTAAAACTCATGAAAATTGGTATAAGCTTTAAACGGAAACCCGAGAGCGAAGACGCCTTCCAACACTTCAAGAAAGGGCTAGCAAAACCCCCCCCCCCATACTCTCCAAACCCAGAACCGGGGAGGCACTTTACCTTTACCTATCCATCACGAAAGAAGCACTAGCCGCAGCGCTCGTCCGAGAAGATAAGCAAAATACACAAAGTCCCGTATACTTTATAAGTAAGGTCTTCCAAAGCGTAGAAACACAGTACTCCAGACTTGAAAAACTCGCCTTTGCGCTGCTCAAGGCTTCCTGACGCCTTCAGCAGTATTTTCAGGCCCACCCCATCACAGTCCAGACGGACCAGACGGTTAGACAAGTACTAGCCAGACCTCGCAGGGCAGATGCTCGCCTGGTCCGATGAATTATCACAATACTAAATCGGATTCGAGCCTAGAATGAAATTAAAGCCTAGGCCATGGCAGACTTCATAGCCGAAATGACCCCAGGAAACGAACCCGTGGAGAGTTGGAAGCTCCATGTTGACGGCTCATTAAACACCAGCTCATGGGGAGCAGGAATAATACTGAAAAATGAGAATGGAATTGCCATCGAACAATCCATTCGATAAGAGTTTTCAATCTCCAATAACCAAGCCGAATACGAAGCCTTCCTAGCCAGACTGACATTAGCCAGAGAAGTCGACGCAAAAGTGTTAGAAGTCTGCAATGACTCCCAGGTGGTTAGCTCCCAAATAAACGGAGACTACCAAACATGGGACCCTCTGCTACAGCAGTACCTAGCTAGGGTGAAAGAACTAGCTTCCAAGTTTGATGGAGTAACCGTCCAGCACATTTCAAGGGAATGAAACACGATGGCTGACTTACTCTCGAAACTAGCAAGTACCAAAATAGTTCCAAGAAACCAATTATTGATTCGAGAGGTTATTAAGACACTATCCGTCTCATTTGCGACCTCGGTCAACCTCCCCATCACAAGCCAACACTCTTGGACCTTCCCAATTTCCAATACCTCACTAACTGGATCCTACCCGAGAATCCTAAAGAAGCAAAGTGTATAAAACGGGAAGCAGCAAAGTACACGACAATAGCAGGGTAGTTATACAAGTGTGAACTATCCGAGCCCCTCCTCAAATGCATAGAACCCGAGGATACGAACTACATATTTCGCGAAATCCACGAAGGATGTTGCGGCCATCATGTGGGAGGAAAAATCCAGGTTCAAAAGGTTATCCGAGCAGGGTGTTTCTGGCCCTCCATCACAAGAGACTCCCTCTAACTGGTCAAAAATTGCAAGAAGTGCCAATTCCATGCTGACCTCCATCAGGCCACCCCCTCCAACCAACTCAACATCATAATGGCAGATCGGCCTTTCAGAACCTGGGAAATAAGCCTCATGGGTCCCTTCTCTACAACTCCCGAGCAGCTCCGTTACCTCATAGTCGCCATCGACTATTACACCAAGTGGATCGAAGCCGAAACCCTAGCCACCATCACGCCTTTTCAGTGTTAGAAGTTCTTCTGGCGGCAAGTTATAACCCGATTTGAAATCCCTAAGATTGTAATTTCAGACAATGGAACCAAAATTGCAGATAAACGATTTAAGGAATTCCTAAAAGGCCTCGGCATCTCCCAGTAGTTCAGTTTGGTAGAGCACCCACAAGCAAACAGACAAGTAGAAGCAGCCAGCAAAATAATAGTAAAGGGCCTTAAGAAACGACTAGACGAAGCCAAGGGATTATGAGCCGACGGACTCGGATCCATCCTCTGGTCATACCGAACCTCCCCCCAAACTACAACCGGAGAGACCCCCTTTCGATTAACACATGGCCTAAAGGCCATTATTCCGGTAGAGGTCGGGGATCCCAAACCGTGGGAAGACACAACGAGAAAGCAGACCGGGATCTCGCGGACGAGGTCAGGAGCATAGCACACCTACTGGAGCTAGCCCTGAAATAAAGAATAAGCCTAAGATACAACCGCAGCATGGTGCGATGAGACTTCGGATCGGGAGACCTCATCTTACGACGAAATGACATTGGTTTACCTACTCCCGGAGAAGAAAAGCTCATGCCCAACTGGGAGGGCCCCTGCCGGATCAAGACGGTAATCAAGAAAGAAGCTTACAAACTCGAACGGTTAAATGGGACTGAACTCCTGAGATCCTGGAATGCCACCAACCTGCGGTGCTACTACACGTAGGAGCATCTTTCTAAGTAACAAGACCAAGGTCGTGTTAAGTTACCTTTATTATTTCCCTTCTTTGAGTTTTTTTTATCACATATTTCCTTTATCGAGTACTCTTTCCTACCCACATCGGGAGGTTTTAATGAGGCCCAAAACATTAAATAAAATTTGTCTCCGAATTCCTCAATCGAAACCAATTCCTAGGAGACAGTCTGGGAATCTGCCTGAGGCTGTGACTATGGTGTTAATGGCGAAGCCTCCCCGCCTCTTCCTGGCAAAAGGTAGCCTTCAATCTCACTAAATTGGTCAATCCGCCGGCCATCTGGATTGGAAAAGAGAAAAAGAAAAACACAAGTCTTAGACTCGGGAAGTAGAGATATACCAATAAAAGCAACCAAAAACCTACCAATATTAGTCCAGCATGCCACAGGATCACCCATGATGTCTCGAGGATTCAGCAGCCGATCTCCAAAAATCGACCAAAGAGCATCAGCAATGTCCTTGTTGTCTGAAGACGACCCCTCAAAGGTAACATGCGTCAAATACGACGCCCCAGCTCCGAAGTTTCAATACATCGCGAACCGACACTCTTCCTCCATGGTCAACCAGAAAGGATGGTGGCCCTGAGCAGGACGCACCTTAAAGTATTCCCTCTTGAACCCGTGAAAAGAGTCCTCAAACAAACCAAAAATTTGTCAGTTAGGTTGAGCCCTAAACGACACATACCCCTTCTTATGTTTTCCCGCCTTGGTCAGAAGGGTACACAAAAAGAAAAACAGAAGGACCTCCACCCGTACTGGAAGCTCCAAGTACTCACAAACCAACTCGAAGGTCCGAATGATCGCCCAACTGTTAGGATGTAGCTGGGACGGCCCCACGGAACACCGGTTAAGCAACTCCTGGACGAATTCCAAAAATGGGGTCACACCCCCAGCCACGTGAACATGGACTCGTAACCCACATCCAGTCGGCAACTTGGGGGGAATCAGGGTTTATATAGCAAACCCTTTCGTTAGCCCCTGGGAGCACGAGCTCGTATTGACGCTCTGTATCACCGCCTCCACAGATCGCTCCCTCATCACGGAGCCGTTGGAGGTCCGCCCCCGTTACCCAAGACGGCGTCCCCCATACATCAGAGGTCACCCAGTAATACGTACTGAGAACGCCACCGGCCAGGACAACGGAAACCTTAGCACCCTCGCTCCTCCGCCGAGCCATACCTGAAAAAGAGAGGGACACCACCATCAACCCATCAACCAGACGGAGAGAAAATCATGCAAACACCACCCCCATCTACCTATCACAAACACAAACTACACCCCAAAAATAGTGGTGCTCACTCTCTCTAACAACCTACCACTCTTACCCAGAAAAACAGACCCAAATAAATGAAATTAAGGAAAAACGCAAAGAAGACAAGAAAAAAGCTAAAAAAGGAGAAGCAGAGGAAATACCAACCTGATTCCCTGAAGTAACCTGAAGTGAACAAAGAAAAGAATTGGCGCGTGGCACATGACAAGAAAGCACGCAATGCACGAACGAACTAGAAAATCGAAGCAGCAGATAGAATAATGCAAAACAGACTGAAAGAAGAAGGAGAGAATCACGAGCGAGGGATAAAAAAAGAGATAGTAACGGTTACAAAATAAAACCAAGCATTTCAAAAAAGAAACACGAAGAGGCAAAGGACAAAAATAGAAAGAGAAACCAAAATGTCTGTTTGCATTTAGTGTCATTATGACGCTTAGGAGAAGGCAACTGACAAAACTCTCTTTGGAAAAAGCAATGGGCATGTGATGAGACGTCCAAACCACTCCATGGTTTTTCGATCTTGCACGCAACCCCCGGGCGACGCTTTCCACGCTAAAATTCACAGTCACACGATCACACGGTTATACGACCAAGACAAACTCCAACGATATGACCGAGCATGCTCATCCTATCGCTCTGGGGGCAACTGTTCGGAACCCGGCCTCTAGGTCCCTCCTCGAAACGGTCAACAAACCCGGATATTCGGGGTTGGGCCATTCTCACGGTCCAAAACGGATCAATAACTTCCAATATCTTAACCCAACATTCGAATTCAAATACCTCTCTTATTTTAGCCAGATAAGATAAGATAACTACTACTGGCTATATAAAGGGGAGTCAGAAGCCCCCTCAAATATGTCACTCATTCCTCATACACACATCTCTTAAATTTATTCTGACTTGAATATTAGAGTATCTTTGTATGTACCCATTTCCACCGCTCAAATCATTCATTCCAACTACTACCTCGACTTACAAATTTTGAATCCATCTCACAACCCGTATGAAAGCATCTAGTACAGTATTTCTTATATCTTTGATCACTTGCACATAGCCTAATAAGCTAGTTGCAATATCTGATCAAGACTGCCATATTTTAATATTAAATGAAAAGATTGTAACGTTAAGATGAAAATGTAGAGTAAAGAGCACCAAAACATAGAGGAGACAGACATACAAACATAAGGTTCATTATTAGATCGTATTAAAAATAAAATTGAGAGAGTACTTATTTTTATATCTATTCTTTTTACATCATATTAATGTCTATTTCATTATAGTTTGGATTTTGACATACTCTTATTCTAATATATTGACTCCTGAATCCTGATTTTCATTTTGAGTTACATTTTAATATTTATAAATGTTGAGTCTAGTTTTGATTTTGGGTTATGTTATGATGACAAACATTGTTTTGGGTGAAAAGCCCAATTTTGTTTAATGTGTGTTTTATTGTGGCAGGCCCATTAACTATTTCACAAGCCAAACAATGCTATTTGTTTCCTTAATGCTCCAAGTAAATGCACAAGTCCATATCCCTATTGCACCATTCAGCAATTGTAAAAGAGCCAAAGCTCATTGCACCATTCAGCAAAGAATAAAAGGCTATGTGTTGGCAAAAGAAGAAAAGAAAGAAAAGGACATCTGTCAACATCAAGGACAGCTGGGGCTCTAGCAAAACAACAAGACATAAGGACTCTCACCTCTCCAAGGACATACAGTAAAGCAAATCTCAGCAAAGGAAAAGCAAAACACAAACTTGCCAAGCAACAGAGGTAGTGGGTGAAGCTCCTCGTATGGCAGAGATCATGGAGCAGGATGCAAAAGAAGAGCATGCCAAGGAAGAAAGAAACACCAAGGACAGCAGAGGTAGTGGTCGAGCTACTCCAACAGCAGAGGTGGTGAAGCAAGATGAAGAAAGAACTGCATGCCATCAAGGACCACTCCAACGGGCAACAAGAAAAAGCAAAGAGGATGAAGCTACAATGAAGCCTAGCCGAAGATATATAACATGACTCACTCCAACATTTCAAGACAAGGAAGAGAGCACACACATTCAGAGCACCTTCTCTAACATAGAGCTGAAATCTCTTTCTTCTACTCAAGCTTAATTCTGATTTATTGTTATGGCTGTCTTGCGTTATTCTCTGTTTTGAAAAAGGCAATTATGTGAAGATCAAAAGCCAAGAGAGAAAAGGCAAGAGTGATGCAGAAATAGCCACTGTTTGTTTTTCTGATGTAATCTGGGTTTATGAATTAGGATTAGTTCCCCTTGCCAAGTTGGGTTAGCACTTGGTGAGAACTGAATCTGTGTAGATTCCCCTTCCAAGTTGGGATAGCACTTTGGGGTTGCTAAGCTTTGGTGAAGAAAGCTTAGGGGTAGATACTAGTTGAATTAGGGAGTAATTCAATAGTATTGGTGTATGTAACCTGAGAATTATAGTGAAAATTCTACCATGGTTTGTGGTGGAGACTGGATGTAGGATTCATGGCACAAGGAATCCGAACCAGGATACATGCTGGCCTCTTTCTCCTCTTCTCTGCACTTTTAATGTTCTGCGTATGAGACTATTTCAAATAATCTCCTGCAACTCGAGCAACAGCAAAACAGAGTTTGAAACTTAAAGTTTTAAGCTAACTTGATTCAACCCCCCCTTCTCAAGTTCAACTAGAATCATCAATTGGTATCAGAGCGCAGTTGACCCATACTGTTAATTTGGGCATAGCACCAATGAGAACTCTCGCTTGTGACTGTGTCATCGAAGCAGGACTCTCCGCTCATTGGTGTGGGTGAACCGGTAGAGACGGTTGCCCGCTGGCCTGATAGGTGCCATTGATGGGTGACATAGTGGAGTGGCTATGATCAGCATCAATTGGTATCCAGAGCAAGGTCTCAAGAAGCAAGCTTCACAGCTTGGAGTAAAGATCCATGGCCAACAACATGAATCCCAACATTGTGGCTTTCACTCTCACTGAAGGGCAGTCCAACAACAGACCTCCCTACTTCAATGGCAGCAACTACTCTTACTGGAAAGAGAGAATGAGAATCTTCGTGCAGTCGATCGACTACAACATCTGGAAGATCATTCTCAATGGTCCAGACGTTCCCACCAAACAGAATGCTGATGGAGAAGTTGTGGCAAAGGAGGACAGCGAATGGACAGATGAAGAAAAGAAGAAGGTTGAACTCAATGCTAAGGCAATCAACCTGATGCACTGTGCAATCAGTTTTGAAGAGTTCAGAAAAGTGTCAAGGTGCAAAACGGCTAAAGAAATCTGGGATAAGCTCAGACTCACTCATGAAGGCACCAAGCAAGTGAGGGAAACCAGAATCGACATGTTAATGAAGGAGTATGAAATGTTCAGTATGAAGGAAGATGAGAGCATTGATCAAATGTTCGAAAGGTTCTCGATAATCATCAACAATCTGGACGCCATGGGAAGAAGCTACTCTGAAGAAACCTTAGTAAGAAAGATTCTGAGGAGTCTTACTAAGAAATGAGAAGTGAAAAGCACAGCCATCTCTGAAAGGAATGATTTGATCAAAATCACCTATGATGAGCTGAGAGGCAAGCTGCTGGCTTATGAAACCACTCACATGTCTCAAGACAAAGATGACAAAAAGAAAAGTATAGCACTAAAATCAAGAATGACAGCCCAAGGAGAAGAATCTGATGACAGTTTCTCAGATGAAGAAATGGTGCTCTTTGCAAGAAAAATGAGAAGACTACTAAGATACAAAAACAAAGGCAAAGGAAGTTCCTCATCCAAAGATGTCAAGAAAAATCAAGTCAAGTTCACATGCCATTACTACAAGGAGCCTGGTCACTTCAAGTCAGATTGCCCTCAACTTAAGAAAGGCGAAAAACCAAAGAAAGACAAAAAGAAGGTGATGATGGCAACATGGGAGGACTTGGAGAACGACACCAGCTCAGAGAGCTCAGATCAAGAAGCTCAACTATGTTTGATGGCAGATCATAATGATGAAGATGAGGTAGATCTCTCTGACTTATCTATTGATGAACTGCACTACATTATCAAAGACATTTCTGTGAACTCTAAGAAACTCTTGGATAAGTATGCTAAATGTAAGAAAGAAAATGAGGCTTTGAGGACAGAAAATGATCTTCTTTTGAAAAAGGTTAAGGCAAATGAAACTAGCAATGAAAAGATTTTAAAAGAAGAAAACATTGCCTTGCGAGCTGAATTAGAAAAATACAAGCTCAAGCATGAAGTTACTGCTTCCACTGATTTGATTTCTGAAAATAAAAAGCTGAATGAACAAATAAAAAATTTGAATGAAGACTTAGCAAAGTTTGTTCAAGGTTCTCAAAATCTGAACAAACTACTTGCTTGTCAAAGGTTTGGATCTGAAAAATCTGGACTTGGATTCATAGAGGAAAACAAGGCTGTTTTCAATCAAAACTTTAAAAAATCTGAAGCCTCCTCTTCCAAGCTTTTCAAACCAAAAGGATTCAGCAAACCTAAAAAATCAGTAAGCAAGAATCATTGCTACAAGTGCAACAGAAACGGTCATGATCCTCCTCAATGTTTCATCTTTCTTAAGTCTTTTGGTAATGATAGTAAATTATATAAAGTTGTTCATGATTATAATGCTCTTGGGCAACCAAGAAGATTTCACATCAAAGGATCCAAATGGATTTAGATACCTAAGGTTAGTTGAAGAACATGCAGGTTTGCCTTGCATCCAAGAAGAAAATGGACATGTGGTATCTTGATAGTGGATGTTCAAGGCATATGACCGGAAGGGATACTTTCTTCATTAAACTCAACAAGTATAATGGAGGATTTGTCACTTTTGGAGATAATGGTAAAGGTAAAATAATTGCTATTGGTAAGGTTGGCAAAGATTTTTCAACTTGCATTGATAGTGTCTTCTTAGTTGATGGGTTAAAGCATAATCTATTGAGCATAAGTCAATTGTGTGACCTTGGGTATGCTGTAACCTTTAGGAAATCTGATTGTAGAGTCATAAATGAGAAAACAGGGGCTGTTTTATTTGTTGCCAAAAGAAGTGACAATGTTTATGGTACCACTCTAGATGATCTAAAAGTTCAAAATGTAACTTGTTTCTCTTCAATGGAATCTGAAAAATGGATGTGGCATAAGAGGTTAGGACATGCTAGCATGTTCCAAATCTCTAAGCTTGTAAAGAGAAGCTTAGTTAGAGGTCTTCCTAATATAAAATTTGACAAGGATATCACTTGTGATGCTTGTCAAATGGGTAAACAAATTAAAACCTCTTTCAAACCCAAGGAAGATGTCTCTACTAAGAAACCATTGGAGTTGTTACATCTTGATCTGTTTGGACCAACTAGGACTCAAAGTCTTGGAGGAAAGAGATATGGCATGGTAATTGTGGATGACTATACTAGATTTGGCTGGGTGTTCTTTCTTGCTCATAAACATGAGGCTTTTTCAGTTTTTGAGAAATTCAGCAAAAAGGTTCAAAATGAAAAATGTTTAAAAATTATTTCAATTAGAAGTGATCATGATAAAGAATTTGAAAATCAATTTTTTGAATCTTTTTGTGATGATCAAGGCATATCACATAAATTCTCTTGTCCAAGAACAGCTCAACAAAATGGTGTTGTGGAAAGGAGAAATAGAAGTTTACAAGAAATGGCTAGAGCTATGTTATGTGAATATGAAATCCCCAAGTTTTTATGGGCAGAAGCTGTGAATACAGCTTGCTATGTTTTAAATAGAACCATCATTAGGAAGTTTTTGAAGAAAACCCCATATGAACTTTGGAAAGGGCATCCTCCCAATCTTAGTTATTTTCATGTGTTTGGCTGCAAGTGTTTCATTTTGAATATCAAAGAAAATTTAGGAAAATTTGATCCTAAAACACATGAAGGGATTTTTCTTGGTTATTCCACAAATAGCAAGGCCTATAGAGTTTATAACAAGAACTCCAAAACTGTTGAGGAAACCATGCATGTCACATTCTGTGAGACTAACATTGTTCCTAGTGTTTGCATAGATGATAGTCCATGTTTCGAAGCTGAACTACCCAAAAATGATGAGCCAGTTCAACAAAATTCAAGTTCTCATGAAGTTGCACCTACTAGCAACGAAAATTCCAATTCTGTAGGAGACAATTTGGAATTATCTCCTGTTGCTGCAGAAAATACTGATGCAGAGGCTATTGTTGATCAAGAGGAACCTGAATCCTCAAACCAGTCAAAAAGACCAAGAGAATGGAGGTTTCTGAAAAACTATCCTGAAGAGTTCATAATAGGAAATCCATCCACTGGCAGGACTACCCGTTCATCTTTGAAAAGAGCCGAATCCAACAACATTGCTCTTTTATCAAAGATTGAACCACAAAACATCCAAGAAGCTCTTACTGATCCTTCATGGGTGCTAGATATGAAGGAAGAATTGCTGTAATTTGAGAAGAACCAGGTCTGGTCATTAGTGCCTTATCCAAATGGGAAGAAAGTCACTGGCACTAAGTGGATTTTCAGAAACAAACTGGGTGAAGATGGATCCATAGTCCGAAACAAAGCTAGATTGGTCGCTCAAGGATATGATCAATAGGAAGGGATTGATTTCGATGAATCCTTTGCACCCGTAGCTCGAATAGAAGCCATCAGATTGCTCCTTGCATATGCTGCTCATTGTGGCTTCAAGTTGTTCCAAATGGACGTAAAGTGTGCTTTTCTCAATGGCATAATAGATAGAGAGGTTTATGTGGCTCAACCACCTGGGTTTGAAAACAAAACTTTTCCTAACCATGTTTTCAAACTAGCTAAAGCCTTATATGGTTTAAGACAAGCTCCTAGAGCTTGGTATGAGAGGCTTAGCTCATTTTTATTGAATAATAACTTTCAAAGAGGAGCCACTGACACCACTTTATTTATTAGAAATTATCATGATCATTTTATTCTTGTGCAAGTTTATGTTGATGATATCATATTTGGTTCGGCTAATGAGGATTTGTGTGCAGATTTTACTAAACTTATGACCAATGAGTTTGATATGAGCATGATGGGAGAACTCAATTTCTTCCTAGGCTTGCAAATCAAGCAAACTGCTGAGGGCATATTCATCCATCAAGAAAAATATGCAAAGGAACTTGTCAAGAAGTTTGGGCTGGACTGTGCTAAGCCTATGGGAACCCCCATGCATCCTAACATCAACTTGATAAAGATGAACATGGTAGAGATGTTGATGAGACACACTATAGGGAGATAATTGGATCTTTGATGTATCTAACCTCCTCAAGGCCTGATATCATCCAAAGTGTTGGAGTTTGCTCAAGGTTTCAATCAAAGCCTAAGGAGTCCCACCTCTCAGCTGTCAAAAGGATCATTCGATATGTACTTGGTACCACAAATTATGGTTTATGGTTTCCTAAGACTGATTCTTTTCAATTAGTGGGTTTCTGTGATGCAGATTTCGCTGGGGATAGGATTGATAGAAGAAGCACAAGTGGCATGTGCTGCTTTCTTGGGAAATCCCTCATTGTTTGGTCTAGCAAGAAGCAAGCTACTGTGGCACTTTCAACAGCCGAAGCTGAGTATATTGCAGCCTCATCTTGTTGTTCTCAATTATTATGGCTGAAAACTCAACTAGCTGACTATAAATTGAATGTCTCAAATATTCCATTATTTTGTGACAACATGAGTGCTATTAATATTTCCAAAAACCCTGTTTTGCACTCTAGAACAAAGCACATTGAAGTTCGTTTTCATTCTATAAGAGAACATGTGCAAAATGGAAATTTAGATATTCAGTTTGTTAATTCTGAGGGTCAGCTAGCTGATATATTCACCAAACCATTGATAGAGGAAAGGTTCTGCAAGTTAAGAACTGAACTGAGCATTCTAACTTCATCTTTGTTTTCTTAAATGTTTCTGATAATGAGATCTTTTGTGTTTTGTCTCATAAATCGCGATGAGATTTTTTGGCAGATGATGAGTAAACTTCATTAAATCACTATGAAGCCAATGGATTCAAATCTGAACACAATACATGATGGACATCTAGTGCTGACGCAGTCTCTGCATCTATGGGCCTTTTCCTTTACTAAAAAAAAAAAAAAACTTTGAGTCATACTCAATTTTTTGACTAAAAGTGGGCTTTCAAAATTTTTTTGGGCTTAAATTCAATTTCATTTTTTGAGACAGCTGGAATCACTTAAATTTTTTTCAGTCTCAATTTTTGTTTGGCCCTTACACCTTGTTTAATAAAGCTTAACTTCATTTGCATCCATACATCAATTTCAATTTTGTTTTTCTTTTATCCTTATTTCAAACGTACGAAGGTTACAGCTGTAACTTTCAAAACGCTTTCAAAGTTTGGATTTTTATTTTTTCAAGGTGCAACCTTTACACTTCTCTAAGTTTATAATAACTTCCCACTGCATGCATCCATTCACACCACACTGCCCACTCTCCACTCCTTCATCTTCTCTAAACCAGTGCTATATAAATATGGCTCTTTTCAACGCGTCTCATTCTGTGACACACTGGTTTTGTATGCACTGCTTTCAAAAATTCCCATCTCTTTTGCTTACTTACTTGTAAGGCATATGTATGCTTGTGTCAGTACCAAAAATGCGTTACCATATGGCATGCTTCTTACAAAAATTTTTCAATATTACAATGTTGATTTTGGGGCCGAAATTGCCATAGATTGTAACTCATATATTAAAGGGGGTGGTGCAGTAAAGAAAACAGCTCCCAAGCGTCGCCAAACTGATGACAGCACTGATGTTCCCTCTGTTGATGAGGATCCTCTGATTCCCCCTTCCACATCCACTACAATCAAGGTCATGACCCGCATTCTGAAGAATGTGCTTGAAGAATTTATCAATCTGACTGACCTTCTTCTCCATCATGGTGCTGAGCGCAAAAGGAATCAAGTTTTGGAGGAGAATGCTCTTAAGAAGACCAAAGGAAGGATTCGCATTCTGAGGGACTTTGTGGAAGATGTTGAGGTTGGCCTCACCACATCTGACAATGAGGGGGAGGACGATGGAACCTCTGATGAATCCAACTCTGATGCCTAGCTCATTTTATCTCATCTGTGATTATGACTTAGTTTCCTTTTGAACTTGTTAAATATTTTGGATGACTGTAACTAAATCACTCTGCTACTTGGACTAATTGCACCAGCCACTAACAAATTTTGTGCAGGTTTTTCCTTTCCTCCCTTGATGACAAAAGGGGGAGAAAAGAAAAGGAATGTTAGTTTTGGCTTAATAGTTAAGAACAATGTTTTGTGGTGCTATGATTTATCATGTTTTGCTATGATTTATCCTGTGTTGTGCTTAGTGTTAATTGCTCTGTGCTTACATTACTGTGATATAGTGTTTGGAAATATTGTTCTTGGCTGTTTTTAAGTTTTGTTCAGGAAAAGATGTAAGCCATGGTCAAGGGGGAGTAATGCTAGCATTCAGGGGGAGCAACTCACAATCCGGAGGTCATCAAAGGGAAGTGTTCTTAACTCATTTAAATTTTTCTTTAATTTCCCTATTTTATCATGTTTGTCATCAAGGGGGAGATTGTTGAGTCTAGTTTTGATTTTGGGTTATGTTATGATGACAAACATTGTTTTGGGTGAAAAGCCCAATTTTGTTTAATGTGTGTTTTATTGTGGCAGGCCCATTAACTATTTCACAAGCCAAACAATGCTATTTGTTTCCTTAATGCTCCAAGTAAATGCACAAGTCCATATCCCTATTGCACCATTCAGCAATTGTAAAAGAGCCAAAGCTCATTGCACCGTTCAGCAAAGAATAAAAGGCTATGTGTTGGCAAAAGAAGAAAAGAAAGAAAAGAACATCTGTCAACATCAAGGACAGATGGGGCTCTAGCAAAACAACAAGACATAAGGACTCTCACCTCTCCAAGGACATACAGTAAAGCAAATCTCAGCAAAGGAAAAGCAAAACACAAACTTGCCAAGCAACAGAGGTAGTGGGTGAAGCTCCTCGTATGGCAGAGATCATGGAGCAGGATGCAAAAGAAGAGCATGCCAAGGAAGAAAGAAACACCAAGGACAGCAGAGGTAGTGGTCGAGCTACTCCAGCAGCAGAGGTGGTGAAGCAAGATGAAGAAAGAACTGCATGCCATCAAGGACCACTCCAACGGGCAGCAAGAAAAAGCAAAGAGGATGAAGCTACAATGAAGCCTAGCCGAAGATATATAACATGACTCACTCCAACATTTCAAGACAAGGAAGAGAGCACACACATTCAGAGCACCTTCTCTAACATAGAGCTGAAATCTCTTTCTTCTACTCAAGCTTAATTCTGATTTATTGTTATGACTGTCTTGCATTATTCTCTGTTTTGAAAAAGGCAATTATGTGAGGATCAAAAGCCAAGAGAGAAAAGGCAAGAGTGATGCAGAAATAGCCACTGTTTGTTTTTCTGATGTAATCTGGGTTTATGAATTAGGATTAGTTCCCCTTGCCAAGTTGGGTTAGCACTTGGTGAGAACTGAATCTGTGTAGATTCCCCTTCCAAGTTGGGATAGCACTTTGGGGTTGCTAAGCTTTGGTGAAGAAAGCTTAGGGGTAGATACTAGTTGAATTAGGGAGTAATTCAATAGTATTGGTGTATGTAACCTGAGAATTATAGTGAAAATTCCACCATGGTTTGTGGTGGAGACTGGATGTAGGATTCATGGCACAAGAAATCCGAACCAGGATACATGCTGGCCTCTTTCTCCTCTTCTCTGCACTTTTAATGTTCTGCGTATGAGACTATTTCAAATAATCTCCTGCAACTCGAACAACAGCAAAACAGAGTTTAAAACTTAAAGTTTTAAGCTAACTTGATTCAACCCCCCTTCTCAAGTTCAACTAGAATCATCAATAAACACCATTAATCAATTTCTTTTTGAAAAATACATTCATCTAATGAGGGGAGTTTAGCACATGTTGGTACGGATATCATGCAATTCTTAATATCTATATTTTATAGTTATTTTAAAGTGACAATATTTTATCTTTTATTTAATTATTTACCAAGGCAGTTAAAAGTTAAAACTCTCAATCGTTTTAAATGAAACTGGATAAACCAATTGAATGGAGCGACCTTTTACGTGTACACACACGTGCCATCTGGCGCTATGAAGATTGAAGAGGATTGGTGTCCAACTTGGACCACTCATACTTCATACTCCATAATTCATATTCATACTCAACACCGAATCACCGATCACATCTCCGAATTCCATACCTTTCTGCACACACTTGCATACTAATAAAAGTGTCTCTCTAACAAACGGTTTAATTTTAATACGAGTAAAATATTAAATTAGTTTATTTTAGTTTTTAAAATTTAAAATGTTCTATTTAAATTTTAAAAAAAAATTATTTAGTTTGAACAATTGTATCACATTGTGACACATCGTTTATGTCACTATGTTATGTATTACTTATCAACATATTATTACAATTGATAAAATTATAGAGTGACATATGTCACTAATAATCCACATAATTAAACTATATGATCACGTTGTTAATAAAAATTGAATCAGAGACTAACATAGTATATTTTTATCAATCTCAAAAACATAATTCATGCAATTAAAATTTGAAGAACGATTTTAATGCACAACACTAATTTAAGAGGCCATTTTAAAATTTAACTCCTGATTTATATTTATTTTTATAAAACATTACATAGTTTCTAACTAAAATCCACAAAAGAACTTTATTTTTTATACAAATCAGTATATCTAAAAGCTAAAGAATAAGTATAAATTTTTTTAATTAGTCAATATTAATTAATTTTTATTATTAAATTTTTAATATTTTTTAGAAAGATTTAGAATTAGAAATAGAATTTTGAGTTTAGAATTTATAATTAAAAATTTAGAATTTAAAAATTTTAAAAATTACCTGATAAAGAAATTAAGGTTAACTCTCTGACTAAACTCAAATCAAATGGTTAAAAGTAATTTTATTATTTATTTTTTGTTAAAAATTACATACACTTTCGTAAAAGTAAACAAAGATCAGAGTTGAATATTTAGTAGTGTTGTACACTATTTGTACAAAGCTAAATGCACTTACCATTTGGCCTTGGTACTTTATTTTATTTTATTTATTTGAAATGGTACTTTATTTGTTTTGGCCTTTTGTGTCCTTTTTTTCCAACCCCATGTCCCATTGAAAAGAATGAATCAAATATAAAAGCAAAGCAAAACAGCATAGCATGTTAAAGTTGTACAAGATTCATTCAACACACATATTCTGAGAAAGAAACAAAGAAAGAAAAGAAAAGAATGGAATATGAATGCAGCCCTCTTAACTGGGAATTCTTCTACCAAGAAGAGCAGGTAATAAATAAGTAATAACCGAATTTGGGTTCATGCATTTTTCTTTCTTTTACCATTTTACCCCTTTGTATTTAACGCGTTGTTCTGTTTTTGAAGAAACAGGGGTTAGAGGAGTTAACGCATTCTCTTCTATTCACAAACTTAGAGTTAGAAGCAACAATTGAATCAGCGAAAGAAGAAATCGCAGCCAGAGAATGCGAATTACACCATCTAAATGACCTTTTAGCCCTTGCCATCAAAGGAAGAGATGAAGCTGAGGAAAAATGCAAGAAGTTGATGCTACAAAAGCTTGAAGTTCAAACAACAACATCACAGAACGAAGAGAATGAGATTCAAGGGTGTTGTTCTTCGGAATCAGAAGAAAACAGCAGCAGCAGCATCATCAATCAAAACCAGTCAAGAACGGAAGAAGTGATGATGATGGAGTTGGCGGAGAAGAGGCCGTTGCCGGAGAAAGGAAAGCTTTTGAAGGCGGTGGTGGAAGCAGGGCCATTGCTGCAGAGCATTCTTCTTGCAGGTCCATTGCCGCAATGGCAGCATCCTCCTCCACAACTCACTTCCATTGAGATCCCACCACTCACCGTTCTTTCGAAAAGGGAGAGAGAGAGGGACCTTTTCTCGCTTTCAAAAGAAGCTGCTGCTGCCGTTGACCTTCCTCTTTCAAAATCTAGAAAGACAACACCATTACCTACCACTACTGCTTCCCATCATTTCCTACCACCACCACCACATCCGTCATTTTCTTAAGGTCGGTTTGATAATTATCTCGTGACAAAAATACTCTAATACTAATACAGAAAAAAAGTAAATGTCCTTTTAGATTCTTGATCATTTGTATAAAAAACAAAACGAACTTCTACAATTTGAAATTTTTTACTGTCTCTAACTCATCTAAGTAATTGCTGTAAACATTTGTTGTTATTGGTGTAAAAAACCCTGACACCACAATAGATCACCATTTACAACAACTACTTAGATGAATTATTTAAATATTTGGAAATCAATTAGGTTCAAATTGTGGAAAGACATTTTCTTTTTTGGACAAATGATCAAAAATTAAAAAAAGACATTTGTTCTAAAAAACAAGACGAATATAAAATTCGATAAAATATCTGTCTTGTTTTTATTTTTATTTCTGTATTTTTTTTGTTTCGAAATATTTATCAAATTCCAGCTAAGAGTTGTGTTAGATATATTTGCTTCTTTACTACTAAATTGAAAATGAGACGCTAATTAATTAGGTCTTATATTTCATTCAGCAGTAAAAGGGTAGTAAATTAACATAGTATACTAGAAATAGAGAGTGAAAATGATATTTCCCTTTTGCCAAATATTTCATTCTGCAAAGCAAATCAGGATGGAACAGGTGGCCATTGTGAATCACCCCTACTTTTGTCCCTTTTCTCTTTTTATCATCAACAAACCCTGACCTACTACTACTTTTGTAAGCTGGGGAAAGAGGTTCAATTGTTTAGCAACTTTATTAGCATTTAGTGTTTCACTAATTAATCTTCTTGTTTTTATGTATGTAAAGGTCAAATTGGGGTTGGATTATTCTCACAGGAATTCTTGGGAATGAATTAACTAACCTCATCTAAATTATGACACAATTTTGTACTTTGGTAATTAGTATAGGGGTGATTAATGATTTGACCTAGCTTCAAAAAATGGTTTGTGTATGTTTTATTGAATGAAAGTTATTGTTTGCTAATATTATTATTATTGTCATTTACTTCTTTTTTATTTTACCTGCAAAGTTGAACAATTAAAATGTAACTATTAAACTATAGAAAGCATTATATGGCTTAAGACTTGAGCACTTTTTTTAGGGCCAAGTTTTTTAATTGAATGATGATGATACTTGAGTATGAAGAGGACCAGCCATCAAGTAATGATATATCTTTCCAAGAAAATTTCTTTAACATGAAGCACACTTGCCCATTGCCATGCAATGTTTCAGTGTCTGCCATTAAAACAACATCTAATTAGGCTTCTCATCATGGCAAAAAATGCATGTTGTAGAGTGGCCACATCCACCTCAATATAACTATATTAACAAACTACCCAAATCATAAAAGTTTCATCATATCAAGAAAAATTGGGGGAAGGGAAAAAAAATTGAATGTACAAAACTAAAACCGGATAATCTTGTTTTCACATGATCACATAATCTAACTAATCAATGAAAATCAAAGCAGATAAAATAAATAAAAAGGTGTTAGAGCAATATTCTTGAAGTATCATGATGGATTGCACATGGAGTGAGAAAAAATTTATAAATAAATGGGCCCACTTAATATGCAGAACATGCAATTAATATGGAATTCCACTTTGGTCACAAGTTTACTACTTCGGTACAAACTTGTTACTCACGTTGGTGGCTTTTTATCCGTGTGTTTGGTGTAGGTGGCTTCAATTCATTGGTAAAATTTACATTTTATTTGGAACTTTATATAAATAAATAAATAAATACATATAATCATTTCTCTATTGTGAAAGTAGTACAATTATATAATTTATTTGCATATTAGTGACTTTTTGTGCGCATAAGTACTAGTACTGTCGTTTTTAGGATTTAATTTTCATATATTATTATTATATTATAAAAAAATTTATACATATAGATTTCACATATTTTTATATTAACAGTTTACTTTTTCAAAAAATAGATCTAATTTAAAAATTATAAAATATTTTAAACGATCAGTACATCAAAAATAAATTGTTATTATTACTACTAAAATTTATTCACATATCTCATTGCTTCGATTTTCAATCGAGATCAATTATCTCCCAAAAAAATTGTGCAATAATTGATATTAAAATATTATATGTACATAAAAAATTAATTATATATTTATATATAAATATATATTGTTTAATTTATTTTTTATTTATGTTTTATATTTTAATATTTATTTTATACAATAATTGATTTAGTAGTTAATTTATTTTTACATGTAACATGATTGGTTGATAATATATAAGATAGAAAGTATTAACTTTTATGACCCTAAAAATAATCATGATTAACATCCTAGATATCAAAGACCAATTAAATTCACTAGAAATTATATTCAAAGAGATTATTGGAGCGTAGAGGACAACCTGTTTAATTTCATTCTTCATCTAAACAGCGATACCATTCAACGGAATGAGTGAACTACAAGCACCTAGGTTTACATGTGTCACAATATCCAAGCCAGAGACAACAACATATGTTGCTTAAGTCATAGCCTAAAGTTGTAGCTTCATGAATAATTCAAATTTATATATCTTCTATATTCTATATTAGATCACATCACCGATTGTGCCCTAACAACATTCAAAACCAGTTGTATACCAGACACAGACTTAACTATCTCTAAATTATTATGACTTTTATTGGTAATTGATAGGGAATACCTGTTGTATGACAAGAATCTTTACAAATATAAAAAATAATTATTAAATCATAAAATAATCCATTATAAAAATATTCCAATCTGATATGATACGTTTAGAATAATTAAATCTATTATATTAGAAAAATATTTTTTATAACAGTATAATTAATTTTTTTTATAAATACTTTTTCATATGCAGCAACTAATTAGCAGATAAATTTTATATTCACATACAAGTTATTTACATAAACAAATTTAAATAAATCTCTTTAATCTAATAATTTTTTGATGAAGTACTTGGGACAACAAGTGACTTCAGGTAATGTTGTTTTTATTAAGATTAACTGATGTTGTTAATTTTAGTATGTGTTTTGTTTGTGCAGTAGAGGTATTTAATTATATATTGTTCGGGGTATTTTAGTTTTGATTTAGGTGTTTTTTTAGAACTTTTCGAAGATTATCATTTATGGATTTCAATTTATTTCAATCACCATTTCTAGGCCTGGATGAAAAGCACGCAAAAGAGCGAGAGCATGCATACTTTTTTTAACAAGTTTATTACGCGCAACAACTCACTTATCTAATTTGTCAAATAGTACGATAATTGCCTAGAAAGTAGAGAGCAGAAAAAGAGAGATCGGATACTGCAGATTTTCATACCATCATACCATGTGCAACAAAATTCTCAATAGAAACTCACTTTCAACATGTGTATACTCACGAGAAGTTCAAGGAAGTCCAAGCACAATTCAGAGAAAAGGTGAATTGCATCACAAGGTCAATGCACTTTGCTCTAAGCTATACGGTATATGAAGTTGTAGAACATGTTTCTAACTCAAAATTCAACAAATTTGCAGTTACATACGACAGGATATCAGCTGAAGTTAAATGTCAGTGCTTATTATTCGAGTCAAGAGGGATATTGTGCCGTCATTCTCTGAGCGCATTAAGCTTTGAGCGAGTAAATAAAGTGTCACCAAGATATATATTGGAACGATGGAGTAAGAACGTAAAGAGGAGGCACACACATATCAAGAACAGTCACAACGAGCTTCCGTTGGAGCCAAGAAGCAAGAGATTTGATGATTTGGTGTTTCGGTCACAAAATATCGTGAATTTGCATCAGAATCTGAGGAGTTGACTGCCATTTTGCACTACGCTTACGATAATGCCATGGTTGAAATGCAAGGATACAAAGCCAAAAGTAAAGAAAAATATTCGTTATCTCACGAAGATGCTTCATTGGAAGATATTAACGAGCTTTAAAGCCTTCCACGCGGGAGAAAAAGAGGACGTCCCAAAAATAGACTGGGATCAAAGACGGAAAAACAGATTGCAAATGCTTCAAAGAAAAAGAAAACAAAAGCTTTAAGTGAGGTAAAAGTGATATTCTTTAAACATGGGAAATTGAGTTTATTTTTGTTAATAATTTTGCTAATATATGATTTATTTTTTGCAGTTGAACCTTTTTTTTATGGTGTTTCACTAGTGCAGTCGAATTCTGGCCAATATCATGGACATGTTATGAATTGTCAATTCAGAGATTCAGTAGTATAGGATCGTTTTTTCGATGTAGTGTGACACTATTTCGGTGTACTGCTAAACAATTTGTGTATTCTGCATGCATGCTCTTCTTTTTTATATTTTCTTATTTTGTTCTATTTTAACATGTTGCTATTTGTTTAAAATTAGTGTCTTTAACTATCTGAAGGGATTTGTTTATTTTAAATATACAATACATAGACAATTCAATACTTAAGGAGGATAATAATTCAAATTACTGAATTCTCATATCTCCTAGTTATAATTAACAGAAAAATATGTATGCACATTTTTTCGGTGTATTTCGAATAATTTTTGGTGTATTCGTAAAGGAATTCGGCATATTAGACAATTTAATCTTGTTTTCTGGATATTTTTGAACCTGGATTCATTCAGATTAACAGAATTTCAATACCGCACACATAGCTTCATAGAAGTTTATTTTTGGAAAGAAAATTTATAAAAAGTTTAGTTTAAATATTCACAAAGATAGAAAGTATGTGTTCAAATAGACAATTTAGTACACAATTTTTAACCGTCTACAACATTCAAACTATTTACTGTCGATATCTTCTGAATATAATTCACAACAAGGACTCAATAATGCCGTAGATGGCTTAGACAATCTGATGGTTTCACATTCTTGAATGACTTTATCTCTGAGTCGATTGATTTCATCAAATAGAATCAGTAAAGCATATTCAACTCTGAAATAATCTACTTCTTCCTACAGTTTAAAGAAATTTTTTTTATAAGCTTCGTTAATTTAGTAATATAGAGTTATCTATTTTTAAAAATAGTTACCTGTGTCCAATTTTCCCATACATATTTGCCCTTTTTGATATTTTCACATAAATTGCACAATCGAAGCTAAAAACAAAAATAAATTAGCAAAATAAAATAGTAAGAGAAAATACAAAATTTCTCAAATAGAAATATTTATACCGAGTATGTTGCCTGACGATGTTAACGTATGGTGCGCTTCAATTTCATCATCCTTGTCCGTCAGAGGTTGTCCTCCGGCAAATACCCTCATTCTTAAAATCATGTAGCCCTAAAAACTAAAAAAAGCAAAATATAAGAAAGACTATACTTAATACCAAATTACACCGAAATGAACCAATAGTCTACCTTATTTCAAACAGAAATACACTGAATTTTTATATTGCTAATAATAGACAGAAACCAAAAAATTTATAGAGAAAACAGAAGCAACTTACAACAAATTTAATTAAGTGTTGTTCTTTCTTTCGAAGGAGATTCTTTGTGAAATGGGTCAAGGACATGAAATTTCTTCTTTTTAACATCCGCCATTCATATCCACCAATGTTCTGCATAGCAAACTGTGGTAAATATCTGAAGTTTTGCTAGAGAGAATAATTTTTTAGTTTAATTGGCACCTAATGAAAGGATTGTTTAAGAAGTTTTATAGACAAAAACTTACAAATGGATGGGATGCAAATTTTTTCTTATCTAAATATTGGATGAAGTCCTTATAGTCTTGAATATCGAAGGCTTGTTAGTTTGTGGTTGCTTAAACTTTTTCTGATGATTCCCCAAGCCAAATTTATAGAATTTGTATAACACTGAAAGAAATAGTTATAACAAATAATACATTTTAAAATACACCGAAATTTAAATGTACTATACCTTATCACAATATCAGGGGAAGACAATATTCTTTAAATCTTTTAATTCTTTTTTTGTTCAGAACATAACACATTGCAGAGACAATCTAGGAAAACAAAAAATCCAAAGTTATTACATATATGACACAACAACTCTTAAAAAAACATTAATGTTATTCTAAGATTACCAGATTTTTGACATATGTATTGGCTTTTAAAGATGCAAAGTGCCTGCTGGTTATTTCCAGCGGATATTCATGGTTCAGGATGAATATTGTGTCCCACTCAATAGTGGTTGTATTGTCATAGGTCTTGACAGTTGTGGCCCAGAGAAATCATTTTTTCTTAAGGTCGCCTGTTATTTTGCTTCGCTTCGTAGGAATTTTAAACTTGTCAACAAAGCTTATGGTAGGCTGCACCTTTTGGCATGGTGATAAAATCCAATTTTGTGGTTTATCTTGTGCTTAATTTAGGGGATTTTATCAACTTTTCTCACATTTATTCAATGAAATAGCATGGTTTTGTAATTCTCCCTGAATTTGTGCTTAAGTGTGAAAACATGCTTTTTAGGTCTAAAAATAGCTAAATTTAATTCACTTTAATTCCATTCGATGCCTTGATATATTTTTTAAGTGATTTCAGGTTTAGAAGGCAAAGATTGGATTGAAGGAATAAAATAAAAGCATGCAAAGTGGGAGAACTCATGAAGAAATGAAGGAATCGCAAAGCTGTCAAACCTGACCTCTTCCTACTCAATCGATCATAACTTGAGCTACAGAGGTCAAAATGAGGCGATTTCAGTTGCGTTAGAAAGTTAACATCCGGAGCTTCAAAATGATATAAAAATTGTTATGGTTTCCTAGAATCCAGAGACGCGTACGCGTGCATCACGCGTACTCATGGATGGATCAGCGTGGGTCATTTTGAAGAAAACTTGGTCAGTGATTTCTAGCTCATTTTGGGCCCAATCTAACTCATTTCTGATGCTATTGAACCCAAAGATTGAAAGGGGAATGAACCAAGTATTCATAGTTTAGTTTTTATCATGTTTTAGGGTAGAATTCTAGAGAGAGAAGCTCTATCCTCTCTCTAGATTTAGGATACAAATTAGGGTGAAGTTAGGTTAATCTCTCTCAAATTCATCTTTCAGTTTTTGTTTTGATTTCAATTCTCTTTATATTTTAGTGTTCTATTGTCTTAATCTTCTTAGTTTCTCTTGTTAATTTCTTATTTTGCTCTCTTTTATGTTGATGAACCATTGTTGGATCTAATTTCCTTTTAATGCAATTACATATTTCTAAGTTTTTTTTATGTTGATCTTGCTTGCTATTATTGATTTCTTGCTTATGATAGTTATGGGTTTCTTTTAATTCTTGCATTTTATGATGTTTACTTTTATTGCACACTAGGTGTTTGATAGAATGTTTCCTTTAGTTTTTGAGTAGTTCTCTTTACTCTTGGCCTAGGCTAAGGAAATTGAGTGACCTTGAGTCATTGGGTCTCATTGAATTGGTGATTTGAGAACCCTTGGTGATCAATTTGATGCCCATTGACACTAACCCACTACTAATCTAATTAGTAGATAGGTTGGGACTTATGGGTTGATGTGATCAAGCCTATTTGACATACTTCAAGCTTAGGAGTAGATATTACGTACTTAAAACTTTTGGAGGTAGACTTAATAGGTCGGTCCCTCACAATTATCAATATTTGGTATGTAGACAAGGATGGTGATCTCAATTACCTATGTCTAGCCAAGAGTTCTTTCCTTTATTTTATTAGTTCTTGTTGTTTACTTTCTTGCTTTTATATTTTCTTGCCCATTTATTTTCTTGCCAATTAAAAATCAAGCCCCCTTGCATCTTCATAGACAATAATTGAGCACTTCATTGCAATTCCTTGTGAGATGACCCGGAGTTTAAGTACTTCGGTTAATTCTTATTTGAGGTTTGTACTTGTGACAACTCAAATTTTTTATGTGAGAATTATTTGTTGGTTTGGAGCTATGCTTACAACGAAGTTCTTATTTCTATAAGAGAAATTCTAGACCGACACGATAAATTTCTCATTATCAAAATGGCGCCGTTGCCGGGGAATTGCAATGGTGTTATATTATTGGCTATTGTGAATATGTTTGCCTTTTGCTTATTTGTTAGTTTTTGTTAGCTTTAGGACTTTGTTGCTTATTTTTGATAGCTTTTGTTTTTATTTGCTATCATGAATTCTCACCACTTTGGCTATGAGTTTGGTTCAAATTATGTTGTAGGAAATGGGAGCTAGTTGGAGAATAGCATCATGTAGTTTAGTTTCTAGAGAGAAGCTCCCTCTTCTCTCTAGAATTAGGGTTCCTAGGATAATTGCATCATAGATCCATGTTTAATTCCTTGCTTTCATCTTGTTTCTTCTACATTTTCATACTCTAGTGATGTAATTTTCTTATTCTCTCTTGTTAATTTCCCTTTTTGCTCTCTTTTGTGATGATGAACTCTTGATGAATTTGAATCTCTCTTAATGAAATTTGATGTTGATGTTTCTTTTATTGTTGATTTGAGTTGTTGATTTACTTTTCTTGAAATTGGTAGTTGGTAGATTTATATTTCTTGCACTTTTACTATGCTTCCCTTATACACCCACCAAGTGTTTGACAAAATGCTTGGTTGGGCTTTAGAGTAGATTTTGAGCATTCTTGGCTTGGAAAGAGTAATTAGGTAATCTTGAGTCATGAATATCCAACTCATGTTGGTGATCTAGAGTTGTTAGCTAATATTGTTTCTATTAACTCTAATCTCTTGTTAATTCGATTAGTGAGTTGATTAGGACATTTGGATTGAGATTAGCTAGTCTTATTAGACTTTCTTCGAGTGTGAAGATAATATGATACATTCTTCCATTTGTCGGGGATGACGTAATAAGATAAATTCTTGTTTCTTATTGTGACATGATTAATTAGTCTTGTTTGACATTCTCCCTATGTGTTGATGACATGATACCTTCTTCCGTTATTGGAGTTAACTAAATAAGATGAATTAATCATTACATGACTAGGATAGAAAGCCTATGTTCTCAATTCCTTGCCATGAATGTCTCTCTTTATTACTAGCTTTCTTTAGTTACTTGCTTGATTTACTCTCCTTGTCATTCAAATTCTTGCCATTTATTTTTCTTGCCAATTATAAATCAAACCCCCTTGCATCTTCATAGCCAATAATTGACCACTTCATTGCAATTCCTTGTGAGACGACTCGGAGTCTAAATACTTTGGTTAATTTTTATTGGGGTTTGTAATTGTGACAAAACCATAATTTAATTTGATTTGAGGATTGACTATCAGTTTGGACTATACTAACAACGGAATTATTTTGTGGAATTCTGAACCGGTATAAATCCGCTCGTCACATGGGGACTTTTATTCTCATCAAAATTTAACGTTGCTGCAATCCCAATATTTATGACCTGCTCTACCAACTCTTCTAATTCTTCAACTAATACTGGGCTCTCTTGAGATTTTCCCTTTTCAACTGCTGGTTGACCTTCCTAAGTAAGTGTATCTTCCTGACTCGATTCAGAGAAGTCAAGGCTGAATGATGGTGCAGGAATGTCATGCTTTAGGAATGATGTTGCGTTGGTAACCATAATTAATCCAGCATTAGCTTGAGAGGGTGGATGATTGCATGGTGACATATAAAATAGTATAAGAATACACAGAAAATATTGAAAGAGAATTATATTGTGTAGAACTTACACTTTAGAAGGAGCTACTGGCTCTGTTGGTGTGTTTTCAGCAGGTTCATGAGGTTGTGAAGTACTGCAGGATTACAGGAGAGGAATTAAACTAAAAAAACAAAGCAATTGCACCTTAATTCACACGAAATACACCGAAATAAGAACCAAATACACCGCTATTTAAAAAGATATGTAACTCATTAAATCATGCATAAATACACCCAAAGACAAATCAAATACACTGAAAGTATTATTCCTTACGCATTAATAGTTTCTTCTCTATATTTCTCGTTGGGAGACTATGCAGCAGTTGGTTGATTTTGCAGAGGGCTTGAGGCTGTTGTTTCTGATAGAGGTGCACATATTTAAAGTAGAAGTCTAATGAAGACTAAAATAAAAAGTTATTATTAAGTAAACATTCAGGTGGAAATGGTTAACTCAAAGAATAGAAGATTAAAAGTAAGTTGGAAAACTCACGTGAAAACTTTGTTTAAAAGTAATGCAGAAAATCAGATTTCATAATTTAACTTTGAAAAATCCTAACTAATTCTTCAATTAATATGAAACTTTGAAAATTGAATCTTAATAACTATACTTGTTGTAGTTCGCTTAGCTTTTAGTCTCATATCATTCCAATCACTATTAAGTTACTAGTTCACTTTCAAAGTTGCTGTTTAACTTCAAAACTCAGATTTTCAACAAACAGTTCAACATTTCAAGATTCAATCCTTCAAATGTTCTCTAAACCCAAGTCCAATCAATCACCAACTAAGTTCACCACTGTTACAATAATCAAATAACCAGCTCAATAGCAACAAAATCAATATAAACAATCAAAATTCAGAATTCACAACAATCTCTCATCAAACAATTTCATAATCCACACATAATCAATCAATATTACAGAATCCACAAATTTAATTAATTCACAGCCACAATTCAACATCCATATATAACCAATCAATTACTCACAATAATTAAACCTATTTGTAATTATTCAATAAACTCTGTGGGCATTCTTAAATTAAAATCGTTTAAAATAAATCCCCTACCTCGATGTCGAAATTAAGAAAAACCGAATCGAAGGCGGAGTTGCAGTGTGAACACTTGCTGAACCGCAACCAACAATACAACAGCTTTATTCCTTTGAACAGAATCAACGGTAGCTCTGGCAGCTACCTCCAGTGGTGGTGACAGCGTAGTAACTCCAAGCAACAACTTCAGTTAACATAAACACTTTAACAATAACCCTCACAGCAACAACGGGATAACTTAGGCGAGCAAAGAGAAATCAGAAACAGGGTAAAGCTCGCCAGGACAGTGGCGAGTTGCAGCAGAAACAGAGTGGCGATCATGGTGGCAGCTTCAATGGTAGAAAACCCAAAACAGAAACAGGGCAAACCTTATGGAATAGAAGTGAATTTGAAGGAGTAGCAACGACGCTGGTGGCACAGAGCGGCAATGACGCAGCGCCGGCTCACCTCCAGCGACGGTGGCGGCAGCAGGACACGGTGGAACCTTCTTCCTTCCCCTCGTCGATCGCATCTTCTCTCTCGCGTGCCTCTGGTTCTCACAGCATCATTCTCTCTCTGTCTCTGCTCTCCGCGACGGCGACGATGGCAGTGACACCCACCGTCGCTGCCTCCTTCTTTTCCTCTCTCCTCTCCGTTTCGTTCTCCCTCCTTGGTTCCTTTCTTCTCTAATTTTCCATTTTCCCCTCTCTGTTCCCCTTTCTCTCTTTTTTTCTCGTTCTTCTGTGTGTGCGCATTTAAGTTAGGGTAAATAAATAGAAAATTTGTTATATTAGGTTAAAATTAGATTTTGATTTGGAATTTAGAGTTAAGATAAAATATATACGAGGAATATAATAATTTTATAAAATATTTGAGATAGAATAACAATTTAGAATTTAAATATAATACTGTAAAAATTAATTTCGGAATACATATAAATTTATTTATTAATTTATCAATGAGTTGAAATAATTATTTCTAATTTAAATTATAAAATGAACGTATTAATCACATTTTATAAAATAGAGTTTAAACCCAAAAATATCAATTATTCAAATTATTGATATAACTTTTCATTTTTTTAATTACCAAAACTTTAATTAACTTAAATTTAAAGTATTTATAAAAAATTAATTTAATTATTCTTAATAAATTAATCTCTAAGAGCTCAATTTAATAAAATAAACCATAATTTATTCATAATAAAAATTACTTAATTTAATTATATAATGCTTCTATTATTAAATTTTAATTTCAAATCATACGAAATAACCAATTATAAAAAATTACATAAGAATATTAATTAACTTAACTACAAATATTAATAAAACTAATTTAATTACTCTTAATTGATTAATTTATAAAATAAGAGTTCAAATTAATGAGAGAACTAGCAACAATCACACATGCCGGGAAGAGGAGAGAGGCTGAGACAACCCACGTACGCTGTAATGAGAGAGGCAGAGATGATCAACGTACGCGACAAGGAGAGAGGCAGACACGACCCACATACGCTGCAAGGAGAGAGACAGAGACTACCCACGTATGTGCGGCGAGTAGAGAGGCAGAGACGCAGCGACGATGTACCACAAACTGTTTCCTTCGACGGTGGGTTGGGCTCGATGATATGGTGAGGGCTGCGTGATGAATGGTGGGTTATGGTGGTGGGTTAGGGCTCACTAGTAGAAGGAAGGAAGATGATGAATGATGGATTATGGTGGTGGATTAGGGCTTGCTAGTAGAGAGAGGGAAGATGATAAATGGTGGGGGAACGAGCGGGAAGCTAAGTCTGCGTTAAGGCTTTCCTTATTTTTTTGGATTTTTCTTTTAAGTGTAAAAAAAATATTATATGTTAAATTTTGGAGGGAATTGAATGAAAGAAAAACTAATATTTGTTTTAAATTTATTTTCTCCATAAACAATATTTGTTAAATTATTTAAATAACATTAGAAAATTATTTTTTAATAAAAAATTGATGTCATGGTTATAAAACCGTTCTTTAAAATACTCAAAGAGAACGGTTTTATTTTGTTGCTATAACATAGTAAAAAATTGAACTTGAACATCAATGATGTAAAAACCGTTCTCTAAGACTATCTAATAGAACGGTTTTAAAGTGTTACCATTTTGGCAACGATTTTTATGTGAATCTTTTGTACAAATATTTAAATAACAATAAAAAATCGTTGCCTAAAAACAAATCATTGTAATGGTTATAAAACCGTTCTTCAAAATAGTCAAAGAGAATGATTTTATTTTGTTGCTATAAAGTAGTGTAAAATTAAACTTCAACGGCAACACTTTAAAAAACTGTTGTCTAAAATCATCTAAGAGAATAGTTTTAAGGCGTTACAAATTTTGGTGCTGCTAAAGCCCATATTTATGGTAGTGGAATGAGTCTTTTTCTAAAGAACAATCATTTTTTCTTGAGGATTACTACCTATTATTGCTTCTAGAACAGGAGCTGCTTCATTTAATAATTCATCTTGTTCCTTCAACCTGAAATACATCGAAATCATCCATCAATACACTTCAAGCATTCCATATAAACATAACTTTTGTTTTTTGAGAATGTACATAATTGCAATTTTTTCTTTTTTTTTTTCTTACCTTTTTTTTCTTGAGTAAAATCTTAAAGGACTTTTTTTTTTCTAAAAAAATATATATGAAATCAAAAGCAGAATATGGTACCAGAAAAATTAAATACATGATAAGAGAAACAGAGAATATATGTTACCACTTAGTTGATTTACACTACTGTGAAGGCTTGTCTATGTTTGGAATACATCATCATTTTCACTTGCCAAATTTGCAGCTGGTATTCTATGGACAAAATAAATATTATTCAGTAAAACTAAAGTAATTAATTACATCAAGTTTTAGAAAATTTTAGCAAAGAAAGAATTTTACATATTGAATCTTACATTTCTGAAGGATCATAGTGAGCTTCGGTGGAGTGAAGCCCAGTTTCTGAAAGATTAGTGAATTTTTCTTGCATCCTGAGAAAGCAAATAATCATCAGGCAATAAAAACACAGTAAAATTGCTAAAATACACCGAAAAGCAAAACATACTTTTGTGCAGGCTTATCATTTGTTTTCTTTTTTTTTTTTCTCTTATTTATTGTATTTGTTCAGTTATGACAGTACATGCAAAAGATTATGTTAACAAATAAAATTTTGATAAAAAGAAAACATAGCGTTACAATGTATCTTACTCATCATCAGATTCAGTTTCTTTTTCAAAAGATGAATCCTCAATAATGTGCTTTCTTTTTTTGGATTGCATCTTGGAACGCAAACAATTATCAGTCAACAAAAACACAGTAAAATTGCCAAAATACACCAAAAATTGACAAGCATGAATTAGAATGATAGGTTCTCAATCATACTCATTATCAGAATCAGTTTCTTTGTGGGAAGATGAGTCCTCAACCTCCTGATTCTTTTTTTTTTTGGATTTAATTCTGAAAAAGCAAACAATCCTTAGGCAAATGAGCACAATAAAATTTATTAAATAAAGGAATACCTACTTTTTTTTGCAGGCTTTTGATTTTTTTCTTCAATTTTCTTTTTCTTATTTTTTCACTTTCTTCACTTCTGACAATACATGCAAAAAATTTTGTTAAGAAAATAAAGATAGCAATACAATAAAAATTTTGGAATCTTACTCATTCTCAGATCCAGTTTCTTTTTTGGAAGATTTGGTTTCTTTTTTAGAAGATGAATCCTCAATAAATTGTTTCCTTTTTTTGGATTGCATCCTGAAAAAGCAAAAAATTATCAGACAAATAAACATAATAAATTGGTCAAAATAACACTTACTTTTTTGCAGGCTTGTGAATTTTTTTCTTCAATCTTTGTTTTCTTATTTGCTCACTTTCTTTGCTTCTGACAATAAATTCAAAAAATTCTGTTAATAAATAAAATTTTGACGAAAAACCAAGACATAGTTTCTGAATCTTACACATTATTAGATTCACTTTTTTTTTGGAAGATGAATCCTCAGAAATGTGCTTTCTTTACTTGGACTCTATCCTGGAAAAAGAGTCAATCATCAGGCAAAAATACAAAATAAAACTATCAAAAATACACCGAAAAAGATTACTTTTTCTGTGCTGTTCTTCTATGTTGTTTTCTTATTTTTGGTGCGTCCTCCGAGTCATTTTTAGAATCATACTCGGATTCAGCAAAAATAACACTCCTCTTTTCCTTCTTTTCTACCTTCTTTCTCTGTTTTAGTTGTTTTCTAACTTGTGCTCTTTTCGCAATTTCCTAAAATAGAAAAAACATGTATTTACACAATATATCTATAAGAAATACACCAAAATTGAAGAAGAAATTCTGTTCAGTTACCATGTCTTGCTTGATCTCAGCTTGTATTCTTTTAACCAGAAATTGCCTGGTCCAATGTGGGACCCATAGTTGTCCAGGAATTTTATCTGTTAGTTTATTTTTGTGTGTTGATTCATGAAAATATACAATCTTTAGAGCAAAAAGGAAGCTATTAATAGCATATTTCTTTTCGAATATGTGCTGTCTGATGCCCTTTATAAGGAAGTTGAGCACATGACCACCCTAATTATGTTCAAGTATTTCGTCCAAGTCAACAATCGGCGGCAAGTGAACTGGAGAAATTTTGTTTACCGTTATCAGCAACAAGAAGGACATCTGAATGTAGAGGATGAATAACTTCTTGAATCTTAGCCGATTTTTCTCCCATCAACACTCATCTCCATCATAAGCGTTGATAATTAGGTCAAAATTTTGCCTTGGAAGCTTCTAACAACTTCCTTGTCCTCCTTACTAAGTTCTTGAAAGTTAATTTTTTTTGATACAGTGGACCTGCAAAAGCAGCAAAAAAATCTCAGAAACACAGAATAAGTTGAAAATACACCAAAATTTGATTTTCACAATATATTACAAAATGGTTTTTTACCTGATGCAGTCAAGCCTAGTGCAACTGCTATATTTTCTGGGGTGATGTTGATTATACTACACCGTATGTCCACTGTGTTACGGGACAGATAAAAAGAATATGCCAACTCTTTCAAAAGCTTATGTTGCACATTCATAGGAAGGATATGCATAAAACCACCAAATCTCAGTTCTCAAACAATGGCTTTCTTCTCATCGCTCATGTTCTAGAAATTTTTGTGAATCAATCTGGTCGAGCATTTCAAATCATAATCATGTAAATAAACTACATTTATTCAATATAAATCAAGTTGTTCAAACATATATATGCTTACATTATATTTGGTGCTTCCTTTTTTGCCATTTCTTCTGTAACAAATAAAAAAAAAGGTTAATAAGTGACAAGAGCAGCAAATGCACTTCAATTCATACTAAATACACCTAAAAACTTTCCAAATACACTGGAATTACATCACAATGTGAGTTCAAAATGACATACAATTCAATGAAACAGTGTATAAAATGGACAAAAACAGTTACTAATCACTCAAATATGTACATAAATAACATCAGAAGCAGAATAACAATATTCTTTTCTCTAGTTACAACATAAAACAGACAACAGATATAGTACACCTTAATTCACACGAAATACAACTAAAAAACTTCCAAATACATCGAAATAGCAACAGAATACAAACAAAGCATTTTCCACAAGTTCTTAGACCAACGTAGTTCAAAATATGCAAACACTCAAACATGCACAAAAACAAGTTCAAATGCTTCAAACACATGTAGATATTGGTTAAACTATACGACAAAAACTACGTAACATTTTTACGCCGATCTAATAATTTTACTTCGAAATGAAGCATATAATCAGAATAGTAATCATTGAAAGGCAAGAACACGATATAATTGTACTGAATAAAGAGATTTATGAGTATGTAGGATTTTGCGATTAGAATGAGAGAGAGAAAAGTGAGAAAACTGCAAGATTAGTGAACATTACCTTCAATAATCTTTCGTGTTTTCTTTCTGCCTTTGTTGCTGAAGATTTCAAATTCAGCTTTGAAATTTTCTTGACTTTCGCGACGATTTTGAGAAATTTTTTAGAGATTTTAATCCTTATTTGAATTTTGAGCGTTGCAATTTTGCTTGAGAGAGAAGAACCATTTATCATAATAATTTTTGCGCTATTTAAGAGTTGGGAGAAGTACGTGTTTACACGCTATCGAAACTGACAGTTATTTTTGTTGAATTTAGGCCAATTTATATCAATTTATATGTCAAAAAAATTTATATGTGCAACAAGTCTTTAATTTTTAATGAATATTTAACATGTGTAAGTATATAAATCCCGTGAGAACACGTTAATTTTAAGTAACTCTTTTTCTCCAAATGAAGGAAAATATGATACTGCTAGCTTTAGTCTAACAATACACACGCTATGACAACCTAATACATTGCAAGTTTTCTTAGCTTCTCCCAAAATAAATAGAAAAACAAAAAACAAAAATATAATACACTCAATCATATACTACTATAGATTATCATTTATTGGCAGGGGAGGGGTAGGAGTCAAATATGTTTTATGAATATTTTTTTTATGATATTATGAATATTATTATTATTATTGATCTTATGTTTTTGTTCATGATTTCTATTTTGTTTTTTGATTTTTGGTTTTGCATGACAGCTTATTATATCAAAGGGATGCATATCAAAGGTCGTCATTATAGATGCAGACCAGTGTTGAATAACTAAATGGTAAAATGGGGAAGGAAAGAATTTCAATTGGGCCAAAATGATGGACTTTGGAAAAGCTGAAGTTGTCCATTGTGATAAGTTTTGGCCCAAAAAGCAGCTCAGACTTGGATCAATGGCAAATTTTTACTGCCTCTTAAAAAGCTGCACCGGCGTAAACCATTTGCCTCTTAAATATTATAATATACAACACTCGAGTTCGAAGCTTGGTGAATGACAAATACTAAATAGGAATTTTTAAAATATTGTGTAGGTAAGTGTATAGTGTGAGTATGTTATTATGATGTTGTAATATTTATAATTGAGGTCTATTCATTTTATTTGAAAAAAAAAAAAACACATCTAAATTTAGAATGAGGGGCACGGATTTGGTACGTTGAAGCTGTTAGCGCACCGGTCAGCCAAGTAGCGCGAGAATAAAAATACTTATTTTTATTGAGTGTTTTCTACAATTTCGTATAAAATAGAGGGGTCAGTTTTTTTATTTTTAAAATGAATACATTTAATTTAATTCTACAATTAATTAGACACTCAAGGTTTAGTTAACAACTATTACTGCTAACCAAATTAAACTCAAACCCACTTTTTATAACATAAGCATGAATCTGTTGGCCTGCAAACAAAGCTGTGAGGTGTGCACATCCCCTGAGCACATTATCCAGCGAGTACTCATCCTGGCATGAAACACAACTCATTCATCCGTGAAAACAAGAACAAAGACTCCTCATTCATTTTAAACTTGGCCAACCCCGTGATCATTGCATTTCAAGTAGCAACATTCTTCTCGGGCATTTCGTCAAACAATTTCTTGGCACTCTCAAAACTACCCATTTCAAGATGGGCTTTGATCATGATTTTACACAACATGATGTTCCTACTAGGCATTCTATCAAACAGTAAGACTGCAGCTCGGAGCTCCCCAAATTTCGAACACAGGTTGAGGAGATGGTTGGAAACGAACTTGTCGGAGGAACAGCCAGAAGTAATAATCAAAGAATGAAGCTGCTTCCCCAAAGAAACAGACTTTGTGGGAATGCATGCTTGTACTGTGAAACGCTTCTCTGATACGCCCGTTGGAACACAAGGTTGCAAATTGTTCTTTGGCATCTGAAAAGTTTCCATCTTCCAAGTGGATTTTGAAGGTAACTGTGGACAAATGAAAGACGAAATTTTGAAAAATGGTAGGCACAGAAAATGAGAAGCACGTACGAGGAAGACGAAACCACTTGGATCCTTCCTTGTTGATAGTCTCCGACAAAGCCATACGTCTACCCGAAACAATACTCCTTGTTATCAACAGCGATCGAAACTCCTTCCGGCGATGACATTATGCAGATCGTCATCCTCCTAACCAATGAGTCGCGACAGATGCGCCATTCAGAGAGTCAACTTTGCATTGTAATTCCGCGGGAGAAAGCTTCCTGCAACTCCATTGATGGTCAGTAACAACGTCCACGGTGCTTCTCCTTCCTTCCCATCCCACCTTCATCATCTCTGATTTAGCGTTAAACAGAATCACTAACTGCCATTAATTTAGATCTTGAAACATCTTAAACTAATTCTACTTAAACCCAAATAATTTTCGAATGTAACAAAAATAACCAGCTACAAAATAAATTTTGCAAACTAACCCCTCTGACACAAGATGTCCACTAGCCAATCAAAAGAGAAAAGAGCTAGGATGATCTCTGTCATTGGATTAAAAAACAAATAAGATCCGACGGCCATCATCATCATCAGGTGCACCGGTCAGCCGAAGACAAAGAATATGCGCGCCGAAACGCCAAACGTCTTCGGCACATGGAATCCGTGCCCTAGAATGAGGTATAAGAACTTCATAGTGTGGGTGAGTAGTGTAATGACAAAAAAAAAACTTTGACCCAAAAAAAAGCCATAATCCAAACATGTGATTGTGAGTGTGAGTGTATAATATAGATAAATTTATGATGTTATAATGTTTAAATTAAAAGTTGTCCAATCAATTTAAAAAATTTTAATTGACTCTAAAAAGAAAAGAAAAATAAATTCTTTTAAAATAAGGGAGTTTATAAAACATAAAAAAAATGATTAATCAATTTTGAATCAAGTTATTGAAACTTAATACACTGTGAACATTACAAATTTTGTTATTGTAAAAAATCTTTTTACTAAAAAAAAGAAAATAATGTGATGACAAAAAATAAGCAAATTATCATTTTGGGTGATTGGTTATTATTCATATTCTGCCCCACAACTTAGTCAGGCTCAAAAAGAATAAAGCTCAATCAACATTCTACAGATAAACCTCAGCTCTACCCGACCTCATAGAGGTTGGATGCGGCGATATGGGTCTAGCTTTATTTGTCTAAATAAGTAACTAACTTCTGTAATCTCTCATACTCATTTAGAAAGAAGATCTAAACAACTTTCATAACTAAAGGGAGTAACAAATCTACCATCCAAAATAGAACTACTTCAAAGGTGGTTATTGATCGTATATCTATACTTATAAATACCCTGACACCCTCAGGTATATTTTGAACTCCAATCTACTAAAAATCTGGCAAATCCCTTGCTAACTTAAGAATCGGAGTCTCTTGCAGATACTACCCCCACCTTTGCTTACAAAGAACTCGAACAACTTCACCTTGCCAGAGAAGACGTCGGACCAATCCCTCATAGGAATCTGGACCTCATGTTCAGGCCCAAATTCATCCGTTTTAGGTAACTCTCGAAACATTGGCGTTGTTGCTGGAGACCTGGTAATCAACACTGTACGATGGCAGACGAAATTCCAGAAGATGAACACACAGCTTCTGATTCGAAAGACCAAGAAGAATAGCACTACAATGATGACTGATCGTTAGTTATACCTCCCCAACCTGATAAAGAAAAAGGTGTTGCCAGAGACGCACATCAATCAAACCTAGAAGGATATAGGATAAGTTTAGAAATCCACCAATCTGGAGGATCATGCACAGAAGATCCTACAGAAATTATGGAGCTCGTCCATGGGCATCAAGATTGACTGGAATAACTTGAGCAGAAGTTAGAATGACAACGCAAATTTGAAAGAGCTATGAGAAAAGAGGTATGACGACATAGGGAATTAGAAGAAAAACTCGAAAAGCTGGAGTTCGACCTCAGGGGTAGGAGACCCCGCATTGATCGTGAAGAAACACCTTTAGTAGGTGAAGATCCATTCATAGAGAAAATCATGTGGGCTAGAATCCCTAGAAACTTTAAAGCCGGGATATGGACCTCTATGACAGAACTACTGATCTAAGACACCACCTGAGCAATTTCAAGAGTCGTATGTAGTTGGCCGATGCATCGGATGCAACTCACTGTAAAGCTTTATCGATTATGTTTACCAAAGCGGCAATGAAGTATGATAAACCGCTATTTTACAGTTTATTTTGTACTGAATTGAGTGGATTTTATCCATTATTCTCACACTTATTCATAGAATTCGCATGTTTTACATTTTCCTTCCTAATTTTGTGCTATGATTGAAAACATGCCTCTTTGGCCTTAAATTTGCTAATTTTAATCCTCTCTAAAGAGAGAGGCTCTCTCCTCTCTCCAGGTTTTAGGGTTTTTCTTAGTTTTAGTTTTAGTTCTTCTTAAATTCAGATTTCTACCTTGCTTTAATTTAGTTTTCTTCTATTATTATTTATAATAGTATTTTAGTTCATCTACTTCTCTTGTTGATTTCTCTATTTTTCCAATTTAGTTTATGAACCCTTATTGTTAGATTCAATTTCCCTTTAATGCAATTTGAGGTATTTCATGTTTATTGCTTCTTCGTTAATTGTTGTTATTGATTCCTTGCAATTGTTAGTCTTAAATTTTACATTCTCTTATTACTTTTCTATATTTTTATTTTATGCCTTCCAAGTATTTGATGAAATGCTTGGGTGGATTTTAATTTAGATTTTTATGTTCTTGACTTGGATTGATTAATTAGAGACTCTTGAGTTATCAAATGTCATTTGTTGATTGGTGATTGAAGATTTCCGGTTAGCTTGAACTTCACCAAAGCTAGTCTCTCACTACGAGTTGACTAGGACTTGTGAACTCAAGTTGATTGTATGCACTTGACCTTCCTCCATTGATTAGAGATTAACTAAGTGAAGGCAATCTATATTTACCATTACAATTGACGATGATAATTAGGATAGGACTTCTAATTCTCTTTCCTTGCTAAGAGCTTACTTAGTTATTAGTTTATTTTCTTGTCATTTACATTCCTTGTTCAACATTCCAAAACCCAAAAATATACTTTTTCATAACCAATTATAAGTATACTTTCCTGCAATTCCTTGAGAGACGACCCGATGTTTGAATACTTCGGTTAATTTTATTGGGTTTGTATTTGTGACAAACAATTTAAATATTGATTGAGGTTTAATTGTCAGTTTAGAACTATACTTGCAACGCGATATTTTTGTAAAAATCTTTACCGACATTTTTCCTTCGTCAAAGTGGTTCGACAGTCTACCACCTAGGTCGGTCACCTGCTTTGACAACTTGGTAAGAAATTTTCTTACCCGATTCTCTATTCAGAACGACAAGACCAAGCATGCCCCGAGCCTCTTGGGAGTAAAACAAGAGGTTGGAGAATCTTTACAAGCCTATATGAAAAGATTCAACAAAGCGCGCTTGGAGATCCAAAACCTATCTACAGAAATGGTCATTATGGGGCTAGTTAACGACCTCAAAGAAGGTCCGTTCTCTCAATCCATATCAAAGATATATCCAATATCTTTGTATGAGGTTCAAGAGAGGGCATAGAAATATATCAACTTGGAGGAGACGACAAGACTAAGAGAACCCATCTTAGGACAGAACAATCAATATCTGACTCAAAGCAAAGAAAAAAAGTCAAAGAAAAAAGAAGAATACAGCTCGGAATAACCTCGAAGATATCATAATTATATCCCATTGCGAGTTTTTCTTGTCGATGTCTATAGAAAGATCTACCACAAAGAAAAGATTCCACCTTCCAGACCAATTAAAAACAAAAAAGGTAAAAGTCGGCTATAATACTGCGAATACCACAAGATTTACTGCCATTCTACCAATGATTTCGATGATTTGAAAAATGTGATCGAAAAATGGCTACAGAAGGTCAATTAGACATGTATCTTGCAGAAAGATTGGAGGACCAAGGAAAAAGAAAAAGAGATAAAGAAGATAGGAATAGACAAGATCGGCCACAACGAATCCATGAAAGATGATGAGCGGATATTTTATACGCTTTTTGGCATCATTTTCATATAGTTTTTATTATGTTTTGTTTAAGTTTTATTATATTTTCATAGGTTTTAGTGCAAAATTCATATTTTGGATTCTACTTTGAGTTTGTGCATTTTATGATGATTTCAGGTATTTTCTAGCTGAAATTGAGGAATTTTGGCAAAGTCTAATCCAGAGACAGAGAAAGGACTGCAGATGTTGTTAGGATCTGACCTCCATGCACTCGAAGGAACTTTTCTGGAGCTACAGAAGTCCAAATGGCGCGCTCTCAATGGCTATAGAAAGCTAACATCCAGGGCTTTTCAGAAATATATAATACTCTATACTTTGCTTTGGAAATAAAGGCCCAAAACTGGCATTCAACGCCAGCCACTAGCCCCATTTCCTGCGTCCAGCGCCCAAAGGGGAGTAGCTGGCGTCCAACGCCCATTCAGGAGTCCAAAGCTGCCGTTGGACGCCCAAAATAGAGCACTAGCTCGTGGCTTCACTCAAGCTCAGCCCAAACACTCACCAAGTGGGTCCGGAAAGTGGATTTTTGCACTACTAGACTAGTTTATCTTATTTGCTGTAATTCTTAGTTGCTAGACTAGTATATATAGAACAAAGATCACCCTTGTTAGAGATCTTTGCCCATTCGAATCTTTCACTATTATTTTTTGTATAGTATGAGTCACTAACCTCCTAAGGTTAAGATTAGGAGCTCTGCTGATTCTTATGGATTAATAATATCACTATTCTATTTCAGTCTATGCTTGATTCTATTCTAAGATGTATCTTCGTTCTTCATCCTAATGGATTGGGAGTGTAACTTGACCGTCATCCCTATTTACATGGGTTCTTGCGAGTCCTTGATGGGATAGTACTAAACCACAAGCTTGATTATACATCTCCTAGACGGCTAATCCACGGCTTCGTTGGGGACTTCTCGAGACATCAGTTCAGCCGAGGTGCAGGGCGATTAGGGTCTTTGTGGTATAGGCTAGAACCACAGGAGCAGCATTCTCTGATCCGGAAGATCCGACCTTGTCTGTGGCATTTTGAGTAGGATCACCGAGGGAATGGACTGCTAGAGCTTCACCCCCATTCAGATTGGATGACCACTAACCTGGCGTTAATCATATACAGCCTGCCATAGAATGAATCAATCAAAAGTTGGAGTAGATGGTGAAAAAAGTTGATCCAGAAGGAAGAAGCATCTCCAAAGCCTTAACCGTTCTCATACCATTGATTTCACACCTATCTAGTTAAGTTTTATTTATTTATCTATTTTATGCATTTTCTCGTGACAACTATATTTTCTATCCGCCTGACTAAGATTTGCAAGGTAACCTTTGCTTGCTCAAGCCAACAATCCTCGTGGGATCGACCCTCACTCACCTAAGGTATTACTTGGACGACGCGGTATACTTGCTGGTCTATCTGTGTGAAATGTGTGGAGTCAGTTTCGTGCACCAAGTTTTTGGCGCCGTTGCCTGGGATTGTTCAGATTTGACAAACTACCGGATTATCTTGTTGCTTAATTAGGTACTTTTTTCTTTTCTTTGAGTCTTTTGTTTTCTTTTTCAAAAGCTTTTTCAAAAAGCCATCTTTTCTTTGTCTTTTGTTTGAGTCTAGTGTCAGTTCTTAAGTTTGATGTTCTTTGTGTGTTCTTTATTTTCTTTAATTTTCGAAAAATGTTCTTTGGTGTTCTTCTTGGTATTCAAGTTGTTCTTCTTTCTTTTCTTGTTTTGATCTTAAAATTTTTTAGTTTGGTGTCTTTTGGTATTTTTCTTTTCAATTTTTGAAAAACAAGTGTCTTTGATCTAAAAATTTTAAGTTTGGTGTCTTTTGATTGTTTTTCTCTTTCTTAATTAATTTTAAAAAAATAAAAAATAATATCTTTCTTATCTTTATTCAAAAATTTTCGAAATTCTTACCTTTTTTATTTTGATTTGAAAATTTTAAAGTTTAGTGTTTTCTAGTTAGTAAAGTCAAATTTCAAATCTTTATCTTATCTTTTTATCTTTCTTTAAATTTCAAATCATTATCTTAATTTTAAATTTTAAAATCAAATCTTTTCAAAAATTAAATCTTTTTCAAATCTTTTTAATTCTTATCTTATCTTGTTGACTTTTTCCTTTCCAATTTTAAATTTCAAAATTTTAAAATCAAATCTTTTTCAAATCTCCTATCTTATCTTATTTTCAAATATTTTTTAATTAGTTACTTGTTTTCTCTTACCTCTTTTTCAAAACTTCCTAACTAATTCATTTCTCTTCTATTTTCAAAAACTTCTTACCTATTTCTCTTTCTTCTTTTTCGAAATTCACCTGTTTAATTTTCAAATATTTTTAATTAATTTGTTATCTTAGTTTTTAATTTTCTTCTTCTTTTCGAATTTGATTAATAAATAAAAATAAAAATAAAAATAAAAATATTTTAATTCTAATTTTTGTTTTTACTTCTTAATATCCAAATTCTTCTACTTTTCTTCACCATGAACCCAAATGGGAATGAATAGTTCAGAAGAACTTTAAGGTCCTATATGGCCCCCACTCTTGACTTCTATAGGAGAAGTATCAGTATACCCCCTATTGGAGCAAGTAATTTTGAGCTAAATCCTCAGCTTATTATTCTGGTGTAGCAAAACTGCCTGTTCTCTGGACTTCCACAGGAAGAGCCTACTGAGTTTCTGGCAAACTTTTTGCAAATTGCTGACACAGTACGCACTAAGGGAGTAGATCAGGATATCTACAGACTGCTACTCTTTTCCTTTCCTGTAAGAGATCAAGCAAAGAGGTGGTTAGATAACCAACTCAAATCTAACTTGAAAACATGGAAGCAGCTATTAGAAAAGTTTCTAAATTAATACTTTTCTCCAAGGAAGTTGACCCAGTTAAGGCTGGACATCCAAGGCTTCAAGTAAGAGACTAATGAATCTCTTCATGATGCCTGGGGGAGGTATAGAAGAATGCTACGAAAATGCCCCACTGAAATATTTTCAGAATGGGTGCAATTAGACATCTTCTATTATGGCCTCACAGACATGACTAGGATGTCTCTAGACCACTCTGCTGGTGGTTCTATACATACGAGAAAAATAATTGAAGAGGCTCACGAAGTTATTGAGACAGTTGCCATGAACCAGCATTTGTACTCGGTTGATGAGACTTCCATAAAAGGAGAGGTTAAGGCAATATCTACTGAATCTAAACCTCCAAAACAAGATGGCCTATTGACTCAGCAGCTACACACCCTTGCACAGTAGTTGTAGGAATTGCAAAAGGCTTTGCGAGAAACTCAAACTTCTAACAGGAATGTCGAAACACAGCTGAGTCAAACTAGGCAGCAATTATTTAAGCAGATAAAAGATGAATGTCAGGCGATCTAACGAAGGAGTGGGAAAACATTGAACACCCAACCTCAGAACAACAGGAGACCAGGGCAAGAAAAGCTGACAGAGGATAACCAGACTACTGTCCAAGACACCCCTGAGGACACTGCACACCAAAAGAGGGATGTCATTGGCGTTCAACGCCAAGAAAAGGTGTTTACTCCTAGCGTTGAACGCCCAAAGGGGGGTAGCACTCTTGGCGTTCAACGCCAAGAAGGGATACCCACCCTTGGCATTGAACGCCCAAAAGGGGATAGTTCTCGTGGCGTTGAACGCTAGGAAGTGGGCAGCAAGGGTGTTGAATGCCCAACTAGGGATAGTCAGACACATGCAAGTGCTGATAAAACCCTTCCTAAGCAAGCAACTGACCCCCTTCCAATTCTGTAGGCATTCAACCTACATCAACTAAGGTTGATGAGTATAGGGCTAAGATGCCATATCCTCAGAAGCTCCGTCAAGCGAAGAAAGATAAATAATTTTTCCGCTTTGCAGATTATCTCAAGACACTTGAGATTAAGATCCCTTTTGTAGAGGCTCTTGAGCAGATACCTTCTTATGCTAAGTTCATGAAAGACATCTTAAGTCATAGAAGGATTGGAGAGAGGCAAAAACAGTCTTCCTCACGGAAGAATGCAATGCAGTAATCCAAAAGAGTTACCAAAGAAACTCAAAGATCTTGGAAGCTTTATGATACCCTGCACCTTAGGGGATGCCTGCACAAAGATAGCCTTATGTGATCTCGGAGCAAGTATTAACCTAATACCTACATCACTGATAAAGAGACTCTGTTTAACTCACGAAGTTAAACCTACCCGCATATGTCTTCAACTTGCTGATGGTTCTGTTAAGCTTCCATCAGGCGTGATTGAGGACATGATTGTAAGGGTTGGACCCTTTGATTTTCCCACAGACTTTGTGGTGCTGGAAATAGACGAGCATAAGAGTGCAACTCTCATTCTAGGAAGACCCTTCCTAGCTACAGGATGGACCCTCATTGACGTTCAGAAAGGGGAAGTAATCCTGAGAGTCAATGAGGTTGAGTTCGTACTAATTGCTGTCAAAGCCATGCAACATCCAAACACTCCAGAGGAGTGCATGAGTATTGATATCATTGATTCCCTGGTGGAAGAACTGAATATGGCTGAGAGACTCGAAGAAGAGCTAAACGACATATTTTATGATGCTCGACCTGAGTTAGAGGAGCCAGAGGAAATAAAGGAGCCTCTGAAAACTCATAAGGAGGAGGACAAGCCTCCTAAACTCGAGCTCAAGCTATTATCATCCTCCTTGAAATATGCATTTCTTGGGAATGGGGATACTTATCCTATGATTATAAGCTCTGCCTTAGAACCACATGAAGAAAAAGTACTAATCCAAATGCTAAAGACACACAAGACAGCTCATGGGCAGACAATAAGTGACCTTAAGGGCATTAGCCCAACCCGATACATGCACAAGATCCTGCTAGAAGATTACGCCAAACCAGTGGTTCAACTACAAAGGCAACTGAACCCAGCCATGAAGAAAGTGGTGCAAAAGGAAGTCACAAAATCATGGGAGGCTGGGATTATTTCTCCCATCTCTAACAGCCCCTGAGTGAGTCCTGTCCAAGTTGTTCCCAAGAAGGAAGGCATGACAATGGTTCATAATGAAAAAAATGAACTGATTCCCACAAGAACAGTTACAGGGTGGCGTATGTGCATTGACTACAGGAGGCTCAATAACGCCACCAGAAAGTATCATTTTCCTTTACCATTTATAGACTAAATGCTGGAGAGACTAGTAGGTCATGCATTCTACTGCTTTTTGGATGGCTATTTAGGCTATAATCAAATTGCAGTAGATCCTCAGAACTAAGAAAAGACAACATTTACATGCCCATATAGCGTGTTTGCTTATAGGCGGATGCCATTTGGCCTGTGCAATGCACTTGCCACCTTTCAGAGGTGTATGCTCTCCATCTTCTCTGATATGGTGGAGAAGTTTCTTGAAGTGTTCATGGATGACTTCTCCGTCTTTGGAGAATCATTTGACTCCTGCCTTGACCATCTGGCCCTAGTTCTCAAACGATGTCAAGAGACAAACCTGGTTTTAAATTGGGAAAAATTCCATTTCATGGTGACTGGAGGGATTGTTCTTGGGCATCGAATTTCCAACAAAGGAATAGAAGTGGATTAAGCTAAGGTGGAGGTAATTGAGCGATTACCACTGCCCACTAATATCAAAGGAATCAGAAGTTTCCTGGGACATGCAGGATTCTATAGGAAGTTTATAAAGATTTTTTCTAAAATTGCAAAACCCCTGTGCAACTTACTAACTACCGACACTCCATTTGTCTTTGACCAAGAGTGTCTGCAGGCCTTTGAGACTCTGAAAGCTAAGCTTATCACTGCGCCTGTCATCTCTACACCCAACTGGGACTTACCATTCGAACTGATGTGTGATGCCAGTGACCATGCCATTGGCGTAGTTCTGAGGCAGAGGCATGACAAGTTTCTGCATGTCATTTATTATGCCACTCGTGTTCTAAATGATGCGCAGAAGAACTATACTACCACAGAGAAGAAATTACTTGCAGTGGTTTATGCCATTGACAAGTTCAGATCCTATCTCATAGGATCTAAGGTCATTATCTACACTGACCATGCTGCTCTCAAATATCTACTCACAAAGCAAGAATCTAAGCCCAGGCTAATAAGATGGGTATTACTCCTGTAAGAGTTTGATATAGAAATCAGAGACAGAAAAGGGGTCAGAAAATCAAGTGGCTGACCACTTGTCTCGGATTGAACCAGTAGAAGGGACATCCCCTCCCTCTTCTGAGGTGTTTAAAACCTTCTTGGATGAGCAAATCTTTGTCATTCGGACGACACCTTGGTTCACAGACATTGCAAATTACAAGGCTATAAGATTCATTCCCAAGGAATACAGTAGGCAGCAAGCCCGAAAACTCATTCATGATGCTACATGCTACTTGTGGGATGAACTATATCTCTTTAAGAGATGCTCAGATGGGATAATCTGCCGCTGTATGTCTGAAGAAGAGGCACATAAAATCCTATGGCACTGCCATGGCTCCGATTATGGAGGAAATTTTGGGGGAGAGCGAACAGCCAATAAAGTCCTCAAAGTGGTTTTTACTGGCCCACACTCTTTAAGGATTCTCGAGAATTTGTTCGTCACTGTGACAGTTGCCAAAAAGCTGGCAATCTCCCTCATGGTCACGACATACCCCAGCAAGGAATCCTAGAGATTGAGCTGTTTGATGTATGGGGTATAGACCTCATGGGTCCTTTCCCACCTTCATATTCAAACACCTATATCCTTGTGGCAGTAGATTATGTGTCTAAATGGATTGAGGCAGTCGTATCACCCACAAAAGACATTAGAGTGGTAATGAAGTTCCTCCAAAAGAATAAATTCAGTAGGTTTGGTGTCCCTCGAACATTGATCAGTGATGGAGGAACTCATTTCTGCAACAAACAGCTTGACTCTGTGCTAAACCAATATGGAGTTCACCATAAAGTGGCCACCCCATATCATCCACAGACAAATGGGCAAGCTGAAGTCTCAAATACAAAACTAAAGAGATCCTAAAAAGAATGGTGAATACCTCTAGAAAGGATTGGGCAAGAAAGCTTGATGATGCTCTCTAGGCATACAGAACAGCTTTCAAGATCCCTATAGGAACATCATCATATCAATTGGTGTATGGAAAGGCGTGCCACCTGCCAGTGGAGCTAGAACACAAAGCCTACTGAGCAACCAAACTCCTAAACCTTGATGCAAAGGCAACAGGAGAAAGAAGGTTGCTCCAGGCTAAATGAGTTGGATGAATTCTGACTTGCTGCATTTAAAAATGCAAAGATCTATAAAGAAATGGCCAAGAAGTGGCATGATAGAAAGATTTCTTCCAGAGTCTTTGAACCTGGACAGAAAGTTCTGCTCTTCAATTCTAGACTGAAGCTCTTCCTTGGAAAGCTTAAGTCACGTTGGACAGGACCCTTCCTGATCACTAATGTATCACCATATGGTCATATAGAACTCCAGAGCAATTACTCTGACAAAAGATTTACTGTTAATGGCCAGAGAGTGAAACATTACTTGGGTGATGAAGTTGAGCAAGAAAAATCCACCCTATTGCTGACATGAACGCAGTACCGTCAAACTAGTGACGTTAAAGAAGCACTTTTTGGGAGGGAACCCAACCATAATTAAAGTTATTTCTATTTTTATTAAGTATATTTTAATTATATTAGTTTAATTTTAATAATTGTTTACTTAGGTTTGTGATCATGTGTAGTAGTTAAAACAGAAGCAGAGACAGTCAAAGCTAAAAATAGAGCACCCTGGAAAAAGCCCTTGCTGGCGTTGAATGCCAGACAAGAGGGAAAGAGGGGCGTTCAGCAAGACTGGCATTCAACGCCAGCTAGGAGATACTGGTGTGGCGTTGAACGCCCTCAAGGTGCAGCAAACATGGCATTGAACGCCAGCCAGGGAGCACTGGCTGGGTGACGAACTGATTTCTGCCAGTAAAGAAATTCACAAATATAATCGCGTTGTAAGTATAGTTTCTAAACCAACAGGAAATCCTTTCGTACAAAAGTTTTGGTTGTCACTTAAGCAAACCCAATAAAATTTATAACCGAGTATTTAAACCTCGGGTTGTCTTCTCAATGAATTGCAGGGCAGTATGAATTATTATTGGTTATGTAAAACAATATAATTTTGGGTTTTCGAATTAAGGAACAAGTAAAATAAGTTGGCAAGAAAGTAACTTAATTATCATGAACACCAGTGCAAGGTATAAGAACTGGAAATCCCATCCTAGTTATCCTTATTAGGTATGATGAGAATTGTTTATTGCTCCCACTTAGTTAACCCTTACTAAATAAAGGAAAATCAAGTGGACTAATAAACTTGATTCCTCAAGTCCTAGTCAACTCATGTGGAAAGACTAGCTTTAGAAGGATCCAAATCAATCAGCAATTTCCAATTTTCAATCAACAGCTGAGTTTGATAACTCAAGTGTCACCAATTACTTAACCAAAGCAAAGGGGGATAAATCTAAATTAAATTAAAAGCATCAATAACATGAATTTGAAGAAAGCAATTTTAAATCTGAAATACCTCAATGTGTATTAAATAAAATATTCAAATCTAACATGAGAAGGTTCATAAGCCAATTTGAAAAGATAAATATCAATTAAAGTAATATAATAAATAAAAGTAGAAAATAAATTAAACGAACATTGAACCTGGGATGAAGAAGCAATCCTAAAATTAAGAGAAATCCTAATCCTAAATCCTAAGAGAGAGGAGAGAACCTCTCTCTCTAAAAACTACATCTAATCCTAGAATTATGTATATATGTATGATGATCGATATGATGTGTGATATATTTCATGAATGGATAGATTCTCCCACTTTATAGCCTCTAATATGTGTTTTTGGACTTGGATCTGGCCAAAAAGGGCCCAAAAATCGTTGAGGGCGTTTTCTGCAGATTGCTGCACGTGGCACCTGTCATGCGTACACGTGGGTCACGCGTTCGCGTCATTTGGAGTTTTTTCTTGTCACGCGTCCATGTCAATTGCGTTCTATTCAAGGCACGCGTCCGCATCGTCTACGCGTGCGTGTCGCTTGCGTTTTGCACTAGGCACGCGTCCGCGTTGTCCATGCGTTCGCGTCGATTGCGTTCTTCAAAACTCCATTTTTGTGCTTTCCTTCCATTTTTGTATGTTTCCTTTCTGTCCTCTAAGCCATTCCTGCCCTATGAAACCTGAAAATACTTATCACACAGATCACGGCATCAAATGGTAATAAAGGATAATTAAATTTAATATTTTTAAAGCATAGGAAACATGTTTTCACATATATCATAAAATAAGGAAGGAATAGTAAAACCATGCAATTTATATGAATAAGTGGGTAAAAAATTGATAAAAACACTCAATTTAAGCACAAGATGAATCATAAAATAGGGGTTTATCAACCTCCCCACACTTAAACAATAGCATGTCCTCATGCTAAATCCAAGAGAAAAGAGTAAAGGTAAAATGGTGGAATCTTATGCAATGCAATCTATTCTAAATGCAAGCTACCTACATGAATCATGCAATTCTAATTATTGTCTCCCTATATATATAAAGCTTACATGTGATTAATTTTGCTTTATATTTTCAAGGAATCATATATGTACAATTAAGGCCAAACCATATTAAAACATGTTCACAATTGAGTTGGGTTAAAATATTTCACAAACTTGCAAGACAATTAACAATTTAAACATTAATATATGGGAATGAGCTATATATTGAACCCTCACTGGATTTGTGTTTACTCTCTAATCACTCAGTGTTTGGGGTTAATCACTCTATTCTTTTCTATTTCATGCTTTCTAAAACTTTATTCTTCATCTAACCAATCAACAAATATATAATGTATGCATACAAACATCATGAGGTCTTTTTCAAGGTTGTAATGGGGCCAAGGTAAAGGTAAGGGTATATATATAAGGTTAAGTGAGCTATAAATTGAATCTTTGATTAGTCTAAGATCTCACCTAACATACACATACTCTTAAAAAAATTTAAAATTATCCTGGTCTTCCCAATTTTCCCACTTTTATTTTGCATACTCATGTACCAATTTTTATTTTTGATTTTATCCTATGTGCATTGATTTCTCTACTAAACTCATTATTGGGGTAATTTTTTCCCCTTATTTATTTGCTTATTAAGATACTTAAAAAATTTTTTTTAATCTGAAAGCAAAAATAACATATATATCAATTCACATGGTATTTTTATTTGGTTTCACATGAACATGCTCCCAAATTTCTGATTATTTTATTAATTTAATCCTTTCCTATCAACCCATGTTCCCATAAGTTTCCCCATACTTAGTTGATACACAATCTCTATCTTAAGCTAACCAAGGATTCAACTTGGGATTTTTAATTTGTTTTTTTACTTAAGGCTAGTGATGTGGTTATAGAACGAGAGGGATTAAAAGACTCAAGGGGGCTAACAAGGATGATGCAGGAGGTAGGCTTATTTGGGATAAGTGAGAAAAAATTCAAATGATGGCCTCAATCATATGCGGGTATGTATCTACATTCTATATTGGACATATAGATTAAAACAAAGTAAAGATTACAAGCATAAAAAAGAATGGCGAAACACACAAGAATGAAATTTATGGTTGAATATAACCATACAATTAAGCTCAAAAACTCACGGGTTGTGTGTTCTTTAGCTCAAAGACCATATATCAGTTATGTATGTCATGCAAGTAGAAATCAAGAGTTCCCATTATGCTCAATGTGAATCTTTGAATGGTTCTTATAAAATTTAGTATTCTTCCTTGAAGAAATGTTGTTAACTAACTCACATTTATTGCTATATATATATATATATATATACAGTGTGTGGATTGTTGTGATTCTGTTATACTAAAGTCTCTAGTTTACTCTTTCTTTATTTTCAATTAAACCAAGTTATCGTATGCTAAAAGGGTAAACTAAACTAATTAATCCATATATTCTATATCACAACTTAATAAGCTAAAAGTGCAAACTAAACTAGATATCTAAGATATGTATATAAACCAAAGTGCAAAATGTAGAAGTAAAGTAGAAATAAATAAAATACAGCAAAAGAAAAATGTGCAAGTACTGAAAGATAAATAAGATAAGATAAAAATACAGAAAATAAGCAAAATAAAAGAGAGTCAGAAAGTAGTTCACCAAAAAGATTCGCCAGAGATGGCGACCTCCCGACACTTAAATAATAGCATCGTCCTCAATGCTCAATCAAGCTGGGTGTGAAGAAGTGTCATCTCCGGAAGGATGGGCAGTAGGTGTCTCGGTGGTGGTCTGAGGCTCTGCAGTCTGTATGAGTGTCAGAGGGTCTGCCTGCTGAAGTGGAGGCTCTGTCTGTAGAGGGACCTCTGGATCTGCGGGCTGTATCTGATGGGGCTCCGCATGATGTGGGGCAGCCTGCTCAGGTCCTGCCTGCTCAGCCTCTCGCTGTGCGGCCTCCTCCTCATGATTGTCCGCCTCCGCCTCGGATGGCTCAGAAAGGGTGTCGGGCTCGGAGGGGATGTCATGGTGGCCAGATCAGATCATCAACTTTAAATGCTCATAGCCTCACTTGTTGCGACGCTCAGATCTTTCATATCGCCGCTGGTTGCAGCGCTCCATCTGGTCCAACCGGTCAAATAGGCAATGCACGAGGTGGTAGATGGGCTCTGAAGCAGGTGAGGGTGCTGTGGTGGTAGCTGGTGCAGCAGGGGCTGAAGGAGCAGCAGAAGATGTTGCTGCCTCAACAGAGTCAGTGAGGAATGGAGGTCTGTAGCCCAAAGCTTGAAACTTCCTACTGTGAGGAATGATCTTCTTGCAGTCGGCGGTGGTTAACTTCTCATCTGCCAGCTCCCAGGGCACCTCAGCTCGGCGGCCTAGCTGAGTGATCAAGTATGGAAAAGGAAGGGTGCCTCTAACATGGACTCTAGCCATGTAATACTGGATAAAGTGGGGCAGATATAAGTCCTTTCCCTCCATCACACACCAGATGAGGGTAATCATAGCACCTGGCACCTCTGTCTCATGAGTGCTCGGCATCACGTAGTTACTCAGAATCTGCTGCCAAAGCCGAGCCTCATCATTCAGATAGATTATCTTTATTCCTTTTGGGGTTACAGTGGACTTGCCCATGACCCATGGGACAGTAGGATCAATAGTGATTCTTTGCTTCACTGTATCCCAGTCAAACTTTATGAATCTCATATCCTCTTCAGCCTGCTGATAACCATCTGGCTTATCCAATTTAGGTAGGAGCTGGAGGATATCTTCTATTGCTTTCTCAGTAACTAGAATTTGTTTGCCTCTAAGCTGTACTGCATCAAGGGATGTTTTGAAGTAGTTACAGTAGAATTCTCTGACCCAGGATGAGTTGATCTCAGTCAAGTTTCTCTCCAAGAAGAACCAGCCTCTCTGTTTAATTTGTTCTGAGGTGTATTGTTTGAGTTCTTATGGAATTTTGAGTGTCTGTTCCAGGTATAGGTTTCTGGAAGATGCAAAGACCGGATACTTCAGTTCACAGTATTTGTTTGCAAATTTTTCTGGGTCAGTGGCAGGCACCAACTGATCAGCCTTTTCCTGCGGGGTAAAATTCTTTTCCCGCTAGGAATTGTCATAGAGGATATCCAAAATAGAGGTAGAGGATTCTCCTCTTTTCCTTTTGCCAGTGGTTGCTTTGCCCTTTCCTTTGCTTTTAGGGTCAGACATCCTGAAAAGCAGAAATTTTAGGATATAATTTAAGAAGTAAGGTAGGAAAACATGTAAGTAAATAGGATTTTATCAATATAAGCACAGAGTGGCAAAAGAGAAATAGAAGCATGAAGTGAGTTAAAGAAATGTAAGATTTTGGATTGTATACAAGTTAAAAGTTGGAGAAGAAAGATCACAATCCAAAATCTATGATATGCGAAATTCTTTGTTAATTAGGAAAAACAGTACTCATGCCTTAAAGTGGTGTTAAAGTGGTTAGTTGAAAGCAAATAGAAAAGTTAGAAAGTTAAAGTAGTTAAGAGTTAAAAGGGGGTTAAAGTAAGTGGCATGGTGTTTGTGGTTTCCAATTAACTAAAATTGCACAAATTTGGATAACAAGTAACTCACATTCAAGGAATTATTGCAGATTATTGATGATTAATCGTAGAAATTGTAAAATGAAAGTGCAATCATCAATAATGTTATTTAATGACTAAGGGAATCAAAAAGAGTAAGAGAGCTAGCCCGTGCATTCATGAATTGGTTTGGTTGAAACCAATTAGTGCAAAACTTAAAAATTCCAAAACTAATTCATGTTAAGTAAAACAAGTTGCTGAAAAAAAAATTGGGCAGCATTTCGGCTAAAAATTGAACATTCCCGGGTAATAGACAATAGCAAAAACAATTCATATGATAATAAGTAAGTGTAGAGAAGAGTAACAAATAGTAATTCACATGAATTCCAGATAAACAGACTCAATCTGCATTAGGGAATAGTAAAGAGCAGCATATGAACAACATTATCAGCATAGCAGAGTCAAAATTGCGAAATAGATAAAACAAGTAACAAGAACGGCGCAATTATCAGGCCTAAATCCACTAACCACATCCTACCTACCTAACCACCTAAAATCCACTACGATCATGCATCTCTAACTATCCTAATTTTGAGAAAAAAATGCAACTAACTAAGTAATCGGAAATGGGAATTGGTGATTGGCGGAACCTGGTGGGCAGAGGAACAAAAATTGGGCTCAGAGAGATGGTGGTGGTGTGGTGGTGACGCGGCGGTTCGGTGGTTGGGGAGGGAAACAGGGTTAAGAAGGAGAAGAAGGGCGAGAAGGTTGAGGGTTGTGGGGGTCGTGGTGGTCGACAATTCTGGTGAGGCAGCGCGGTGGTGGTTCGGTGGTTGGGGGTGGGGGCGTTGTGAAGGGAGAAGGGTGGGAGGGTAAGAAAAGGAAGAGAAGAAGAGAGGGGAGGGTTGTGTTGGCGAGGGCGGCACGGTAGTGGGGGTGCGACGAGGCGGGGTGGGGTGGTTGTTTTAGTGGTTGGGGAGGGGAGAAGAGAGAGTGCAGAGGGGGAGGGAGGGAAAATAGTGACGCAGGGGGGATAGGGTTTTGCGTGGTTGGGGTAAGTAAATTCAAATCCACGCGAACGCGTGGTTCACGTGGCAGCGTGGATGAGGCGAAAACGCAACGACGCGGAAGCGTCATTGACGCGATCGCGTGAATGGGGGTAATGAAACTGACGCGTTCGCGTGTAACACGCGTATGCGTCGCTCAGAATTGTGCTGAACGCACAATTCCAGCGTCATTTTGGCGCAACTCTTTGTTTCAATTAAAGGGGAAAAGATTTTCACGCGACGCGTACGCGTCGCCCACGCTTTCGCGTGGTGTGTGTGAAGTGTAAGTGACGCGTTTGCGTCATTGACGATCGGATTTCTATCGGTAAAAAAATTCACAAATATAATCGTGTTGTAAGTATAGTTTCTAAACCAACAGAGAATCCTTTCGTACAAAAGTTTGGTTGTCACAAGTAACAAAACCCAATAAAATTTATAACCGAAGTATTTAAACCTCGGGTCGTCTTCTCAAGGAATTGTAGGAAGGTATGATTTATTATTGGTTAAAGAAAACAGTATAATTTTGGGTTTTTGAATTAAGGAACAAGTAAAATAAGTTGGCAAGAAAGTAACTTAATTATCATGAACACCAGTGCAAGGTATAAGAACTGAAAATCCCATCCTAGTTATCCTTATTAGGTGTGATGAGAATTGTTTATTGCTCCCACTTAGTTAACCCTTACTAAATAAAGGAAAGTCAAGTGGACTAATCAACTTGATTCCTCAAGTCCTAGTCAACTCATGTGGAAAGACTAGCTTTAGAGGGATCCAAATCAATTAGCGATTTCCAATTTTCAATCAACAGCTGAGTTTGATAACTCAAGTGTCACCAATTACTTAACCAAAGCAAAGGGGGATAAATCTAAATTAAATTAAAAGCATCAATAACATGAATTTGAAGAAAGCAATCTTAAATCTGAAATACCTCAATGTGTATTAAATAAATATTCAAATCTAACATGAGAAGGTTCATAAGCCAATTTGAAAAGATAAATATCAATTAAAGTAATATAATAAATAAAAGTAGAAAATAAATTAAACGAACATTGAACCTGGGATGAAGAAGCAATCATAAAATTAAGAGAAATCCTAATCCTAAATCCTAAGAGAGAGGGGATAACCTCTCTCTCTAAAAACTACATCTAATCCTAGAATTATGTATATACGTATGATGATCGATATGATGTGTGATATATTTCATGAATGGATGGATTCCCCCACTTTATAGCCTCTAATCTGCATTTCTGGACTTGGATCTGGGCTAAAAAGGGCCTAGAAATCGTTGAGGGCGTTTTCTGCAGATTGCTGCATGTGGCTCCTGTCACGCGTACGCGTGGGTCACGCGTTCGCGTCATTTGGAGTTTTTCCTTGTCACGCGTACGCGTTAGTCACGCGTTCGCGTCAATTGCGTTATATTCAAGGCATGCGTCCGCGTCGTCTACGCGTGCGCGTCGATTGCATTCTTCAAAACTCCATTTTTGTGCTTTCCTTCCATTTTTGTATATTTCCTTTCTGTCCTCTAAGCCATTACTGCCCTATGAAACCTGAAAATACTTAACACGCAAATCACGGCATCGAATGGTAATAAAGGATAATTAAATTTAATATTTTTAAAGCATAGGAAACATGTTTTCACATATATCATAAAATAAGGAAGGAATATTAAAACCATGCAATTTATATGAATAAGTGGGTAAAAAATTGATAAAAACACTCAATTTAAGCACAAGATGAATCATAAAATAGGGGTTTATCACTGGGCATTCAACACCCAGAGAAGAGTAGCAGGCTGGCATTGAACGCCAGCCATGAGGCACTGGCTGGGCGTTCAATGTCCAGAGGGAGTACCAGGATGACATTGAACGCCAGAATCAAGGCATTCTGGGCGTTCAGCGCCCAACATGGGTTAGGGAAGTTTTTGAGTTTTTCAAAACTTATCTTTTCCAAATCTTATCTTTTTAATCATATCTTCTAAACAAGATTCTTTCAACCATCATCTTTTAATTTCAAATTCCTTTCAAATTTAAAATCTTTTTAAATCTTTTTTAATTCTTTTTCAAAACTTTTTCAAAATTTCATATCTTTTGCAATTCTTTTTCAAATCTTTTATTTAACTTTAAAATAATTTTCATACCTTCTATCTTATTTTTTTTATCTTTTTCATATCCTATGATTTTAAAACTTATCTTTTACTATCTTTTTGCTAAAGTGTGAATAATATCTTCTTTATCTTTTATCTAATTAATTTCGAAAACCCACCCTGCCCTCCCTATATAAAACATTCACCCCACACACTCCCTCATCCACACTCCTTTTGAATTTTTCTCCTCCTCTTCGTCTTTTTTCTTCTCTTTTGCTCAAGGACGAGCAAACCTTTTAAGTTTGGTATGGAAAGAGCCTTGCCTTCTCACTCCATTCGAATTATATGGCTCCAAAAGTGGAAAACCCACTTCAAGAAGCAAGAAAGAAGACAACCAAATAGTTATTTTCAAACCTCTCAGATTCTACACAAAGCAGCATGAAGAAAATTATTACAAAATAATGTGCAAGAGGACAGTGATCCCGGAGGCCAAATTCGAATTATGAGAAGATGAGTACTCGGAGATTCAAGAGCAAATTCAAAAGAGATGCTGGGAGATCCTGGCCAACCCTAAGTTCAATGTTGGAATAACAATGATCCATAAATTCAATGCAAATCTGTGGATGAGAGATATGCAAAAGAAAGATGGAAAAGGATTCCATACTTTTCGCACCATGATCCGAGGGAAGACTCTCTATTTTCATCTTGACAAGGTGAGAGAGATCTTTAAGTTACCTCCACAAAGGGATGATCCAGAATCCTTTAATAGGAGGGTGTTAGCCAATCCAAATTTGGATAAAATTTTGGATGACATATGTCTGCCTGGAACTCAGTGGATCAATAACACAAAAGGAAATCCAAACCAACTGAGAAGAATAGATCTCAAACCAGTTGCTAGGGGTTGGTTAGATTTTATTGGGCGTTCCATACTCCCTACTAGCAACCGCTTTGAAGTTACCATCAGAAGGTCTGTGAAGATTCACTGCATCATGATGGGGAATGAGGTGAAAGTCCACCAACTGATTCCCTTTGAGCTGTACAAGGTTGCAAACAGGATGTCAACTCAAGTCAGATTGGCCTATCCAAACCTTATCTTTCGCTTGTGCAAAGAGGCAGGAGTCCTGATTAACAGGGACTCATTTATTCCAATAGAAAGCCTAATCACCAAGCAAGTGATGGAAAGCGCCAGACTACCAGATGACCAACCCAAAAGAAAGACGCTTAAGCAAGCACAAGAGATTCCTCCAATTGAATATTGGACCGAGCTGGAAGCATATGTTGCACAATTACAAACCACTTTGGATCAATTAAGAGAGGAGCAAAAAGACCAAACTAGCATGCTTTGCAAACTAGTCAAGGAATAAGAGAAGCAGGGGCGTGAACTAGAAAAACTGAAGCATCAGAAATTATCCCCTGAAGAGCCTCACATCAACAATGATTAAGGTGGTTGAGTTCCACCTCCCTATTCCTGTGCCTATTCTAATTCATGTTTCTTATGTTTAGATTTACATGATCACCAGTAGCATTTAAGCCTTTATTTAAGTTTCTGTCTTTTAATTTCAGAATTGCATAAGCATTATTAGGATTTAAGTTTTTATTTTCCAATTAGCTATAAAATGTTCCTCTTATCATCTCATTGAACTTGAATAAAATTTTGATTTTTTTAGAAGTAGTAATGATACAGAAATTTCGAATTATATATTAAGAATAGTTCAATTATTTGATGTGGTGGCATTGCTTTTATTTTCTGAATGCATGAGTGAACAGTGCATATTTGATGTTGGAGTTAAGAATGTTGGCTCTTGAAAGAATGATGATAAAAATGAAGTATTATTGGTGATCTGAAAAATCCAAAACTTGATTCTTGAAGCAAGAAAAAGCAGCAAAAAGAAAGAAAAAGAGAAAGAAAATGGCAAAAAAAAAAAAAGAAAAAAAGCAAGCAGAAAAAGAAAGAAGAAAAAGGCAATAGCTCTTTAAACCAAAAGTCAAGAGCAAGGATCCAAGGCTTTGAGCATCAATGGTTAGGAGGACCTAAAAGAAACAAAATCTTGGCCTAGACAGTTCAAATGAGCTGCTTCCCTAACTATATGCTTGTGGTGTGTAGGTGTCAAGTGAAAAGCTTGAGACTGAGCAGTTAAAGTCGTGGTCCAAAGCAAAAGAGTGTGCTTAAGAGTTCTGGACACCACTAGCTGGGGATTCTAGCAAAGCTGAATCACAATCCTAAGGGGTACACCTAGTTAAGTGTCTGTGGCGTTTATGTATCCGGTGGTAATACTGGAAAACAAAGCACTTAAGGTCACGACCAATACTCAAAAGAAGTTGTGTTCAAGAATAAAAAAGAACTAAACTAGGGGAATCAATAGTATCATCTGGCTTCTGAGTTCCTAAAGATGCCAATTATTCTGAGCTCCAAAGGAAAGTGAGATGCCAAAACTATTCAAAAGCAAAAAGCTACTAGTCCCACTCATCTAATTGAAAGTGAGCTTCATTGAGAATTCTAAGATTTATTGTATCCTTCTCTTCTTTTTAATCATACTTATTTTTGGTTGCTTAGGGACAAGCAACAGTTTAAGTTTGGTGTTCTGATGAGCAGATATTTTATACCCTTTTTGGCATCATTTTCATATAGTTTTTATTATGTTTTGTTTAAGTTTTATTATATTTTCATAGGTTTTAGTGCAAAATTCCTATTTTTAGATTCTACTTTGAGTTTGTGTGTTTTATGATGATTTCAAATATTTTCTGGCTGAAATTGAGGTGTTTTGGCGAAGTCTGATCCAGAGACAGAGAAAGGACTGCAGATGCTGTCAGGATCTGACCTCCATGCACTTGAAGGCGCTTTCCTGGAGCTACAAAAGTTCAAATGGCACGCTTTCAATGACTATGGAAAGCTAACATCCAGCACTTTCCATAAATATATAATAGTTTATACTTTGCTTTGGAAATGAAGGTCCAAAACTGGCGTTCAACGCCAGCCACTAGCCCCATTCTTGGTGTCTAGCGCCCAAAGGGGAGTAGCTGGCATCCAACGCCCATTCAGGAGTCCAAAGCTGGCATTGGACTCCCAAAAGGGAGCACTAGCTCGTGGCTTCACTCAAACTCAGCCCAAACACTCACCAAGTGGGTCTGGAAAGTGGATTTTCACACTATTAGACTAGTTTATCTTATTTGTTGTAATTCTTAGTTGCTAGACTAGTATATATAGAACAAAGATCACCTTTGTTAGGGATCTTTGCCCATTCAAACCTTTCACTATTATTTTCTGTATAGTATGAGTCACTAACCTCCTAAGGTTAGGGTTAGGAGTTCTGCTGATTTTTATAGATTAATAATATCACTATTCTATTTCAGTCTATGCTTGATTCTATTCTAAGATGTATCTTTGTTCTTCATCCTAATGGATTGGGAGTGTAACTTGACCGTCATCCCTATTCACATGGGTTCTTGCGAGTCCTTGATGGGATAATACTGAACCACAAGCTTAATTATACATCTCTTAGACGGCTAATCCACGGCTTCATTAGGGCCTTCTCTAGATATTAGTTCAGCCGAGGTGCGGGGTGATCAGGGTCTTTGTGGTATAAGCTAGAACCAAAAGAGCAGCATTCTCTGATCTGGAAGATCCGACCTTGTCTGTGGCATTTTAAGTAGGATCACCGAGGGAATGGACTGCTAGAGCTTCACCCCGTTTAGATTAGATGACTGCTGACCCAGCGTTTGATCTGAAGCAGAGGAGATTAATGACCGTTGACCTGACGTTAATCATATACAGCCTGCCATGGAATGAATCAATCAAAAGTTAGAATAGATGGAGAAAAAAGTTGATCCAGAAGGAAGAAGTATCTCTGAAGCCTCAACCGTTCTCATAGCATTGATTTCACACCTATCTAGTAATGTTTTATTTATTTATCTATTTTATGCATTTTTTCGTGACAACTATATCTTCTATCTTCCTGACTAAGATTTGCAAGGTAACCATTACTTGCTCAAACCAATAATCCTCATGGGATCGACCCTCATTCACCTGAGGTATTACTTGGACGACCCGGTATACTTGCCGGTCTATCTATGCGAAACGTGCGGAGCCAGTTTCGTGCACCAAAAGACATATCCACATGATTGCTAAAGTATTTGTAAGAGGAAGAGTAACAAAATCCTCCTGCAAGAGACACTTGAAAAAAGTCTACCAGGCCAATGAGAAAGCTGAAATGCCCGATCTGCCTGCAATCACCTTCACAAAAGAAGATGTCCAAGGGAAAGTACCCGAACACGACAATCCTATTGTGATCACGGTGATCCTTGTCAATGCAAACCTCCACAGAACCTTAGTAGATCAAGAAAGTCCGACCGATATCCTATTTAAACCAGCCTTTGACAAGATTGGTTTAGAGAAAAAAGAGTTGAGAACATACCCAAACACTCTCTTTGGTTTGGTAAAAACACTTATCCAACCTCTAGGCTTCGTATCTCTATACACCATCTTTAGTAAGGGTACTAAAGTGAAGACCTTGAGCATAGACTACATAGTGATCGACATGACATCGGCTTACTACGCTTTAATAGGTAGGACAACGTTAAGCAGACTTACTGCAGTAGCTTCCAGTCCTCACCTTTGCATGAAATTTTCTACTCCTGAGGGAATAGCCACTATAAAAGGACACCAGAAACTAGCAAGAATATGTTACAATGAAAGCCTAAACCTTTGAGGGTGCATGAAAAGGAAAGAGGTCAATACCATAGAACTCGAAAGTGCCAAGTTCGAGAGGAACTGAGACCCCAACCTGAAGAAAATATCGAGGAGGTCTAGATTGGGGATGAGATCGGAAAGACAACAAATGTAAGGGCTAACCTGAAAGATTATCTAAAGTAAGAGCTCATTAAGCTCCTACAAAAAAATTTCGATCTCTTTTCCTGGAAAGCCTTTGACATGCCTGAAATCCACCCTAACCTCATGAGCCACAAGCTTGCTGTTTACCCGGCTCATGACCTATCCAGTAGAAATGACAAAAGCTCAAGCAAAGAGTAGAAGTCATAGAAGAGCAAGTCCATGTACTGTTAGAAGCCTAGTTCATAAGGGAGGTAAAATACCCATTATGGCTTACTAATGTGGTACTCATGAAGAAATAGAATGGGAAATGTAGGATGTGCATTGACTATATCGACCTCAATAAAGCCTGTCCTCGGGATCCTTACCCTTTCCTTAGCATTGATGCTCTGGTAGATTTAGCTTCAGGCTATAAATACCTCTCTTTTATGGATGCATACTCGAGATATAATCAGATCCTGATGTACAAACTGGATCAAGAAAAAATATCCTTCATCACTCCTAGGGCAACCTATTGCTACGTGGTAATGCTCTTTTGGTTGAAAAATGCTGGGGCTACCTATCAACAGTTAATGAACGAGGTGTTCTCACCTCACCTCGGGAAATTGACGGAGGTTTATGGGAATAACATACTTGTCAAGATAGAGGAAGAAACCAGTCTGCTGCTTGACCTCACAGAAGTATTTAACACGATAAGGCAGCACAAAATGTAATTAAATCCCACATAGTGAACCTTTGTAGTAGAAGCCAGAAAGTTCCTAGGATTTATGCTCACCTAAAAGGCATTAAAGCCAACCCAAATAAATGTAGGAAAATCCTAGAGATGAAAAGTGCGACCTGTCAAAAAGAAGTTCAGCAGCCAAACAGCAGACTGACAGCCTTGTCTATATTTTTGGCGAGATCAACCTTGAATTCCCTACCCTTGTTTGTAATCCTCAAGAAAATATATCAATTCTAGTGGACTTAAGAATGTGAACTAGCTTTTCAAGACTTCAAAAACTTCTTGAGCCAACCATCTATCCTTACCCGACCCGAAGAAGGAGAAGATCTCGTGTTATATCTAGCTGTCGCAAATAAGGCTATAGCCTCTGCCTTTATCCGAGAAGATAAGGAGGGGCAGCGACCTGTCTACTTCACGAGCAAGGCATTACAAGGGGGTGGAATTGAACTATCAAAAAATAGAAAAATTTGCCTATGCCCTTGTTTTAGCTTCCAAAAGGCTGTGACCCTATTTTCAAGCCCACACCATTAAAATCTAAACTAACAAACCCATAAAGCATATCCTCCAGAAAACAAATATTGTAGGGTAGATGTTACAATGGGCTGTGGAACTATCCGAGTTTGATTTGAAGTACGAAGCTTGGACATCCATCAAATTGCAGTACCTCGCCGATTTCTTAGCTGAATACACAAGAGAATTACAATGAAGCTCTAAAACCTGGCATCTATATGTGAATGGTTCATCAAATAAAGCTGGCAGTGGAGCAGAAATCATTCTTGAGAATGAAGAAGGAACTCGGGTAGAGCTTTCACTAAAATTCAAGTTTTCAGCCTCTAACAACCAAGCTGAATATGAAGCCATGCTCGTAGGCTTGAGACTTGCCAAAGAAGATGGGCCATTAAGAGTTACAGTGTTTAGCAACTCCCAAGTAATTATCTCTCAGATAAATAGGGATTACCAAGCCAAAGATCCTAACATGAAGAGGTACTTGGAGAAAATACTGGACAACTAACTTATTTTCAAGAAGCAAAGGTCAGACATATAACTCGATAGCACCAAGCCAGGGGACAATAATAGAAGTTTTATCTAGGAAACTCTCCATACACCATCAATGGCCAAAGAAGTCAACAAGTCAGACGCTCTGACGATCTCCAATCTAAACTTGGGTTGGATGACTCCTATCATCGAATATCTCAAATTTGATGTTCTCCCTAAAGAAGAAAGGGAGGCAAGAAGACTTATAAGGGAAGCATAGAACTACACTCTGGTTCATAACATCCTCTATAGAAGAGGAATATCTACACCCTTACTAAAGTGCATTCCGACCTCTAAGACTGAAGAAGTCCTATAAGAAATCTATAGTGGCATCTATGAAAATTACCTAGGAGCAAGATCACTAGCTAAAAAGGTGTTACGAGCTGGTTTTTATTGGCTAATCTTATAGAGGGAAGAAGCCAATTTTGTAAAGAAATGCCCACCATGTCAAATGCATGCCAACTTCCATGTGGCGCCACCAGAAGAGCTCCTAAGCATCACTTTACCATGGCCTTTCGCAAAATGGGGTTTGGCCTTTCTCAGTTTGTTTTCTCAAGCACCCGAACAGGTGAAATACCGCATAGTAGAGATTGGCTACTTCACTAAGTGAATTAAGGCAGAACCTTTAGTGTCCATTACAGTTAAAAAAATTCAAAATTCTTCTACAAAAATATTGTCATCCGATTCGGAATCCCATTCTCCATCACCACTGATAATGGTACTTAGTTTACTGACTTGACCTTTAGAAGCTTGGTGGCAAGCCTCAAAATTAAACATAAATTCACATCGGTAGAGCACCCTCAGACCAATGGACAAGCAGAAGTTACAAACAAAGTCATAATGGTCGGGCTCTAGCGAAGACTACAAAACACAAAAAGAGCAGGGGCTGAGAAGATCCCCAAAGTTCTATGGGCATATCGGACAGCTCCCTATTTTATAATTTGAGAATCTCCATTCCGATTTGCTTATGGCATAGAAGCCATTATTCCCGTAGAAGTCAATTGAGAAAGTCAAAGGGTGAGATTTTACAACAACATAGGAGACATCCAAGCTCAAAAGGAAGAACTCGACCTTCTTCCTGAAGTCCGAGAACAAGCTCGGGTAAAGGAGGAAGCATTGAAATAAAAGATGTCCACACGGTACAACAAAAAAGTCATTCAAAGAAACTTTGTCACAAATGACCTTGTTCTGATTAGAAATGACATCGGGGTATAGAGGTCAGACGAAGAAAAGTTGGTTGCAGATTGAAAGGATCGTACAAGATCATTGATGTCTTGGGAAAAGGTTACTACTAAGTATCCGACCTACAAGAATTTTTCTGAAGAGGGTTTTAATGAGGTATCATAGCAAATGATAAGAGTTAAGATAGAAAAGCTCTTAGTAGCAAAAACCAAATGAACTTGTAAATCATTTTTTAATGATATTATTTATTTTCCACTTTCTATGTTGCTTATTCTACTATATACACCAATTTAACCTTAATAAAGCGCAAAAATTATTGTCCGACCTAGATGGTCTGCAAGATAAAGTGATAAGGTCCAAATTGGTTTAAGAAGTTACATAAGCAAGTTGTGATCTGACCTCATCTACTCATACAAAAACAAGTTAGCAAGAGGCAAACCTAAAATGAATCACAAAAGTAACTTGATAAAAACCTAACCGACCTATTAAGGTTGGATTTGAGTATCGATATTAACAAAACAAATTATTATCCTAACTTACAACAGTTTGTTAAAAATGAACTAAGAAAAGGAGGGTAATTGAAATAAGTGTCTAACCTTTCTAAGTTGACATAGTAAGAACGAGTTATCTGACCTCATAAAATAGCTCGACCAAACGAGTTGAAAAAAGGGTTCAAAATAACATGTAAAAACATTACCAACTCTTAGAAATGATTCGGAAAACAATCGAACTATACAAAAAATGTTTAGTAAGGAGGATAACATCCTCAATTAATAAAATGTTTACTATATGATATTCAAAATTCACAAAAAAAAAACAAAATTATTACTATGCAAGCAAAAACTATAAACACTTATATAAGTGTAGAAAGTTAAAAGCTAAATTAGCATTCAAAATCCCAAACCAGGGCAAAACAGTATTCAGCTTGTAATAATAGAGCCTAATTAACCGCCTAATTAGATAATTAAAATTGCCCAAAATAGGATCTGATGAGCGGATAATTTATACACTTTTTGGCATTGTTTTTAGGTAGTTTTTAGTATATTTTAATTACTTTTTATTATATTTTTATTAGTTTTTAAATAAAAATCATATTTCTGGGATTTACTATGAGTTTATGTATTTTTCTGTAATTTCAGGTATTTTCTGGCTGAAATTGAGGGACCTGAGCAAAAATCTGATTTAGAGGCTAAAAAAAGACTGCAGATGCTGTTGGATTCTGACCTCCCTGCATTCGAAGTGGATTTTCTGGAGCTACAGAAGTCCAATTGGCGCGCTCTCAATTGCGTTGGAAAGTAGACATCTGGGCTTTCTAGCAATATATAATACTCCATACTTTTCCTGAGATTTGATGACCCAAATCGGCGTTCCAAGTCAGCATAGAAATTCTGGCGTCAAAACGCCAGAACTGGCATGAAAGCTGGAGTTAAACGCCCAAACTGGCACAAAAGCTGGCGTTTAACTCCAAGAAAGGTCTCTACACATGAAAGCTTCAATGCTCAGCCCAAGCACACACCAAGTAGGCCCCAAAAGTGGATTTCTACACTAACTATTCTAGCTTACTCATTTTCTGTAACCCTAGGTCACTAGTTTATTATAAAAACTACTTTTAGTGATTCATCTTTTACCTCATGACACTCTACACGTTTCATATTGTATCTTCTACGGCATGAGTCTCTAAACCCCATGGTTGGGGGTGAGGAGCTCTGCTGTTTTTTGATGAATTAATGCAATTACTACTGTTTTCCATTCAATCATGCTTGCTTCTATTCTAAGATATTCACTCATACTTCAACTTGATGAATGTGATGATCTGTGACACTCATCATCATTCTCAACCTATGAACGCGTGCCTGACAACCACCTCCGTTCTACCTTAGACTGAGTGATTATCTCTTAGCCTCCTGGTTCAGATCAGAGTCTTCGTGGTATAAGCTAGAATCAATTGGCAACATTCTTGAGATTCGGAATGTCTAAACCTTGTCTGTGGTATTCTGAGTAGGATCTAGGATAGGATGACTATGACGAGCTTCAAACTCGCAAGTGCTGGGCATAGTGACAGACGCAAAAGGATCAATGGATTCTATTCCAGCATGAGTGAGAACCGACAGATGATTAGCCGTGCGGTGACAGTACATTTGGACCATTTTCACTGAGAAGACGGATGGTAGCCATTGACAACGGTAATCCACCAATATACAGCTTGCCATGGAAGGAGCCTTGCGTGCATGAAGAAGAAGACAGTAGGAAAGCAGAAATTCAGAAGACAGAGCATCTCCAAAACCTCAACCTATTCTCCATTACTGCATAACAAGTATTTATTTCATGTTCTTTTACTTTTTACAATTAAATCTCAGAATTATTGATATCCTGACTAAGAGTTACAAGATAACCATAGCTTGCTTCAAGCCGACAATCTCCATGGGATCGACTCTTACTCACGTAAGGTATTACTTGGACGACCCAGTGCACTTGCTGGTTAGTTGTGCGAAATTGCAAAAGTATGATTGTGATTTTGTGCACCAGGATCCGACAATTTAGAATGAGAATTGGAAGATTTAAATATGATTTTTGGGCTCAGTAGATTTTTTTGAGTCAGAAAATGTATTTTACTTGTGTTTTACTTGCATTGATAATATCTGTGATTTCTACTGGGATTGAGGAGGTTCAGAAGGCGGTGGAGATGGATCACATGGAGGATAGGTTGGTGAAGGCTGTGGGACAATGGAGAACTGTTAGACTAGAAAATCCCTTAAGTTAGATTACCGCTTTATTATGTTATGGTTTAAGTTATTCTTCTATGTTTTAAGTCATGCTTAATGTTTTAGTTATGCCTTAAGATGAATCTTGTGATGGATATGAAGTCTAGGATTGCCTTTGGCATCCCATGGTCTTATATCTTACATCACTGGGCACTGTTACCATACTGAGAACCTCCGGTTCTCATACCATATTCTGTTGTTATTTTTCAGATGCAGGTCGAAACCCACCTCGGTGAGTTGCTCTGATGGTGACAGAAGCGGAGGATCATGGATACTTTTTGGAGTCCTTTTGATTATTCTGTTTATATATCTCTGACTTTTGTATTTTGCTTTTGCCTAGAGGCTTGTATGGAGAGAGAAAAACTTGTATAAGCTGTTTTAAACTGTCTGGTTTCTGTATGTCAGTTTTATAGCTAGCCGGAATAAACTCCGCGAGCCGTGGTTAGATTCTTATGATATTATACTCCTATCTTTTGCTATATTATATCTATACCTTGTGCTTTATATTAGTAGCTTCGCTAGTACGTTTTGCGCTTTTCAAATCCTGTTTTTGAGCTATATCCTTCATCGGGCTTCTAGAATATATTAATTCTTCTATATATTATATGTATGACCTTTAGAACTGTCGTAACCTTTGATTAACCTTTGCCTTACGACACGAGGTAAAGCTTAGGCTAATTAGGGTGTTACATTTAGTGGTATCAGAGCGGTTCGTTCTTGCGAGCCTGATGGGTGGACCGATTGTGCTTCATTGCATACTTTGTGTGTCTTTTCTTTGATGCTATTAGGTTATCTACTTAATATTACTTAGCATGCTTATTTGTGAGTGCCTGTTTGGGATAATTGAAGCACTAGACTTTTGATATTGAGACTGATCACCTTGATATCGATTGTTTGGTGTAGATAGGAACCCTGATGGCCACTCGCGGACGAGGTCGTACACGTTCACGAGCTGAGAGTAGAAATACGCAACCGGCCGATAACCATGCCGAATTCATGGCAGCAATGGCGAATCTTGCAAACACCATGGAGGCTAATGCTGCTGTGACTCTGCAAGCTGTGCAGAGGTTAGGCCAACCAGTTGGAAATGGAAACAGGAATGGCGAAGGAAATGCAAATGATAATGTTGAAGGGAATGAAGATAATATGGGAGGTGCCCCGATGACCTTGGCGACTTTTCTCAAGGTTTATCCAACCCCACAGAAGTGGACAACTAGTTTCATGCCATGGAGCATACTTTACAGGCGCAACATGTTCCGAATAACCAATACGTGGAGTTTACTACTTATCTTTTGCTATATTACATCTATACCTTGTGCTTTAAGTTAGTAACTTTGCTAGTACGTTTTGCGCTTTTCAAATCCTGTTTTTGAGCTATATCCTTCATCGGGCTTCTAGAATTTATTAATTCTTCTATATATTATATGTATGATCTTTAAAACTGTCGTAACCTTTGATTAACCATTGCCTTACGACGCGAGGTAAAGCTTAGACTAATTAGGGTGTTACATAACAATTACAAAAAAGTGTTTAAAATCCACAAGCTGGGTCACCACAAATGTAGAAATAAAGGTTCTAACATAAAAGAGAGAGGAAGATCCTATTCATCAATAATCATCAACTCAGATGGGAGAGGAAGGGAGATTTTTGGCAGTTGGAGTGGAAGAGTCTAGGAGAGTTTCATTAACTCAGGCACCAGAGGTTTTCAATTCCTCGGTAAGGATGGTCTCATCCTCAAGAGAAACAATCTTTCCATCAATCATAACTTTGTTGGGATCAATAAGAGTGAGGTCGACCTCGGGCGCAAGAATCCAGAATTGAGCTTTCAGATTTTCAGCCATCTTATCCATCCCCAGAGCCACTGATTCCTCCAAGTACCCATGCTCCTCCTTCAGCCTAGTAAGTTCTTCCTTTAAATCCAACTTCTCCCCAAACACGCAAGTATAACTCTCTTCAACTTTCTTCTGCAATCCCTCTACCATAGCATGAGCTGTCTTGAACTGCTTCACCCTCTCACAAAGTTTTGAAAGATCGAAAGTAAGAACCCTTTTCTCGGCCTCCGACCCCGACTTGGCCTCCCATAGAGAAGTGACCTCAGCTCAAAGGTCAGACAACTCTCTCTAGATAGTACCAAGTAGAGTTTACTCCAATTGCTTTACAAGGGTTGAACACACCCATGTCGTCCAAATACCTCCTCAAGCCAGTACCTCCAGGTGTCTTTTGAGGGAGACATCATCCATGCTTATAGAACTATAAGGAATGATATATTCCTCACAAAAGGCAACAGTATTGAAAACCTGATTGTAAGCACTACAAATCTCGGAAGATGGAGTTTTTCATTTTTGAGAACCCGAGTCGGTGAAGGGAGGCACAAGGAGAATAGTTCGAGATAAAGGCTCCATATTCAAAGGTGGAGGAGGAGGAAGGACAATTTTGGGCAACTAATAAAAGGTCGAATCCGACTTAGAGGGAGAAGAAAGGTCTCCCGACTTACTGGCCTCTCTCAACTGGATAGCCCAAGTAACAACATTCTTCTTTTCCTGACGCACTCTTTGTAAAGCATCCGAACCGTTGGTCATCCTTGCTACAAAAATAAAAAACAAAACTAGGAAAGAGACTAAGGTTACATAAGTCAGACAAACATACAAGTGTCTGCAAAATGAAAAGCTAGCTACTAGTTCGGTACCAACATAGCTCGGCTTGCCTATCAAAAACTTCTTAGTGTTGAGATGAGGATATTAGCCCCAACATTCCTAAAACAAGGTTACTACACACTCCTCTATCTCATCCAGACCATCAAGGTTATACTTAATGACACTGGAATCCTCCTCCCAGTACAAAAAAAAGCGAGTTCATTTCTCTCATTGGAGAAAAATGGTCAAATACCCTCTATAGGTCGGACCTTAAAGAAATACTTCTTAAAATCTTGAAAAGACTCATCAAAAACTTCTTACAAAGTGATGTGGGCCTATGAAGTGCATTGAGGATATTGATACCCACTCAAATTGCCCTTGGAATGGAATCATCCTATTAAACTCTTGCATGAAAGCTTCCACTTCTTGGGTGTTCACCTCTTCCTCACCACCCTTTTCTAGCTCTTCCCCACCAACCTTCTCTAAGTTTTCCCTACTATCATTCAATCCATACTTAGAAGGTTGTGTGAAGTCTACTTCCATATCTCTCTCAAACTCAAAAAGGGAAGGTTCATCAGGATCATTGAGGGATTGACCAAGGTGGACAAAAAATCATTGATCATGGAATCCACTTCTTGATCAAATTCCCTCAATTCTCTTTTTACTTCTTCCGGTTCAATTTTTTTACTTTCTTCCTCTTGTGACTCAAGCCTTAACTCCACTTCTTCAATTTGAGACTCCATGTTCTCTTCCTCACTACACTCCTTAGTTAATCCTCCACATTCCTCAAGGAAAATGTCTTGATTGCTTGAGCGTAGTAAGGCCAAGCGATTCACCACTTCGACTTTGGTAGCCATGAACTCCCCTTGCTTCTTTCGGAATTCTCCTTGCTCTTGGAGAAAGTTTGAAGATCTTGTTGTTCTTGGGCAAGGGTTGGAGAACTTCACATTTAAGTGAAAAAAAAAGTTTAATAGTTGGGAGAAATGTTGTATAGTTAGAAGGTATGTTATGTGGGTGAGGGTATTGAGGTGGTGTGTAAAGAGGTGATGGTTCATATGGTTGGTGGCAAGGTATATAAACATTTGGATTCCATGGAGGTGGATGGTGTGGTGCTTGAAGGTTTGGTGGTTGGGGGTTGTGTAAGGGTTTGGATTGGTATGCACATTAGGAAGGGATTGTCTCATTGTAACATGGGGGAGGTAGTTACCATAGGTGTTGCTCATACGCATACGATTTCTCCCTCAATTGATTCTTCCACTCCATGATGCAATCCAAATTTAAAGTCATCATACCCTACAATGTAATCACAACCAAAGTCCAAGCAACAAGGGTGATAACTCATAGAGAAAGTAGAAAATAAAAGCTAAAGACATCAATAAACAAGAAAAATAAACACCTAAGTATTAACAAAAACAACCAAATAACCAAAAAGTAGGCTATTTACACTATGGACATATTTACAACAACAAAAAATATGACACCAATTGCATCTCCCCGGCAACGGCGCCAAAAACTTGATGTGAGCCAATAGTGGGTTAGGAATTTTCCTCAAAATAAAATTAGCATTGCAAGTATAGTCCTAACCCAACAATCAACCAACATCAAAGATTAAATTCAAAAGATTTGTCACTATCCAAAACCAATAAAAACCGGGAGTTTTAATCCCGGGTCATCTCCCTCGGACAATGTAATTAAGATGTCATACTCTTAGTTGTGAAGAAAGGGGGGGGGGGTTTCAAGAATGAGATGGAAAATATAAAAGAACTAAGGAATAAAAGAACTAATAAAGGATCAAAAAGGATATTAATGCAAATTAAAAGAAACAAGATCAAAATTTAGTGAAAATGCTATAAATGCATAAAAGAGCATTGACTTGGGAATGAGAATTAAGGAATCTTATCATCGTCATAACCACAACTATGGCAACTATGATGAGTCGATCTCACTTCGTCAACCCCTAACATCGAGGAGAAAGTCAAGCAAGCATAATTAACTTTAATCCATAAGTTCTAGCTAACTTACTAATACTTAGTAAAAAGCTAACGTTAATGGAAACAAGAACCAACTAACTACCCAAGAATTACCACTAAATATCAGACATTATGACTCTAGTATCCTAAGAACTCATTTTCCAAGCCAAGGTGTGAAAATCTACTCAAAACTCATAATTGGCATTTTCACAAATATCTTGTGGGCATAAAAACAAAACATGTAAAATTGCAAAGGAAAATGAAAACTATAACCAAACTATTCACAATATCAACAATAAACATTCAATCAAACAAGTATAAAACATAAAACATAAAATTCATCAACCAAAACTTCAAGAAATCAAAATTTCATATATTAACAAAGTAATTTGAAATAGAAGAAAATGTAGCAAGAGTAGTGAAATTAAACAAGAAATTAAAGAGTACTTACAATAAGATAAGCAAAATCCAAGACCAAAATTGAAACTATAAAATGCTACAATGAGATTTTAGTAAACCCTAAGATAGAATTGAGAGAAAACTACTCTACACTACTCCTACTCCTAATTATGTTTTTCTATCTAAAGGTGAGCTCCCTTTGATGTGTGATCATTCCCCTTTGATGTAGCACTCAATTTGGCTTCAGCAACTCCAAAAATTGGGCCAAGAGAGCCCCAAATTCACGAGCCACATGACTTTTTAATGAAATCACACGCTGAGAGTTATGTGTATGCACATATGTGTGCGTACGCACACTTACTGATTTTGCCACTTGTCGTATGCACAGGAGGTTGTGTGTATGCACACTTCAGTGTGTGCTTCTCCTTTATTTTCTTCATGTGTTCTCCCTTCTTGCATGCTTCCTTCTACTTTTGCCTAGCCATTCTTGCCTATTAGACCTGAAATCACTCACAAAACATGTCACGACATCGAATGGGATAAAAGTGGAATTAAAATTATCAATTTAAGCACAAAATCGCATGTTTTCACATTTAGGTCCAAATTAGGGAGAAATCACAAAAGTATGCTATTTAAGTGAATAAGTGGGAGTTTATATGATAAAATCCGTCTAATTCAAGCCAAAAATTATCGTCAAATACGGACTCATCAGTCCTACAAACTCTATGCTGTAAACGAAACTTTTCTACATATTTATTATCAACTACGGAGATAGTAGAAAGAACAGTAACATCTACTCAGTTCAAGTTGGAAGGTACTTTAGATGACATGTTGAGAACTTCTAAGAAATAAAGGATTATACCTACAAAAAATCAATACGAAGCTGTCACTATAAAAATTCACAAGTTACAAATCGGGAATAACAACACGACATTCAAAGTACACAAAGAAGTCGGACTATGCTTAAGGATGGAACATTCAACCTGTTGTACTAGAATACGACATGATGCCATTACTTAGGATGAAAATGACACCATTTGAGAGTAAGATAAAACCTCAGAATTCAACATAAACCCAGAATCTATAATTTTTGCAAAGTTTTTGCAAACAATAACAAAATCCATAACAAAAAAATAATGAACAGAAATGATAAAAGAAAATCTACCATTATAAGAGCAACCAAAAGATCATTGCAATGACAACAAACGAAAAAATCTCTACAAGCAAGTAGCAAGAGGCCATATTTTTTAAAAGGCCATATTTTCAGAAGCATAAAAGCTTCACCCATCAAGAAACATCAACCAACAACGACAATGAAGAATAAAAGGGAAAGAAAAACTAACATTGATGAAGAACAGGAAGCAAGAAAAAACGTAGGTAGCAACAAAGCAAACGGATGATCCCAAAATACCTCAAGAGACACAAAGATTCGAAACAAAATCTTAAGATGGAAAAATCTTGAAGATCAACGGAAATGGAATCATGGAGAAGAAGAAGGAAAGTTTGAGAGAAATAAAGTAAAAGTTTTAAAAGTTCAAACGGAAAAGAGGAAAGAGAAAAAGAATTACGTTTATATAGCCATTGGTGCAAAGTGGTAATCTCATCCCCCATTAATGACATGCATGGTTACCAAGGTAATTGAAAAGATGCGCAAATGCTTACGAAAAGACGTAACGTTCAGATTCAAAAAATACGTCGAGTACCCGGCCTAATCCCAAGGAAGGCCATAAACCTGATGTGATGGAACAAAAACTATAAGAGATCAAGACCGACTTAGAAATGCTTGAGCCTGATCTAATGAAGCTCGGTCTCAAGCAGGGACACTATTCATACCCTGACCCACAACTTAGCAGAACCAAAAGGGATAAATCCCAATCAATACTCTACAGATAAAAAGGAGCTCTCAACTCTCAACAACCTCTCTAACTAAAGGGAGTAACAAATCCACCATCCAAAGTGGAACTACTTCTAAGGTGGTTATTGACTCTACATTTATACTTATAAATACCCTGACACCCTCAGTATATTTTGAACTCCAATCTACTAAAAACTTGTCTAAAATCCTTGCTAACTTAAGTATCGGAGTAGGAGAAAACGTCAGACCAATCCCACACCATAGCTTACAAAGAACTCAGACAACTTCACATTGCCGGAGAAAATGTCGAACCAATCCCTCATAGGAGTTTGGACCTTACATTCAAATCCAAATCCATCCGTTTCAGATAACCCTCGAAACAATTATTTTTTTTATTTTTTAAATAACAACAATTAAATATGATAAACTATCCCCTTTTGAGCAAATTATGTATCATTTTGACATCTTTATTTTTATATTTGCAAATTAAAACCAAACATATAAATATTTGTTAACATCAAACAAGAAAATTTCCACAAAGAAGCTTTCAATTTTAAGAAACAATCATTTATGGATGTGGTGATCATAAACCAATAATATAGAAGATGGTCCAACCCAAAGAAGAGGACTTGAATATTCTTTGCCACACACTTATTTGTTATTTCACATTTTCACGTTCAACTTTCCAAAACTGGCCTATCACTGCTTTTCTCTAAAACAAAAATAAAGCCCACAGGAAAAAGGAAAAAACAGTTGAAAATTGGAGGGGAAAAATAGCGCTAAAATATATTATATTTTATTTTAATAATCACTTAAAAATCTATAAGCACATTATAATAAATCCTTTTTTTGGTGAAATTTTAAATATTATATATAAAAAATTAAATTTATTAATATTATAACACATAATTAAGGATTAAATTTTTCTAAAATAAAAAATTAGTAAAATAAAAACTAAGAATCTAATTATTTTAAAATAAAAATAATGAGATTCATAAGTGATAATTATAAATTTAATAATCATTAACTTTTTATTTTATTATTTTATAATTTTTTATTTTATAAAGAATAACGTATATTTTTTGTCTTTGAAATCTGTTAAAAAAATTTAAAAATATTCATAAAATTTATTTTGCTTCAAAATTTTATCTCTAAAGTTTTCAATTCACATTAAATATATTCATGACAATTGAATTTTCAGAAAGTTTAAGACCTATTCAATAATAATACATAACAACTATGTCTGATTTGCTTGTGTTGAAGGTTATTCTTGTGAAATTATTGCTAAATTGGTTCTAAATTTTTTAAAAACTTAACCGTTGAGAGTATATTTGATATAAATCAAACATTTCTGAAATAAAATTAAAACAAAATAAAACTTAAAAGTATTTTTAAAATTTTTAATAAACTTCAACGACAAAATATATACTTTATCCTTTTATAAATTTTATAATTAAATATATATGTCTTATTTATTTTATAATTTAATTTTGATTCAGTAATCGCATAAAAATTGTACACATTCAATTAAATTCATGAGTTTAATTAAACTTTTAATTAAGAAATTTAAAAACGAATTACTTTTACATACACAATTATATAATTGTGTAAAATCTTTTTACAAGTTAATGTATTAAAATTTAATTTTTTATAATATTATAATATTAGTGAAAGAAAGTGAGAAGAAAGGAGCAGAAAGTGACAAAATCCCAGTAAAGCGTGAGAGTGGCAGCACAAACACAATCCCCTGGTTTTACCTTTTTGCCCTCGTCATCGCCAAATGAGTCATCTCAAACTCCTTCCATTTCTGCAATAACCAAACATTGTTTTCCTTTTTGGGTGTATCTTTCTTTTTGTTTCTTTTGTGAGTAATCATACAAGAAGAAGAAGAAGCATGTTTTCAAGGTTGATACATCCCCGCGACGGTGGCGGTGATGGCGACGGAGTGGAAGAGATGATGGTGCAGGGCGGAGGAGGTGGAGAGCCGTCTCTGGTTTTGACCTCTGATCCGAAGCCTCGGCTTCGTTGGACCACGGACCTCCATGAACGCTTCGTTGATGCTGTCACTCAACTCGGCGGTGCCACCAGTGAGTCACTCTCGTTTCTTGCTTTTTGCGGTTTTAGGAATAGGGACCGAGCTTCAAGCTTTGGAATTTTATGTAATTGCTGACTAATGAATAATCATTACTATGTCTTTGACAACCTAATGTGTGTGTGAGAGGTAGTTATGATTCAAATGAAATGAAAACTTCCTCAATTTTTGATAGAATGGGAATTTGCTTGGGTTGAACATTTTTTGTGTGTTTTTCTTGGCAAATTCCATTTTGAGGTGAAAATGTATGTTATGCTAAGGAAAATAACGTAGGAGGCTAAGTAATATCAATGTCTTTTACTTGCAGAAGCCACACCAAAAGCGATTTTGCGGACAATGAATGTCAAGGGTTTGACTCTATATCACTTAAAGAGTCATCTGCAGGTTTATTTTATCATTGGCATAATAATAAAATATTTTGTAAGATTGGACTTTCTTTTTAAGTGATCCTTTGATGCATTGCAGAAATACAGGCTTGGTAAGCAATCTGGAAAAGATTTTGATGAGGGATGCAAAGATGGTGGGTTTATAAATACCGATTGAATTTCTTCGGTTATAATCTAAACTTAACTTACTCATTGAATAATTATGAAATGAATGTCAGCTTCGTACCCTCTGGAAAGCCCCAGTACAAATAACTCATCTCCTAAGCCGTCTTATGATGCTAATGAGTAAGTGTTTCATGTATTATGGCCTGTTAATTTCTTGATTAACAATTAAGCGGAGACTCGCAATGTTATGGCTAGGGGCCAAGAAGTAAAGGAAGCATTAAGGGCACAAATGGAAGTGCAAAGTAAACTACATTTGTTAGTGGAGGTAAATTTTATTTCAGTAATGTTAGGGAGACCAAAAAAACAGCCAGAACTTGCCTTATTTAGCACTAAATAAGACAAGTTCTGGCTGATTTTGGCTACCAAACATTTCCGATTTTATTTCATGCGAAACATCTTTGTGCTGTAACTTGATACCCTACACTTACCATTTTTAAGAATTTAAGGTACTGTTGCAGGCAGAGAAGCACTTGCTAATTTGCCAGGATGCTGAACAGACATATATGGTCATGCTTGAGAGAGCTTGCAAGATGTTGGCTGATCAAATTATTAGCAATCCAATGGTCGACACAGGTAGCCAAAGGTTGGAAGGATTGCATGTTTCGGAACTGCCGGTGCCGTCGCTTATTCTGCTGCCCCAGGGAACTGAAAGCTGCCTAACATCACTTGAGAATCTCGGAGGATTGACGCTGGAAGGATCTCCAAGCGGGGCAAGGAAGAGAATTCTGAATTTAGACTCAGTGGTAGCTCCTTTGATGTGGAACGAAGCTAACATGAGAACTCAGGGTATCCATTCAAGTCAAGTGAATCCTCATCACGAAATAACTGGGTATGGTATGTAGGTAGGAAAGATTAACATAATTGTTCCTCGTCACCATATTATGTGATGTGAACTGTGAAGACAGGGCATGAAGGTTTAATACCTAGACCAGATTAATTTTGGTTTTCTTATATCTTGGTGGTAGCAGATGCTCAAATTTAACTACTTACATTTTGTAAATTAAAAATACTATACCATCAGACCAAGCTGGTGCTGGCCATCCATGTACTTTCGTCCATTGATATTTAATTTAGTTTCTAAGTTCAAAAAGAAATATTCGGATACTATTTTTACTACAGATCTTTACCAAGCTTTGGATTGATACAAGCAAACTGTTTTTAAACCAAAGAACATAAGGTCTTTCAATGTTATTTTTTTCAAAAATACTATTTATATACTAAAATTTATTATTGTGTATTTGTGTATAAATATGTGTAATTTAATTTATTTTTAATATATTTTATATTAATAATTAATTTTAATGGTTGATTTTAACGTATACTTATCATAGTTGACTTTTATATATATGATAGAGGCCCTGTGGTACCAGAGCCTCAGGTTATAAGAGGAAGAAGAAGGTAATATTAGCCAAAGCAAGTAAGAGAGAATTCCCTAAATTATGAACACTTCATCGTATCTAAGGGTGCGTTTGTTTTTGAGAACAAGATAAGACAAGACACTGAGATTAAGACATAAAGGACAAAGACACAATTTTGTGTTCTAGTATCCTCTTTGGTGATAAACTAGAACAAATTATGAAAATCTAATTTATTCTCATTTTGTTTCATTCAAAAAATTTGAGATGAAAAATATAATTATAAAAAATATAATTATAAAAAATTAACAAGAATAATGAAAGAAAAAATGAAACATAAGTTGTGTCCTTTGTTATTGTCTTTGTGTCCTTTCTATTAAGATGGACACAAAATACACTAATTCAGTGTCTCTGAACACATTGTCTTTGTCCATGTCTCTTCTGTCAAACACGATTTTGTGTCTCTGTGTCCCTGTCTCTGTAAACAAACACTGCCTAAGTTCTCTTGAACCCATACATCATTCTACTTCTTTAAGCATATATCGCTTACCCTCTAGTCTAAAGAAAATCCTTGCCAATAAAATTGATCAATTGGTAGAATTTACCCATGTCCCAGAAGACTCCCGAACCCCAGCAACTGAATACCCTCTTATTAGCCCCTATTCTTTCTACCAAAGACAAAAGAAATCGACCCTCGCCTCCATCTGCCATCTTATCACTAGAAACCCTTCTCTTCCACCAAAAGAAGTCATCCAGTCCTCTCATCTACAATAGTGTGGTTTAAAAGCCACTACTGCTGAACAATATATAACCCTAGAAATTCCACAAGAACTCATCCAAAATTATCAAGACCAAGGCTACACTCATTTACATCTGAGAGCAGTTAGGCTTATTCTAACTCTTCATGGAAGAAGATCTCTTCCAGTGACAGCTAAAGTTGCTCTCTTGGATTCCACTTTCATGGAAAACCAACATGCCTTGATTGGAGCATTGGTCACGACACTCTCAAATAGAAGTTTCATCCTTACTATAGCTCCTAATTTCACCGTGAGGTTATCAGACCCAACGATATGTTATAGACTAAAAATTCAAATACAGTTAGTTGGGGGTAATTCAAAACTCTAATGCTGAACAGATCACCTTGCATCATCAGGTCCTTTACAGAGTCAAGACCATGCTCTTGATCTCAATCTCCCAAACACTACAGGAGAAGCATTATTCATGTTCATTGATAATGCCAGAGGACCATCAATTGTAAATATTCTGAGGATGATCACTACTGAAGAACTTTCTTCTATCATTCCATTGGAATGGATTATTGATTATGAAAAAGCCTTCCTAAAGGAACAGGTTGATATTCATACTACAACACCTCCAACTATTGCCCACAATAGTGATGGAATGATGTCTACTTTTTTCCAGAAACCAGGAGTAATCAAGCAAACTCTCTTGCGAGGACCATCTTTTAGAAGGATTAATATGATCTCTCCTATTCAGGTGCAAACTACTCACAATCAAGATGATCCACTTGTACATTTCTATAAAAACGAAAAGCCTGATTATAATAAGCATGTTTCTCATATAAATGGCCACTTTATCTGGGATGTTGATCCCTCCATGTGTGATTCCGACTGTGACTGCGCTGATCAATGGAGTGACACAGATGATGAAGATTATGATAAGCATCAAAGGGACAAGAAAAAGAAGAAAAGGCCTCAGCAAGCTCCTTGCTCGTATAAGAGACATGAGCCCCCTGATGATGCAGATATGACACTGAAGCTCAGGAAGAAGAGACTATCCCAAAAAGGTCCCACAGGTTATCTTTATTAGTCAGTCAAAACAGTTCCATGCGTTACAACCCTTAGGTCTTATGAGGAAGAATTCCCACCTTTAGTGACTCAGACTGATGAAAAGAAAATCACTAGAAGACCTTACATAATTCCCCAGGGGATTAACCCACACGAACTTCAAGCAAAAACCCCTCAAGAGGAAGTCCTTAATTGGCACATGGATAATGCAGTCAGTCAAAATAAAGTATTACTCTGTATAAACCATACTCTTGATGCTCTTGTAGAAAAAACTGAAGGTCTTTTAGCACAACTAGATTCTGTGGTAGAACAAGTTGTTGAACTCAGAAATCGGCTTTCTACACAAACTTTTCAACTTGACCAAGAACTCAAAACCTATATTGACAATAGGTATTTTGGCCCAAAGTTTCACAAGAAAACTAGAGAACTGGACTAAGTTAAGGCCCAACTCCGCCAGATTGAGATGGACGGAGACAAAACAGTTGTACCTCAGGCATTGGCTATAGACCCATTATCCATGTACCCTAAACCATATCCATCATATTCACCTGTTCTATTTTCTCAACATATTCACCACCTGAAGCCCCAGATTATGAATCTATCTTCAAATTTATTTATCATTTAGCCAGACAAGCCAACACCAAAAAATCTGTCTCTCCTCAAGGGCGACATTATTCGTCTCAGCCACAGCCACCTTTCCAACCCAGACCTCATCCTCTTTGGAAGCCAGAAAATTTTTTCTGAGAAGATACGCCCTTTAATCCCCCTACAAAAGATAAGGGCATCAAAGAAGGGTCACCTGCCCCAGGCAGAACAATTAATACCCTTACTCTGGATAATCAATCAGAAAGTGAAGAAACCACTGATGAATCTAGTGAAGAAACTGCTGAATGGTCAGAAGAAGATGATGAACGGACTTTTGTGTGGTCTAGAATTTTACAATAAATTCTCGTTGCAAGTACAGCTTCTAAACCAACAATAATCCTTTCATACAAAAACTTGGTTGTCACAAGTAACAAACCCCTAATAAAATTGATAACCGAAGTAATTAAACCTCGGGTCGTCTCTCAAGGAATTACAGGGAAGTGTGCTTATAATTGGTTGTGGGAAAGTATATTTTTTGGGTTTTGGATAGGAAATAAGAAAAGTAAAATGGCAAGAAAATTTAAATAACAAAATGGGTCCTGGCAAGGTTTGGTGGTCAAGGATCTCTATCCTTATCACTAACCACAACATGATAATTGCAAGGATCAATCCCATTAAATTATCCTCTAACAAGTAGAGGAAAGTCAAATGAGCTATATCAATCCAACTCCATAAATCCTAGCTATCTACTAATTCAATTAGTGAGAACTAGAGTCAATGGCTACCAATCATCAATTACTTGGACATTAGTAACTCAAGAATTCCTAAGTTACCATCCCAAGCCAATGACATAAAATTCTACTCTAACATCCTTCCAAGCATTTCATCAAACACTTGGAGTGCACACAATAAAAACATAGGAAATTAATAAGAGAATGTTAGATCTAAACAACCAATCTCAGCATCAATGAAAGCAAATGAAGGAAAAAGCAATAAACATAAAGGAAGTCAACTTGCATTAATAAGGGAATTGAATCTAACATCAAATGTTCATAAACTAAATTGGTAACAATAAGTAATCAATAAGAGAAACAAATAAACTAGAATGCTAGAACCAATAAGAGTAGAAGAAAAACCCATTAGAAGTAATATAGAATTCAGAATTTGAGAAGAACTAAACCTAAAAGCCTAAAACCTAGTGAAAGGAGAGAGCCTCTCTCTCTAAAAGCTACATCTAAAACCTAACTAATGTCTAAAAATTGTATGATTGAATGAATGATTGATTGAGTGATTCCTTCCCCCTTTCAGTCCTTGGTCTTTTTAGCCTTTTTCCGCCAAAGATTAGCCTCAAAACTGGGCCAGAAGCCCTTCTAAAATCGCCAGGTGCGATTTCATTAAAGAGGTCAGCGCGGGTATCGACGCGTATGCGTACAGCACGCGTGCGCGTCCCTCGAGTGTTGCGCGATCCGCGCGGAGGCGTCTGGTGCGCGCGCGCGTCCATGGGCGCGTCTTAGATTTTTGGCTTTTCATGATTTCTCCACTTTGCATGCTTTCTCTTCACTCCTTTGATCCATTCCTAGCCCTTTTCAATTTGAAATTACTAACAAAACACGTCAAGGTATCTAGTGGAATCAAAGAAAGATTGAAATTATCAATTCAACTAAAAGCATGTCTTTACACTTAAGCACAAATTAAGGGACAATCACGAAACCATGCTATTTTATTGAGTAAATGTGAGAAAATATTGAAAAAATACTCTAAATTCAGCACAAGATAAACCCTAAAAATGGGGTTTATCAACCTCCCCACACTTAAACCTTAGCATGTCCTCATGCTAAACCAAGAAGGAAATAAGGGGTATGACATTTATTCAATGCAACTAAACTATATGCAAACTATCTAAATACAACTACTTATGAAGAATGTAAATGCTTAGGTCAAAATAAATTAGCTTTTCAAGAGAACATATGTAAGCATAAGGGCTAAAGCAATAGGAATTAAATCCAACCCACAATTGTATTGAATTATCAAAAGGATTTACAAACTTGCAAGAATATAGAAGACAATGGTGAATACATGTGATTGAGCAATCGAACCCTCTCCGGATGTGTATCCGCTCTAGTCACTCAAGTGTTTAGGGTTTGATTCACTCTAGTCTCCTCTAATTATGCTTTCTAAAACCTTGCTCTTCATCTAACCAATCTACAATTATCTAGTGTACTAATGCAAACATCATGAGGTCTTTCCAAGGTGGTAATGGGGTTAAGGTAAGGGTGAGGATATATGTATGGCCAAGTGAGCTATAAATTGAATTCTTGACTAACCTAAGTTCTCACCTAACATACACACACACACACACTCTCTCTAGATGCTTCTAAAAATCATGCCCAGCTACCCATAATCTCACTTTTGTATTTTTCACATACTCATGTATTTAAATGTTCTTTTAGTTCATCTCATATACATTGATCCTTTTATTGAACTTAACATCTGGGGTGGTTTTATTCCCCTATATTAAATATTAAAATATTTTTTTAATATGTTTTTTGTTTTTTTTAATCTCCCATTTTTTCAATGCATATGATGTTCATAATTTTCACATGAGTAGCACCCAAATTCTCACTATTTGTCAATAAAACAATACGCACTCTCATCAACCAAAGTTCTCACATTTCTCCATACATAATTGACATACACTCTCTATCTTAAGCTAACCAAAGATTCAATTGGGGTAATTACTTGTTTTTTCACTTAAGGCTAGTAATGTGGTAACATAAAGAACAATTGGGGGTTAAAAAGGCTCAAAGTGGCAAACAAAAGTAAATGAAAGGGTAGGTTATTTGGGATAAATGAGCTAATAACAAATGATGGCCTCAATCATATGTATGCATGAATATACACTAAACAATGGACATATAGAATGAAGCAAAACAGAGATTGCAATCATAGAGAAGAAAACACAGAAGAAGAAAATCATGGTTAAATAATGTAACCATACAATTAAACTCAAAATCTCACAAGTTGCGTGTTTTTAACTCAAAACATGCTTCACAAAATATAAAATTCACGCAGGTTCATCAAAAGTTTCCAATCAATTGGGGTGATGCCCTATAGATAAATTCCTTCATCAAATTTCATTGTTTGACTAAGATTTTTCTAATTGCAATGTTGTGATTGAAAAATTCTAAAAATTTCTTAGTTTATCCCCTTTTTCAATCAACACAAACTTCCTATGCAAAAGGGTGAACTAAGCTCAATAATCCACATTTTTCCATATCACAACTAATAACTAAAAGTGCAGTTCAAGCTAAATATCTAAGATACATACAAACCCAAAGTGTAAAATACAACAAATTAAAAATAAACAAAAGTACAATAAAATAGAAGTGTGCAAGTACTAAAAAGAGAAATAAAACAAAATAAAGCAAAATATAAAATAACGCAAAATAGGACAAAAGTCGGAAATAGTTCACCAAAATAGAGCTATTCACCGACGGCGACGACGTTGACCTCCCCACACTTAGAATGAAGCATCGTCCTCGATGCTAGTGCTCGAGCTCAGAATGGGGGTCAACGGTCGCATCTGGCTGGGGAGGCGTGTGGCAGTGCCGGCGGAGATAAAGAGGGCTAGGCAGTGGGAAGAGAGAGAGAGAGAGACGGAGGTGAGGAGAGAAGAGGGGGGAAGAAGAGAGAAGGGGATCGGGCGGCGGCGGCGGCGTGGTCAGCGCTGGACAGTGGTAGGTGCGGCGGTTGCAGCAGTAGAGGGGTGGCAATGGAGGTTTGGAGGGGGGGAGAAGTAACGTTAGGGAAGGAGGAGGGAATAAGGGACGTGGTTGCGCTAGGGCTCGCATCCCTGGGGTTAAGTCATTTAAATCCACGCGGACGCATCCTGTACGCGTGCGTGCGGGTGGGCGGAAGGAAGGGTGGATGCGGAAGCGCACGGTGCGCCTAAGCGCGGATTGGGGTGTGCACATGGACACGTACGCATGATGTATGCGTCCGCGCGGGATGGATTTGTGCAAAACACACGCTTCCATCGCAATTTTCGTGCAACTCTCTGTTCAGGTTAGAGGGGGCAAAAGGTGCGTGCGACGTGTGCGCGTCAAGCACGCGCACGCGTGGTGTGCCAACATTGCAAGGGACGCAGGCGCGTCAATGACGCGTACGCACGGGGCTAATTGTGCCCCTAGCACGCCAGCCGCACGATTCCATAAGAACTCTCTGTTCGTTAGATGGGGGAGCAGGATCTTTAGCGACGCCCACGCGTCGCTCGCGCGCACGCGTGGGTGGCCCCATTTTTTTTATTATATGCAGAGTGTAGACTAAATGTACTAATGCAGGACTTAATACTGACGAAAGTAACAAAGGACTAATAGAAAAATTGAAAGTAACAATGCTGATCAATACGAAGACGGGTGCAAAAGCAAGGTTTGGGACCCCGGAATTCATTCTAGCAATCACCACTCTTGGGGCCTTGTCACTTGCTTTAACTTACTTGAAGGCTTTATGTGCCTAGTTTGGGATCCCGGAGGCTATTGGAATTGCAAGCATTAGTGGGGATTTCTGGAAGAGTTCAAGCATAAGCCGCCCTGACAAGGAGCTCACCAAATGTCCAACTTAAGGACAATAACTAAAAGTGCTAGGTGGGAGACAACCCACCATAGAATGATCCTCCTTTCTGTTAGTTTTAATTTATTTCTGTCTGTTTTAATTTCCAGTTCTGCATATTCACTTTTATTTTGCATAAAAAAAGGGATCGACGCGCAAGCGTCTACGACGTGCACGCGTCGTGTGCGACTACGCAACGAAGAGAAAACAAACAGAGAGTTGCGATGGATACGCGCAGAAGGGGTGTCTAGAGCACGAGCCACCCCACACGTATGCATGCCCCACGCGTACGTGTCACCTGCAAATTAGTCCATCCACGCATAAGCGTTAGTGACGCGTACATGTGGGCTTCTTAATCGGCGTAAACGAGTGTCTGAACAGAGAGTTGTGATGCCATGGCACTGGAGTCGTGCGAGTGGTCACGCGTACGCGTGACCGACGCTCACGCGTCAATTCCTATTTTTGCCACCCACGCTTACGCGTGATGCAAGCGCGCGCGTTGACTCCATTTCCTATTTTCTATTTTTTTTTCTTTCTTCTCTCCTCTCTTACTCTTTCTTCTTCCTTTCTCACTTTCTTTTCCTCCCTTCTCATCCTTATTCTCTCTCCTTCTCTTTTACATATAGCATTTGCATACTTTCCTTCATTGCATTTTAATTTTTTTTCATGTTTTTATCTTCTTTTCTAATTTCCTATTTTATCACTGGTGTTAAATGTTCTTATTCAATTCTTGCATCTTTTCTTGAATTATTTTGGTACTTCGTGACTTGTTTTAAATTTTTGGGTGTTATTAATTATAAATCAATGCTAATTTTTATGATACTTGTATTCCATTTGCATTGATATGCACCTATATTGTCTTTCATTACCCACACTCTCTCCCCCATTGTTGTAATTTTTGCACTATTCATATGCCATTTGCTTCTACTATTTTCTCACTTGCATGTTGTAGCTACCAAATGTAGTTGAGATCCTTATTATTTGGCTTCAACCCACCCATATTCTGTTTGTTTCCTTATCTTTGTTTCTGGGTTACTTTTCTTCCTTTTTCTCTTTTTTCAGGATGGCCACTGAGAAGGGAAATAGAAAGCTTCTCAATAGGGCAACCGACAAGTCCATCTGCATAAACTTTGGTGAAAAGCATCAGTTGTAGCAACCCATCCACTTGCACATCTCAACATGCACTGAGGATGGTGCAATCTTTAAGTGTGGGGAGGTCGATACCGATCTCCGTGGGTTAGTTACTTTTATGTCTCAACACCAATGTTTAATTTTCCTTGTTAAATTAGTTGTTGCATTTGCATGTTTGATCACATGTTTATTTGACTTTGTGCATATTTTACCACTACTTGGTTGAAGTAATGATTTTCTTTTTAAGACATTATTTTATAGCATTTCACTAATTTGAATTAAAATTTTTGCCAAACTTGTTTGAAGAAATTTATTTTTGGAACATGGTTTTAGAGCTCGAACACACAAAACTAGCGAGATTTTGAGCCTATTTGATTGGTTGCATCTTATCAACCAATATTTTATTTTTTGTGTGTGTTGTTCTCTCTAAATTGTAATCTTTGTCTTGCTTAATTCTATATTTCCATGGTTTAATGTATGCATGCACTTATGTGATTGAGGCCTTTGTTTCACTGAGCTTACATATCCATATGGCCCTACCCTTTCATTATCCTTTGCAAACCAATTTGAGCCTATTTTATCCCTTTTATTCTTTACTTTAGCACATCACTATCTCTAAGCGAAAAATAATAATGTCCTTAATTTGAATCCTTGGTTAGCTTAGACTAGTGAGAGTGTTCACGATTTAAGTGTGGGGAAATTGGGTTTGCCAAAATTTGGTTTGAGAATTGGGCATTGTATATTTTTTTGTGAATTTGTGAAAAAGATGGTTAAGCACGTATTCTTGCATTCAATACCTTAATCATATGCATTGAGAAAAACAAAAAAAAAAAAGAGAAAAAAAGAAAAAAAATAATAATAATAAAAAGAGGACAAAATGCCCCGAGTTAAGTAATAATATCAACGCATATGAGTTGTATTTGAATTTGGGTTGCATGAATATGTGGTACACATAGTTAATAGGCAGTTAGATTTTGCATTGTAATTACATGGAATGTCTTAGGCTAAGTGAGAAGTTTAAGTTAATCAAGGATTTGAATTTTAGTCTACTTAACCAAATACATTCCTACATTGACCCTAATCCCATTACAACCCTTGAAAAGACCTCTTGATATGTGTATTTGTTCATTAAATTTCTGTTGATTGGTAGAAGAAGAGCAAGCATTAGAAAGCAAGATTAGTAGAGAACCGAGAGATTCGACCCTCAAACACTAGAGTGATTAGAGTGTATACACTTCTAGTGAGGGTTCGATGCTCGATTCTTTATTCCTGGCTTTCATGAGCTATTTTCTTCTGCGAGTCTATTTGTACTTCATTTTTATGATTTGAATTAGTGAACACCAGTTCATATTTGTTCTTGAAAGGTTTATTTAATTTTCACCAAGTAGGTAAAAGCATTTTGCATTTAGCTGCATTCATATAGATAGGTTGCATTTCATACATCCTACCATTTTGCCTTCACTCTTTTAGTTCTCTTGAGCTTATCATGAGGACATGCTAATGTTTAAGTGTGAGGAGATTGATAAACTGCTATTTTATGATTTATCTTGTGCTTAATTTAGTAGATTTTATCGATTATTCTCACATTTATTCATAGAAGTCGCATGTTTTACATTTTACTTCCTGATTTTGTGCTATGATTGAAAACATGCTTCTCTGGCCTTAAATTTGCTAGTTTTAATCCTTTCTTATTACCATTCGATGCCGTGATATGTGTGTTAAGTATTTTTAGGGTTTACAGGGCAGGAATGGCTTAGAGGATGGAAAGGAAGCATGCAAAAGTGGAAGGAATACAGAAAATTGAAGGAATCGCAAAGTTGTCAAGCCTGACCTCTTCGTATTCCAATCGATCATGTAGTTAGGTGACGCGCACGCGTACATCTGCGAAAATTCAGCAAATCAGATATTGCTGGGCTATTTTTGGGCTGTTTTTGACCTAGTTTTCGGTCCAAAAAACACAAATTAGAGGCTGCAGAGTGGAGGAATCATGGGGAAACTTCTCATTCACACAATTTTAGGTTTTAGATGTAGTTTTCTAGAGAGAGGCTCTCTCCTCTCTCTAGGTTTTAGGGTTCTTTTAGCTTTAATCCTTCTCAAGTTCAGATTTCTATCTGTTCATACCCTGGGTCGAGCTGTCCGACCCGGGCTGCTTAGCGACAAGTCGACCGACCTCTTCAGGTCAAGACTACCCGACCTCTTCTCAAAGAGCTCGGCCAAATTACCAGGAAAGCCAAAATAGGGCCCAAACAGAAAAACATGACCCAAATCCAAAGGCAGCCCAAGCTTACAGAGATAAAGGCGGTTCCCTTGAAGATAAGATGACCTCATTCAAAGATAAGATAACTATCTTATCTCTAGAAAGGTCACTCCACATCATTATAAATACACTAGAGCACCCAGGTATAATTCACTCTCTGATTCTACAAAAATACCTGTTTAATACCCTTGCTAACTTAAGCATCGGAGTCCCTTGCAGGTACCACCCCCCTTCCAGTGACAAAGGATCAGCAGCGTAGACAGTCCAACAAATCAGACACAGCAGCTCCGGCTATCACCCGCTAGCCGGACACGTCATCTCCGACCAGAACAGAAGATCTCGTCCGAGATCGATCTACAGTTTTAGGTAACCCTCAGAACATTGGCGCCGTTGCCGGGGAACCTGGAAGTCATACCATTACCATGGCGGACAACCTTGACAACGACCACGACTCTGATCTAGAAGACAGGATGCCGCACAAAAACGCGGATACTACACTAAAAGACACTCCTCAACCTAACAAAGACAAGAATTCGCCAAACGCGGAAGCTATGGAGGCACTTCAAGACCGCCTAAAATAACTCGAAAAAGAGGTGGAACATCAACGAGAAGTTGAGAGAGACCTACGAAGGGAAGTTAGGTGACGCCGCGAGTTAGAGGACAAGCTCCTAAAACTCGAAGCAGATCTCAAGGCCAAAACTACTCGATCCAGTCACGAAGATGGCTCCCGTAAGGACCAAGACCCATTCACCAAAGAAATCATGAGGACCAAAATTCCAAAAGACTTCAAACTCTCCGACATGACTTTATACGATGGAACAGCAGATCCCAGCCATCATCTCAGTAATTTCAGAAGCAGAATATACCTCACCGACGCCTCAGATGCAGTTCGCTGCAAAGCCTTCCCGACTACTTTAACAAAGACAGCAATTAAATGGTTCGACAATCTGCCCCCTAGGTCCATCTCAATCTTCGACGACTTAGCCAAGAAGTTTCTGGCTAGATTCTCTATCCAAAAAGACAAAGCTAAGCATGCCCCAAGTCTATTAGGAATAAAGCAAGGAGATCGGGAAAGTCTTTGCAGCTACATGGAAAGATTCAACAAAGCATGTCTGGACATACAAAGTCTACCAACAGAGGCCGCCATTATGGGTCTCATCAATGGCTTGTGAGAGGGACCTTTTAGCCACTCTATATCGAAAAAACATCCCACATCTCTGAACGAAGTGCAAGAACGAGCAGAAAAGTACATCAACATGGAGAAAAACTCTCGACTAGGAGAGACCTCAAAATCCGGATTCTCCTACTCCTCCCGAGATAAGGATAAAGAGTCCAAGAAAAAGAAGATCAGCATGGAGAAAAGATCAAGAAATACCACAATTACACCCCTCTTCAGGTATCTCTCGTAGATGTCTACCGAGAAGTATGCCATACTGAAAAGATACCCCCAGCTCGACCACTCAAAAGCAAAAAAGGAGGAGGAAATCGGGGTGAATATTGTGAATACCATCGAATCTACGGACATTCCACTAATGAATGTTTCGACTTAAAAAATGTCATAGAGAAATTAGTAAGAGAAAGAAAATTAGATCGGTACTTAGCCAGTCGAGCTGAGGAACCAAGAAAAAGAAGAAGGGACGAAGATGTCGGACGAACTGAACGACCACCCCGTACCCCGGACAGACATGTCCACATGATACACGGAGGGTTTGCCGGGGGGGAGGGAGTAATCTCCAAATCATCTCGCAAAAGACATCTTAAAGATGTATATCATGTCGAGGGAAGAGAGGAAGCACCCGACATCCCTACAATCATTTTTACTAAAGAGGACGCAGCCGGCATCATCTCGGGACATGACGATCCCATGGTCATCACTATCATATTGGCCAACGCAAATCTCCACCGCACACTGGTAGACCAAGGAAGCTCGGCCGATATCTTGTTCAAAACTGCCTTCGACAAACTCAGCCTGGAAGAAAAAGAACTCAGAAGAGCATATCCGAACAGCCTGTTTGGGTTGGGAGACACTCCAATCCAACCACTTGGGTACATCTCACTACACACGACCTTCGGAAAAGGAAACCAGTCAAGGACACTCAATATAGACTACATCGTGGTCGACGTGAGTTCAGCCTACAATGCCCTAATAGGTCAGACAACGTTAAATCAATTAGGCGCAGTAGTCTCGACTCCACACCTGTGCATGAAGTTTCCAACTACAGAAGGAATAGCTACAATAAAAGCAGACCAGAAGACGGCGCACCGCTGTTATAACGAAAGTCTGAACCTCAGAGGCAGAGGAGAAGAATTTCACACCATCGAACTCGGTGGAGTTCGAGGGCGGGAAGAACTCCGTCCACAACCCGAAGGCGAAGTAGAAAAAGTCCAGATCGAAGATGTCCCAGACAAAACAACCAATATTGGCACAATCCTAAAAGGAGACATAAAAGAGTCACTCATACAGTTTTTAAGAGACAATGTCGACCTCTTTGCATGAAAATCCGTAGACATGCCAGGCATAGACCCAAAGTTAATGTGCCACAAGCTGGCAGTTTACCCAGGTTCTCGGCCAGTACAGCAGAGACGTAGAAAGCTCGGACCGGAACGATCCCAAGCTATGGAAAAGCAAGTACAGGCTCTACTGAAGGCAGGATTCATAAGAGAAGTCAAGTACCCGCTATGGCTAGCTAACGTCTTCTTGGTAAAAAAATCAAACGAGAAATGGCGGATGTGCACCGACTACACTGATCTCAACAAAGCCTGTCCAAAGGATCCCTATCCACTCCCAAGTATCGACGCCCTGGTGGATGCTTCCTCCGGATACAAATACCTCTCGTTTATGGATGCCTACTTAGGATACAATCAAATCCCAATGTACCCTCCTGACCAAGAAAAAACCTCGTTCTTAACTCCGAAAGCAAACTACTGCTACATCGTCATGCCATTCAGACTAAAAAATGCAGAAGCCACTTATCAAAGACTAATGAATAAGGTCTTCGCGGACCACATCGGAAAAGTCATGGAAGTTTACGTAGACGACATGTTAATAAAGACACAAAATGAAGAGTCGTTGTTGTTCGATCTCACCAAAGTATTCGACACTATAAGAAGGCATGGCATGCGACTCAACCCGACAAAATGCACCTTCGCAGTAGAAGCCGGTAAATTCTTGGGTTTTATGCTCACACAAAGAGGAATCGAGGCAAATCCGGATAAATTCTGGGCTATACTCGACAGAAGAGTCCGACCTGTGTCAAGGAGGTACAACAACTCAATAGAAGATTGGCAGCCTTGTCCAGATTCCTAGCCGGATTGGCAATAAGATCTCTACCCTTCTACGCCACTCTACAGAAGGGTAAGAGGTTCGAATGGACAACGGAGTGTGAGCAGGCCTTCCAGGACTTCAAAAAGTTCTTGGGACAACCACCTATTCTAACTCGACCACAGGAAGGAGAACCACTTGTACTATACCTTGCAGTAGGAAACCGGGCCGTGGCCTCAGCACTGGTCCGAGAAGACAACAGTGGGAAACAACCTATATACTTCATCAGCAAGGCACTACAAGGATCCGAACTGAACTACCAAAAAATAGAAAAATTCGCCTATGCTCTCATATAAACATCTCGACGACTTCGTCCATACTTCCAAGCCCACATTATCATGGTTCGGACCAACCAGCCCATAAAAGGCATTCTGTAGAAAACAGATTTAGCAGAAAGAATCTTACAATGGGCAGTCGAGTTGTCCGAATTCGACCTTCAATATGAAGCTCGGACAGCCATCAAATCGCAATATTTGGCCGACTTCATTACAGAATTTACAGACACTCCGAAAATTCCTACAGAATGGAATTTCTATGTAGACGGTTCCTCAAACAAAACTAGAAGTGGCGTGGGTGTGATAATTGAAAGTGACCAGGGAACCCAAATCGAACTTTCCCTCAAATTCGGGTTCCCTGCCTCAAACAACCAAGCTGAGTATGAGGCACTACTAGCTGGTTTGAAGCTGGCTAAGGAGGTTGGAGCTCAAAAGCTTATCATCTTTAGTGACTCACAGGTAGTCACTTCACAAATAGCAGGAAGTTACCAAGCCAAGGATCTCACCATGAAAAAGTACTTGGACAAAACCAAGGAACAGCTCGGACAACTCGGGGAATATGAGATCCACCATATACCCCGAGAACAGAATGCTCGAGCCGATGCACTCTCAAAATTAGCCAGCACCAAACCAGAGGGCAACAATAGAAACCTCATCCAAGAGATGCTGCAGAACCCGTCAATCTCGGAAGAAGAAAAGATCCTAGCCATAATAGGTCTGGATCAAGGATGGATGACTCCCATAATTAATTACCTCAAAACAAAAACACTCCCTACAGATAAGAAGGAGGCAAAGAGGTTAAAACGGGAGGCACAATACCACACCATCATAAATAATACTCTATACAAGAAAGGGATTTTGACACCACTATTAAAATGCGTGCCAACTTCTAATGCAAAAGAAGTTTTAGAAGAAGTACACAGTGGCATCTGTGGCAACCACCTCAGAGCACAGGCACTCACCAAGAAAGTACTCCGAGCCAGATTCTATTGGCCAACCTTACAAAAAGAAGCAACAGAATTCGTGAAGACATGTCCACCATGTCAGAAACATGCCAACTTTCACATTGCCCCGCCAGAGGAGCTCATTAGCGTAACCTCACCCTAGCCATTCACAAAATTGGAACTCGATCTTCTCGGACCCTTCCCCCAAGGATCAGGGCAAGTCAATTTCCTCATAGTGGGGGTAGACTATTTCACAAAATGGATCGAGGCAGAACCCCTAGCTAACACCACTGCTCAAAGAAGTAAAAAATTCCTATATAGAAACATTTGTCACAAGGTTTGGGGTTCCATACTCTATAACCACAGACAATGGCACTCAATTTACATATGCAGGCTTCAGAAAGTTGGTGGCCGATCTGAACATAAAACACTAATTCACATCCGTAGAACACCCCCAGACCAATGGACAAGAAAAAGTTGCTAACAAAGTCATATTAGCCGGGCTAAAATGGAGATTACAGGATGCAAAGGGAGCCTGGGCCGAAGAGCTCCCACAAGTCCTATAGGCATATCGGACAACCCCACACTCCACCACAAAAGAATCACCCTTCTGATTAGCTTACGGAATGGAGGCAATGATCCCACTGGAGGTCGAAGAAGGGTCACCCAGAGTGATCCACTACAATGAAGAGGCCAACTCCCAACTTCAAAGGGAAGAACTCGATCTACTTCCAGAAATCCGAGAAAGAGCTCGGATCAGGGAAGAGGCATTAAAACACGAATGGCTTCAAGATACAATCAAAAGGTAGTGCCGTGAGGTTTTGCCGAGAACAACCTTATCCTAATCTGAAATGATATCGGAACAACTCGACCTGGAGAAGGAAAGCTGGCAGCAAACTGGAAAGGACCCTACCGAGTCATAGAAGTACTTGGAAAGGGCTACTACAGGCTGTCCAAACTCGAAGGACGAGAGCTTCCCAGGTCATGGCACGCTTGCAACCTACGAAGGTATTATAGTTAGAGGTAATAAGGATCTTAGGATAAGGTACACTCTTTTCCTTGAAAAGGTTTTTTAATGAGGCGCCAAGCCAAGATTCATAAAATACCTAACTTAGAGGACTAAAACTTCCACATGTACATATTTGCATATTTCTATTTTGAATAAAATTTTTCAGATTTCCCACAAATCCTTTATCAAGACGCATTAATCTGAAATGCAAAAAATTCATCGTCCGATTATAAAGCTACAGATTGGCAGAAAGTGAAAATTAAATTCACTGCACGATCACGGTAAAGACCAACAAAGATGAAAACCAAATTCATCAGAAGGTCGACCAACGGGGATCAAACCCAATTTCTACGAAATTGGAAAAGATGAAAAAGTGACAAAAACAGAATAATGCAAGAAGTTATCGAAAGTGATCCATAGAAAGGACCTGACGAGGTCTTAATAAAAATGGGTTGCTAAAAATAACTTAAAGACTGGCCGACGTGGAAGAAGTCGGACCAGTCGACCACAATAACCAAAGTTATAAAAAGTAAATCCCTGGAAAGAGGTCTGGCCAGCCCCAAAAAAGAGGATTACTAGAAATAACTATGAAGGGACCGACATGAAGAAGTCGGTCCAAAATAAAAAAAGTTATAAAAAGTAATCCCTAAAAGAGACCTGACAAAGGTCCAAAAAAGAGGATTACTAGAAATAACTTAGAATGGACCGACATGAAGAAGTCGGCCCGAAACCAAAAAGTTATAAAAAGTAATCCCTAAAAGAGACCTGACAGAGGTCCAAAAAAGAGGATTACTAAAAATAACTTAGAAGGGACCGACATGAAGAAGTCGGCCCGAAACCAAAAAGTTATAAAAATGTATTCCATAAAGAAGAGACTGAACAAAAGTCCAAATAAATTTATTACTAAAAATAACTTAGAAAGGACCGACATGATGAAGTCGGCTTCCAACCAATTACCAGAAAGTAATCCAGAGACCTAACAAAAGGTCCAAACAAAATGGATTACTAGAAATAACTTCAGGCCGAAATGAAAAAGTCGGCCAACAGAAGGCACGCAAGTTGGACCCATAAATCCACGACCTCAAAAAAAAAAGCTACAAGTATGAAAGTACGAAGGCAATCAAAAGAGGTCGGACAACAAGGTTCCAACACTCCCAAAAACCTAGAACATGTCAGATAGGCGCAGACAAGCATATTACGAAAGAAACAAGTTATAATAATAACAAGACTCAAGAGGCCACCTAAAGTCGACCCCAAGAGCCTGAAAAGCTACTTTGTTTTTCCAAAAACAGAGTTGCTAACAGAAAAGCAACTAAAAAGTATCCACAGTCAGAAGCCACAAAATTACAAAAAAGAGTTCAAAGCCCACAAGCCGGGCTATATATAAAATATCCAGAATAATCATAAAGGATCCAAAGAGTTCCCAGTTGCAGCATCCCGGGGTGAGGGAGGACGAGTCTGAAGAGGCACCGCATCTACCGTCCCATCATCCCGGTTCAGGATCTGACAATCAGGATCCGACGCGGGATGACCATCTGCATGAGTTGAAGAAGTCGGCGCAACAGAGACTTTGGCAGCAGGTACAGGAGGGGGCTCGACATCATCATCATCATCTGGATCATCAGGGACAATTTTACCGTCCTTCACAATGTTGTCCAAGCTGAAGAGCGTAAGGTCAAGCTCGGGCGCAAGAACTCGAACTTGCTCCTTCAAGTTCTCGTAAGCAGCAGTAACACTGCCTACAAGATGACCTTGAAGTTCGGCATAATCAGCTCGGACAGACTCCAAACTTTCCCTGAGATCCATCATCTCCCTATATGTGGTGACATACCTCTCCTTATACTTCAATGCCGTGTCCTCAGCCAACTTTGCAGAGGCCGCCAAAGCAACAGCTCTAGTCTTTTCACCCTCCAGCTCTTTCTCCAACCTGGTCACTTTCACCTTAAGCTCCTCCTTTAAACCCTTAATCCGGTCAAACTCCGATTTGGCCTCCTCCATAAAGGCCTTCGTTGAATGGATAGGAAGATCTTGGGTGGTCCGGTACAAAGCCGCCCCCATATGTGCCATCTTGATGCTACTCCGAGTTATAAAATCCAAATGACGAAGAAGAGAAACATCATCCATTGGAAGGGCACCATAAGGACCGATTTGCTGATCGACAAACCCAATAGCGTCAAAATCAAGAGCATCCAGATTGAAGGGTTCAACAGTCCAAGGTCTTTTTGATGGAGGAACAGCTGTAGGAGAAGAAACGGTAGCAGAAGACTGGGGAGGATAGAGCACATGGACCCGAGGGGTAGGAATCATCCTCCTCGGTCCAGGAGAGCTCGGAATTGGCTGTTTGGAGGAACATGAGAAGACCCCTCCCCAGCCACTCTAGCCGAAATGTTTTGGGCCGCAGTAGCTTTCCTCGCCTTTTTGAAGGCTTTCATGGAGTCATTGTTCTTGGCCATCTCTGAAAACCAAAATCAACCATAGAAGCATATTACAAACTGGAAAAAGAAGGAAGCAAAGTAAAAACAAAGTAAAGCATATCAATTAATACCCAACGCAGTTCGGATAAAGAATGGGTCCCCCAAAAATTTCTTAGTGTCAAGATGAGGAGGTTCCCCCCAAATATCCTCCAAAACATTTACAAAGGCCTGCTCGACTTCGTCAAGCATCTCCCACGTCTATCGAGACACCACTACATTCTGTTGCCAACACAAGGGGAAGGCAGGTTCATCATTCGCTTCTAGAAAAAATGGTCGAGCTCCCTCAACCACTCGGACCTTAAAAATGTAGTTCTTGAAGTCCCTAAAGGACTCGTCATACATAGCAAAAAATTTATGTCCTTGGGCAGATCTAAAAGAAATCCAAGAGGCTTTCTTTTTTGAAGAAATCACGGGCTTAGTTAAAACAAAAAGGTAAAAGAAGAGAGTCTGAGAAGGTGTGACGTCCAACTCTTGGCAAAGCAGCTGAAAGATCTTGATAAAATCCCAGGAGTTCGGATGGAGCTGGGATGGAGCTACGTTACACGACCACAACAAATCGTTCTCAAAGGAAGTAAAAGGAAAAGTAATATTCAACTGGCTGAAAAATAGTCATAAGCATAAAAGAAGGGGTGCTCCCCCCGGGTCAGAGCAGGAAAGCAAACCCTCTCCTCAGAATCAGGCGCTACCAAGTCATAGTTCTTTTCCTGATCTCTACTCTTATAGAGACGGTGATGTTTCCTAAGTTCCACATAAAACTCAGCATTCACCACGGAAACACACATTAACACAAGGGAGTCCAACCAGTTGGACATCCCTCAGGAACCTTAGAAGACGTCTCAACAATATTTTTGCGAGAAGACATGGCCAACTAGTCCTACAAACAAGAAAAGAAAATGGATTACTAACCAAAAATAGCTCGAGCGAAATCAGAACAACTCGAACAAACATGACGCAGAGCGATACAAACAGCAAAAGGAAAACCCAAAGACACACACCAAGGTCCAGGGGCATCCTTTGGAGGCAGAGACAAAGTAAGGAAGACTCAGGAAAGGGCTATGAAGCTACATCCCAAAACTTTCAGCAAAGAAAATCCCCTCCCAGACAAACAACAACACGAGAAGAAAATCAAAGCTATCCCAACAAAATGAACCTTCTTTCAATCAACACTCCGAAAAGAAAGCTACAAACCAAATAAGCCACCTCTCGAACTACAGTTTCAGCCTATCAGCAAAGGAACTACCAAAGCAACAAAACATGCCAAGTAGAAATCATCAAAGACGCAAAACCTTTTTTCAGAATCAAAACAAGCCATTATTCCAAAACCTGCAAAATAAAAAAAGAGAGAAGCACGCAACAAACATGCAAAGCCCTAAAAAGCTTCAACCATCGGGAGAAATGCCAAGAGTATACATAAGGTCGAAAAGGAAGCCAGAAAAAAATACATCACAGAGACAAACAAGCACAAAGAATGCGAAAAGGTTCAAGCTTTCCAACATACACTCAAGCAAAATCAAAACTTTACCAAGAAATAAGAACAGTGCAAAGGAAGAACAACGGAAAGAAGAACCTACCTAAAAAAAGGAGAAGGCTTCGAAGAAATTGAAGACGGAAAGACAAAATCGACTTTCGAGCAAAGAAAAGCACCAACAATCACCAAAGGGCGTCGCAGAGAGAAATGCAAAAGCCTCAGGAAAAACAGAAAGATAGAAAGAAAAGGGGGAAGTTACAGCAAGCAAGAAACGGAGAAGAGAAAACCGTTTTTTGTGTGTAAAATTCAAAAATGAAAGAGGCAAAAGAAACGGAGCATTAAAAGAATTAATGAGGTTATTAAATCCTTGCACATTTCCAAGACAAGAGTGCAAATGCGAGGCGCGCGCTTTCAAGCAAAGGAAAAATGCTTCACATTCAAAAAGCTTCGGCAGAATCAACCAAAGTGCTCGAGCTCGGCTTTACCGACGAAGGATTGAAGTCTCAAAACCAAGGGACTCGACCTCAAAATAAAGGCCGTACTCGAGTAGGGGCACTGTTCATACCCTGGGTCGAGCTGTCCGACCCGGGCTGCTTAGCGACAAGTCGACCGACCTCTTCCGGTCAGGACTACCCGACCTCTTCTCAGAGAGCTCGGCCAAATTACCAGGAAAGCCCAAATAGGGCCCAAACAGAGGAACACGACCCAAATCCAAAGGCAGCCCAAGCCTACAGAGATAAGGGTGGTTCTCTTGAAGATAAGATGACCTCATTCAAAGATAAGATAAGATAATATAACTATCTTATCTTCAGAAAGGTCACTCCACATCATTATAAATAAACTGGAGCACCCAGATATAAATCACTCTCTGATTCTACAAAAATACTTGTTTAATACCCTTGCTAACTTTAGCATCGGAGTCCCTTGTAGGTACCACCCCCCCTTCCGGTGACAAAGGATCAGCAGCGTAGACAGTCCAACAAATCGGACACAGCAGCTCTGGCTGTCACCCGCCAACCGGACACGTCATCTCCGACAAGAACAGAAGATCTCGTCCGAGATCAATCTACAATTTCAGGTAACCCTCGGAACATTATCTTAGTTTAATTTAGTTTCTCTTCTACTTTTATTTGTCATAGTATTCTAGTTTATTTATTTCCCTTGTTGATTACTTTATCTTCCCCATTTAGTTTATGAATTCTCATGTTAGATTTGATTTTCTATTTAATACAATTTGAGGTATTTCATATTTATGGATGCTTTCTTCAATTTATGTTATTGATGCTTTCAATTGGTTGTTTGGATTTTATTATTTCTTATTGCTTTTTTATGCTTTTATGTTGTGCCTTCCAAGTGTTTGATAAAATGCTTAGGAGGGTTTTAAGTTAGATTTTTCTCCTTTTGGCTTTGGTTGAGTAATTGGTGATATTTGAGTTATCAAACTCCTTTGTTGATTGATAATTGAAAGTTGCTAGTTGATTTGGACTCCACTAAAGCTAGTCTTTCCTTAGGAGTTGACTAGGACTTGAGGAATCAAATTGATTCATCCACTTGACTTTCCTTCATAATTAGAGGGTTAACTAAGTGGGAGCAATGAATAATTCTAATCACTATTGAGGACGATAATAAGGATAGGACTTCCAATTCTCGTTCCTTGCCAAGAGCTTTTATAGTTGTTAGTTTAATTCTTGCAATTTACTTTTCCTGTTCTCTTATTCAAAATCCCAAAAAGATACAATCTCATAACCAATAATAAATACACTTCTCTGAAATTCCTCTGAGAGATGACCCGAGGTTTGAATACTTTGGTTATTATTTTTAGGAGTTTGTTACTTGTGACAACTAAATTTTTGTATGAAATGATTCTTTGTTGGTTTAGAAACTATACTTGCAACGAGAATTTATTGTGAAATTCTTTACCATCAAAAATCCATTCATCAAAATGGCGTTGTTACCACAAAACACATCAAGGCATCTAGTGGAATCAAAGAAAGATTGAAATTATCAATTCAAGGGTCTAAAAGCATGTTTTTACACTTAAGCACAAATTAAGGGACAATCACGAAATCATGCTATTTTATTGAGTAAATGTGAGAAAATATTGACAAAATACTCTAAATTCAGCACAAGATAAACCCTAAAAATGGGGTTTATCAGAAGACTATGTAGCAGACCTTTTAGCAATAGCCATGGTCAACCGAGTAGAAGAAGAAGAGGAAGAAATAACCTCTAAAAAGGATAAACCAACAGCTTCAGTTAATCCTCCACAGACAGGATCTTCTGAAGTAAAAAATTCTAACAAATGGTTTACCTTTGATGATATCCCACCATCAAGATACAGGAAAAGGTTAAATGAATTTGGTGCTTGGATTGAAACCAACATGGCTAATCCAAATCTTTCAAGCAGACAGGTCCTTGCAGATTTCATAAATCGGATGACTAACAACCTCCATGAATGGGTTAACAACCTTTTTGAGTATCAAAGACTCCAAATCATTAGTAGTACTTTTCCTCAGTTTTTGGGGATACTACACCAAATATCCTTGGGAGATATTACAATTATCCAGAAAAAAATTCTAAGAGTATTTTGAAATGAAGTGCTGCTCACTCAACAGAAAGGACTTGGAAAAATATTACAAGAGAGTGGTTGCTAAAATATTATCCTCTTGGAGAAAATAATAATCCACTACTCAAACAAGTCTTCATGGCATCCTTGCCAGATGAAATTTAGCCAGAACTGCAACGGATGATGATGAATCTTTGCAAAGAAGTGGCTACCACCACCATTGGAGAAATATACCAGCTGACTCTAGCTGCCCTAGATAAACTGTGTGAACAACAACAGATGTTCAAACGACTCAATCAAAATTCTGGCAAATTCAAAGGGACATGCAGTAAATCCTACTTGAAGATCAAATGCAAAGAACCTGGCATGTGTGAATGTAAGCCTAAAAAGAAGACACATTGGCAACAACAATCTAGACCATTTCAACAGAAGACATTCAAAAGGGGTATAAGAAAGCAAAGATCTTTTCGCTATTTCAAAAGAAAAAACCTCCATAGCAAAAGGTCAAATAAATGCTTCATTTGCAAAAAACATGGCCACTTTGCTAGATCATGTCCCAATAAGACAAAGAAAGAAATTAAAATACTTTAGTCTTTGACGGATGCAGCCTCCATAAAAGATGAAGATGATCTTGAATCAGTACTTGAAGAGCAAGCAGACAAAGATGATGATACCCAATATGTTTTCCAAGACTCTGACTTGGAAGAAAGCAGTTCAGAGGAAGATTTTCCACCAAAGAGGTCAATCTTTACAATAGCTTCCATCAATTCCTAAAGGATAAAAAATCTCAAAAGAAGAACTTGGATATCTTGGGTCTTTAGGAATAAAGCAGATTGATGGCACTCTCCGACCTCATTTTGACTTAAAGGTCAAAATTTCTATCTATGACAAACCACTGAAAGCTGTTGCACTGATGGATACTGGATCTTGTGCCACTGTCCTAAAACCACATGTCTTACAAAAAGAAATGTGGGCACCTTTCTATAGGAGGTTCGCGGCAGCTAATAACAAAGTCTTCACCATCCATCTAGTTTCCAAAAAATCTATTGGATTGAAAATATTTGTAGGCCAGACCACTTGGCTCAGAGTATTGGGGAGTTATCTCCCAGATAAAGATGTCCTGTGTGGATTCGATGCCTTTTTCGAACCCATGGGATACATATTAAACCCATTGGCCTTAGTTACAAAAGGCAGTTCTTGCCTTTTACAGGAATACAAAGCATCCTTGAAATTCAAGAAGCTCCAGATGAATACAAGGAGGTCCAGTAACAACTTCTTAATACATGTTGTGACAATCATGATCACTTCAACTACCCAGCATCTTTGTAGAAAAATCCATATTTTTATGTTCGTCTTCCTTTTAAAAAGAATGATGACATCAACCCAACAAGGGCCACACACTCAAGGATGAATCCTGAAGATCTCAGGTCGGCAAGAGCTGAATGTGCAGCTCTTCTTGTTCAAGGATTCATTGAACCAACCAATTCTAACTGGGCATGTTAAGCCTTTTATGTTGAAAAAAGGGCTAAGCAAAATAGAGGAAAAAGGAGGCTTGTTATTGATTACAAGCCACTCAATGACTTTTTGTAAGATGACAAATTCTTGCTACAAAGAATTCTAGTTATTACACAAAGGTTAAGTGGAGCAAAAATATTTAGCAAGTTTGATCTAAAGGCTGATTTTTGGCAAATAGGGCTCCATCCTGAAGATAGATGCAAAACAACCTTTTGTATTCCTGAAGCCCAATATCAGTGGATAGTAATGCCAATCGGACTCAAAGTAGCCCCATCTCTCTTCCAAAAAACAATGGTCAAAATCTTTGAGCCCATTTTACATTCCACACTCATTTACATCGATGACATCCTACTTTTCTCAAAGGACAATGAAACCTATAAGGCTCTCCTGGCCCAATTCACTCAAATCGTTAAAGATTGGGGAATCATGCTATCATAAAAAAAAGAGCTCTCTTGCTAAAACAAAAATTGAGTTCCTCGGGATGGTCTTCGAAGATGAATTTTTTCAACCAGGGAATCATATTGCCAAAGAATTAATTCATTTTCCTGACGAAAACATAACAGTCAAGCAAGTTCAACAATTCTTGGGAATTGTAAACTACATCAAAGACTTTATTCCAGATATAACCAGACACACCAGCCAGCTGTCAAAACTCTTGAAAAAGAAACCCCCACCATGGAAACTTGAACAAACCACAACTGTCAAAACTCTGAAGAAGATAGCACAAGACCCCCTCTCTAAAGATTCCTAGCATAGGAAAAGGATATTACAGACAGATGCTAGTGATGAATTTTGGGGAGATGTGTTACTTGAAAAAATTGATAGGACAAGACACTACTGTGCACATGCTAGTAGACAGTTCAAAGAATCAGAAAAACACTACCATGCCACTTACAAAGAAATCCTTGCTGTCAAACGCGGGATAGAAAAATTCAATTTTCACCTCAGTTCTTATCATTTTACTGTAGAGATGGATAACACCTCTTTTCCATCAATCCTGGAAATCAAAAAAAAGATTCTGCCAAACTCTTAGCTCTTGCGATGGAAAGATTGGTTTTTTCGTTATAAATTTGAGGTGAAACACATAAAAGGACACCAAAATACACTTGCTGATTTTCTGTCTAGGCCTACCAAAGAACCAATCCCAAAACCAGTCCTTTACATTTGCACCATGAGCACACACAATCCATCATACACCATTCTATTTTCTGATTGTCTGCTTCACAAAAGCCCATACAAAAGAAAGATTGGCCCTTTTCCCCTCAAAGCAAGACCCCAGACAGAGTTTCAAATAGATTTCCTAGCCATACAAATCCTGTTCTACTGGCTACACTAGCTTCTTGTCATAACCCAAATCCAGCCGAACCCAAAGTACTTCAACATGGATGTCCCTTTTTGTACTATCCCAATAATCCAAGGACCTATACCAGAAGAAATGATGTGGTATATCTGGTTGTTCCTGGCGGTGGTGACGTTGAAGGTTGTTCCTGATGTGGTATATCTGAACCCTAGGTTTAGTGTGGATCCATTCTGATTGAGGGTGAAGCTCGTACAGTCCATTCTCCTTAATGATCCTACTCAAAGCGCCACAGACAAGGTCGGATCCTTCGGATCAGAGAATGCTGCACGTTAGGTTCTAGCCTCTACCACAGAGTCCCTAATCTCCCCAGAAATTGTCTAAACTGATGTCTCGAGAAGTCCCCAACGAAGTCGTGGATTAGCCATCTGAGAGATGTATATTCAAGCTGTTGGTTCGTCACTGTCCGGTGAAAGACGCGTTCTGAACCCAAGTAGACGCGAGTGTTTGTCAGGCACGTTCGTCTTAATGTGATGAACAGAGCTAATTTATCAGATCATCCTATTCACCATGATGAAGTACGAATATACATCTTAGAATTAATCAAACACGGATTGAAGAGAAACAATAGTACTTTTATTAATTCATAGGACTCAGCAGGGCTCCTCCTTTCAACCTAGGAGGTTTAGAAACTCATACTGAAAGTAAAACTTGAACAATAATGTGTATGGTATGTGAATATGGTGATTAAAGGTCTGAATTACATAAATTTAATCCCTTAGATACTAAACAGATGACTAGTAAGGGTAAAACAGTCTATTTAGTGCTAAAATTCACTTTTGGGGCCCACTTGGTGAGTGTTTGGGCTTAGCTTTGATGAGATCCACGTGCTATGAGGTCTCTTGGACGTGGAACGCCAGATCGGGGGTCCTCATTCGGCGTTTGGACGCTAGTCTCTGCTTTTGGGCACTGGACGCTTGGAAGGGGGTAGGAAGCTGACGTTGGATGCCAGTTTTGGATCTTTTAATACGAAGAAAAGTATGGACTATTATATATTGCTGGAAAGCTCTGGAAGTCAGCTTTCCATACACGTTGAGAGAGCTCCATTTGAACTTCTGTAGCTCCCAAAAGCTCTTCTGAATGCAGGCAGGTCAGATCTAGATAGGATCTACAGTATTTTCTCTGTCTCTAAATCATACTTCTGTTCCAACTCCTCAATTTCAGCCAGAAAATACATAAAACTATATAAAAACATGAAAACTCATAGTAGAATCTAAAATGTGAATTTAACACTAAAACCTATAAAAACTTAATAAAAACTACTAAAAACTATATGAAAGTGATGCCAAAAAGCGCATAAAATATCCGCTCATCACAACACCAAACTTAAACCGTTGCTTGTCCCCAAGCAACTAAAAACACAGTAGGATAGAAAAGAAAATTAAGATACAATAAATTTCTAAGTTTCAAATTAAGCTTAGTTACTATCAGATGAGCGGGACTTGGTAGCTTTTTGCTTCTGAATAGTTTTGGCATCTCACTATCCATTGAAACTCAGAGATGTTGGCATCCTTAGGAACTTAGAATCCAGATGATATTATTGACTTTCCTAGTTAAGCTTATTTTGATTCTTGAACACAGCTTTCTGAGTCTTAGCTGTGACCCTAAGCACTCTGTTTTCCAGTATTACCACCGAATACATTCATGCCACAGACACTTTAACTGGGTGAACCTTTTCAGATTGTGACTCAACTTTGCTAGAGTCCCCAAATAGAGGTGTCCAGAGTTCTTAAACACACTCTTTTTTCTTTGGACCACGACTTTAACCGCTCATTCTCAAACTTTTCACTTGACACCTTCACGCCACAAGCACATGGTTAGGGACAGCTTGGTTTAGCCACTTAGGCCAGGATTTTATTCCTTTGGGCCCTCCTAACCACTGATGCTCAAACCCTTGGGTCCTTTTACCCTTGCCTTTTGGTTTAAAGGGTTATTGGCTTTTTCTTTTTGCTTTTTCCATTTTTTATTTTTTTCTTTTTATTTTTTCGCCATTTTTTTTCGCATGCAAGCTTTTTTTTTCTTTTTGCTGCTTTTGTTTGCTTCAAGAATCAAGTTTAGATTTTTCAGATTATCAATAATACTTTTTCTTTTTTCTTATTCTTTCAAGAGCCAACATTCATAAATTTCAACTTCAAATATGCACTGTTTATTTCATACATTCAGAAAACAAAAACAATGACATCACATCAACATAATTAAACTATTCTTATTTTAAACTTGAAATTTATGCATCTCTCAATTCTTTTCAATAAAAATTTTCTTTTAAGCAAGGTGAGAGATATATGGAGCATTTTACAACTTAAAGACATCAATGCAAATGATCATGTAACTAGAACAAGAAAACAGATAAATAAACAGACAGAAAATAGAAAAATAACAGGAAACAGGTGTAAAGAGAACGAATCCACCTTTAAGGGTGGCGTCTAGTGCTCCTCCTTGAGGATCCAATGTGATGCTTGATCTCTTTTATGTCATCCATTTGCCTTTGTTACTCTTCCCTCATAACCCTTTGGTCTTCCCTTATGGCTCTTTGGTCTTCTCTTATTTCATTGAGGATGGTGGCATGTCCTTGATGCTCCATCCTCAATTGATCCATATTAGTGCTCAATTCTCTAAGAGAAGTTTGCCATTGATCCCAATAGTTTTTTAGAGGAAAATACATCCCTTGAGGCATCTCAAGGATCTCATGATGAGGCGGATGCACAGGCTCTTGTGCATGCTCTCTGGTTTCCTCCATCCGCTTCTTAGTGATGGGCTTATCTTCCACAATGGAGACATCTCCATTTATGACAATTCCAGCTGAAATGTATAGGTTCCACATCCTAAGCTACCTAACAACCTAGAATCCACTACAACATGCATATCTAACTAGCCTAATTATGAACATAAATAGAAATATAGGAAATTAACGATGAATGGAAAGAAGGGTGGCGTTCAGCGGAACCTGGAAGGCAAAGAAAAGAAAGTGGGGCAGAGAGGTGGTCGGGGAATGGTGGTGGTGGCGGCCGACGCAGTGGTTGACAGCGGCACGGCGACGGTGGAGACTGTGGGCGCAGGGGGGTTTCAGGAAGGGTAATGGGGTTAGGAGGGGAAAGGGGAGGGAAGGGAAGAGGGGCGTTGGTGGCGGTTGGGGAGGCGCGGCGGTGACGGTGGCGCGGTGAGGTGGTGGTCACTGAGGTGGGGCAGCGGGGGTGGAGGGAGAAGAGGAAAGAAGAAGAAGAAAGAGGGGGAAGGAGGAAGGGGGGTGGCATGGCGGTGGGTTCTGGGTGGTCGACAGAGGGCGGTGGTCGGTAGTTGTGGCTGGGAGTTGGTAGTGGTGGAAGGTTGCAGAGAGGGGAGGAAGGAGAAGGGGCTGGGGGGCGCGAATGGGTAGGGTTCACGTGACTGAGGGGTTTAGTAAATTTGAATCCACGCGGTCGCGTGGCTGGGGTGAAATGGAGGTCGACGCGATCGCAGGAGTGATGCGATCGCATGGAATGAGTAAATTATGAATGACGCGGTCGCGTGAGGCATGCGACCGCGTCGCTGGAAATTATGCTAAACATACAATTCCAGCGTCGTTTCAGCGTAACTCTCTGTCTCTTCTGGGGTGGTGGTGCAATCCGTGCGACGCGATCGCGTCGCTCACACTGTCGCGTGGGATTGGTGTTATGCAAGTGATGCGATCGTGTCAGGGACGCGACCGCGTGGGTCGTTTTGTGCGAAACGCACAATGGCCGCACGATTCCAGCCTAACTCTCTGGACGTTGGGGATTTACACCGATCTCCAGATCACGCGGCTGTGTGGGTGACGCAGACGCGTGGGTGGTTGTTTTTCGCAACTGACGCGATCGCATGAATGATGCGGTCGCGTTGTGCACCCTTTTTTTTATGCAGGTATACAATTATGCAGTATGCAATGCGAATGAATAATATTCAGGTTTAATTGAAAAGGAAATAAAAATAAATAACACGAAATAAAACTGAAAAGGAAACGACCATACCATGGTGGGTTGTCTCCCACATAGCACTTTTAGTTAAAGTCCTTAAGTTGGACATTGGATGAGCTTCCTATTATGGCAGCTTGTGCTTAAATTCATCCATAAATCTCCACCAATGTTTGGAATGCCAACAGCCTCCGGGGTCCCAAACTAGGCATGTAAAGCTTCTGAGCAGCTTCAAACAAATTCTCAGGCTCCTGGGGTGACGAATGTCAGAATAGATTCCAGGATCCCAAACTTCGCTTTTAGATCCGCCTTTGTCTTGATCTATATTTTTTCATCCGAGCAGTTTAGAAAGTAGATTTTCACCAAGGTGACCAAACTTTTTCCGAGATCCATTCGATTGACCATGATGCCAATCCGTGCACTTCGAGTTGAAGCATGGAACCTTATTGAACCTTGTGCACCAGCTCTGAGCGCGAGCCATTTTCCTCTTACTCTTAAAGCTGCAGAGAGCTCTAAGTTGGCCATCTGTTTCAAGCAAACCATATTCAAGTGGAAAAATAAAGTTAAAGGTTAAGGATTGTACCCACTTGAAGCTTGTATTGGGTGGTAATGGCCTTGGGATAGGTGTTTCCAGTGGTTCTGTGAGTTCTACTCCCTTGTGCTCTTCTGTGAATTCCTTCACTTCCTTGCAGACTTCTTCAATTACATCCATGTCCTGACCAAAGCCTCCTATGTCTTCCTCGTCACTTAAGTTATAAACGGGAGGTTGAGAAAAATCTACCTCCGCATCGTCTTCGTATTCACTTGGGGAAGACTCTTCGATCTCAGAGAATTCACTTGCGGATGTAAGTTCATCACTGGGAGAACTTGACTTGAGATTATCATCATCAAGGAAACTTGCTTCTTGGAGTATTCCGTCTAGTTCCTCATAAAAGACTTGCCTTGGGGGTTGTGTACTATCCTCCTTAGCATCGACTGCAACGTCCTTGACAGAATTCTCCACAATTCTGGATTCCCATGGAGGCTCAACGTCTCCTAAGTCTTCAACCAACTCTTCTTCTTGTATAATGACAGCTTCCTCTACTTGTTCCAGTACGAAGTCATGCCCTGTTCTGTCCACTGGAGTTTCTAGTATCTCCTTCATGCTACGCTCATCATTAGATTGTCCACACGGAGTTGTGGGAGGTCCTTGAATGTTCGAACGTCTAGAAGATAATTGACTTATTGCTTGCTTCAGTTGATAAAGGGTTGTTTGAAGTTAATCTACTGTTTCCTTGAGGCGAACCTCTAATTCTCGGGGTGATAGATTTGGACGTGGTACCTGGGGAAGTGGTGGTGTTTGGGAGTAATTGGATTGGAATCAGGGTAAATGAGGATTATATGGTGGCGAATGGTGAAAAGAAGCTTGTGAGTGTGGTGGTTCGAACTTATGTTGAGAGGATGGCCTATAAGCACAGGGTGGGGCTTGTTGGTAACTGCAAGGTTGTCCACCATGTCTATTTGCTTGGTATGCATTGTAGAATGGTCTTTGTGCATGATATCTTGGAGGGTGTTGTTGCCTAAAGGGTTGATCAGATCCTCTTGGCTCCATCCATCTTTGATTGCTCTGACCTTGATGCATGTTCCTGTTATAACTTTCACTCCTTTCAACAATATTAGAACCAAACTCAAAGCGAGAGGGGTGAGAATTCATAGTAGCTAATGGAAATAAAAAGAGAAAAATAAAGATAAATAAACAAGTAAAAGAAAAATTATTTACAATAACCAATAATAAGGCACACGATTGCAGTTCCCCGGCAACGGCACCATTTTGAAAGAACTGAAGATTGATGGTTTAGAAGTTATAGTAAATTCTCGTTGCAAGTATAGTTACTAAACCAAGCAATCAACCTTTCTTACAAACGTTTTGGTTGTCACAAGTAACAAACCCCTAAATAAATTGATAACCGAAGTATTTAAACCTCGGGTCGTCTTCTCAAGGAACTACAGGGAAGTATGTTCTTATTATTGGTTATGAAGATTGTGAATCGGGGTTGTGAAGATGAGGAACAAGTAATTTAAATTGCAATTAAAATAGGTAAAAGACTGTAAAATAAATAAATAACTGTAAAAACATACTTTTGGCAAGGTGTGAGAAATTGGAAGTCCTATCTTAGTTATCCTTATCAATGATGATGAAGATTGAATCTTAATTCCACTCAGTCAGTCTTTACTTAAAGTAAAGAAAAGTCAAGTGACTAATTAGTTTGATTTTCAAATCCTAGTTAATCCCTAAGGAAAGATTGGGATTATTGAAGTTCAATTCAATTAGCAAAGATAACAATTATCAATCATGTTTGAGTTTGATAACTCCTGAGTTACTAATTTCTTAACCAAGACCAAAAAGGAAAAAAGTAAATCTACCGGAATAAAAATGCCTTTAGATTGGAAGCAACAGTAATATAAATAAAGGAAACAATTGTAAACTGAAATACCTCAAATAACATTAATTCAAAAGAGTAATCTGTAACATAGAAGAATTCATAAATTAAATTGAGAAAATAATAGAAAGGAATATTGAACCTGATAAAAAGAGATAATCCTGAAAGCGAATAAAATCCTAAATCTAAATCCTAAAAGAGAGAGGAGAGAACCTCCCTTAAAATTAAATCTAAATCATGAAAAGTAACTAATTGGAGAGTCTCCTCTGACTGGATGCATTCCCCCACTTCATAACCTCTGATCTGTGCCTTCTGGACTTGGATTTGGGCCAAAAAGGGCTTCAGAAATCGCTGGGAGTGTTTTCTGTAATTTCTGGTACATAGCCTCTGTCACGCGTCCGCGTGGGTCACACGGTCGCGTCATTTGGAGTTTTCCTTGCCACGCGGTCGCTTCAGTCATGCGTCCGCGTCATCTACGTTTCGTTCAAGGCGCGCGATCGCGTCATCCACACGGTCGCGTCACTGCCATTTCACGCTGGCATGCGGCCGCGTCGTCCATGCGATCGCGTCACTGCCAGTTTCTTCAAAAACTCCATTTCGTGCTTTCCTTCCATTTTTGTATGTTTTCTTTCCATCCTTTAAGTCATTCCTGCCTTAGAAGATCTGAAATTACTCAACAGACGAATCACGGCATCGAATGATAATAAAGGGAAATTAAAATAATTACTTTTAAAGCATAGAAAACATGTTTTTCACATACATCACATAATAGGGAAGGGAAAGTAAAACCATGCAATTAACATGAATAAGTGAGTGAAGGATTAAATAAATCTCTTAAACTAGGCACAAAATATATCATAAAATATGGGTTTATCAACCTCCCCACACTTAAACAATAGCATGTCCTAATGCTAAATCCAAGATAAAGAGTAAGGTAAGGTTGAAGTGGTGGAATCTCATGCAATGCAATCTATCCTAAATGCAACTACCTAAATGTATCATGCAATTCTAATTTTTTTATTCACTTGTATATAAAGCTTACATGTAGTTGAATTAATTCACATTTCTCAAGGAATTATATATATAGCCAGACCTTAGATAATGATAAAGCACTTTTACAATTGAGATGGGAAAGAAAAAATATTTTTATAAACTTGCAAGACAATTAATAATTCAAGCAGAGATATATGCTAATGAGCTATTGAACTCTCACTGGATTTTGTGTTTACTCTCTAGTCACTCAGTGTTTATTGGGTTAATCACTCTATTCTTCTTTTTATCCTTACTTTCTATAACTTTGTTCTTCATCTAACCAATCAACAATTATAGAATATAGGCATACAAAAGTCATGAGGTCTTTAATTAAGGTTGTAATGGGGCCAAGGTAAAGGTAAGGGTATATGTATAAGGCTAAGTGAGCTAATTAAGCAAATCCTTGATTAGTCTAAGATCTCACCTAACATACATACTTTGTAAAGCACAGCTTCTTTTACCTATTTTACCCATATTTTCCCACTCGTTTATGTTACATGCTCATATTTTAATTTTGTCCCATATGCATTGCTTTATTTTGTATTTGGAGAATTCTTTTGTATCCCCTTTATTGAAATACTGAATATATATATAGATGCACACGGTAATTAAATTATTTTGATTCCACATGAGCATGCTTCCCAAAATTTTTATTTTGAATTATTTTATTCTTTTCAACTTTCTACCCTTTGTTTTTATCATCCATGTTCCCAATAGGTTTCCCACACTTAAACAATTACACAATTTCTATCTTAAGCTAACCAATGATTCAACTTGGGATTTTTATTTTGTTTTTCTGCTTAAGGCTAGTAATGTGATTTGTAGAATAAGAGGGGATTTAAAGGCTCAAGGGGGCTAACAAGGGTGATGTAAAAGGTAGGCTAATTTGGGATAAGTGAGCTAAAATCAAACAATGGCCTCAATCACTCTCTTGGTATGTATTTCTATTCTATAATCGGACATATAGATTAAAACAAAGTAAAGAACACCAGAATAAATAAGAAGGGCGGAACACACAGAAATAAAAATTATGGTTTGAATGTAACCATATAATTAAGCTCAAAACTCACAGGCTGTGTGTTCTCTAACTCAAAAATCATATATCAGTTATATATGTCATGCAAGTAAAATTAAGAGTTCCCATTATTCTCAATGTAAATCTTAAGGTGGCTTTAAAGTTCTAGTGTTTCTCCTTGATGAAATGTTGTTAACTAACTAACATGGAATGCTATATATACAAGGTGTGTGGATTGTTTCTATTATGTTCAAGTCTCTAGTTTACTTCCTTTTATATTTTCAATTTAAACTAAGCTATCTTATGCTAAAAAGGGTAAACTATACTAATTAATCCACATTTTCTATAACTAATAAGTTAGAATTGTAACTAAACTAAATGGCTAAAATATGAACTAAGAGTGCAACATGTAGAAATAGAGTAAAAATACATGAAAATAGTGATGTATAAGTACTGAGAAAATAAAAATAAAAATAAAGAGAAAAAATATAGGAAAAATAGCAAAATAAAATAAAAAGAGTCTGTAGTGGTTCACCAAAAAAACGCCAGAGATGGCGACCTCCCCACACTTAAAATGAAGCATCGTCCCTGATGCTCACTCAAGTAGGGTGTGAAGGGGTGTCATCACTGGAAGGATGGGTAGCTGGAGTCTCTGTGGTGGTGTTCTGAGGATCTGCCTGCTGCAGAGGAGGTGCTGACTGAATAGAAACCTCTGAGACTGCAGCCTGGATCTGAGGCAGGGCCTCATGCTGTGAAGCAGCCTGCTCTGTGTCTGCCTGTGCAGCCTCGCTCTGTGGATGGGTCTCTGCCTCGTGATCATCCGCCTTCTCCTCAGATGGCTCTGATGGTGTGTCAAGCTCGGAGGGGATATCGCCAGATCGTATCATCAGCTTCAGGTGCTCATAGCGTCTCTTGCTGCGACGCTCAGCTCTCTCATATCGGCGCCAGTTGCGGCGCTCCATCTGGTCTAGCTGTCGAAACAGGCAGTGCACTAGGTGATAAACCGGCTCTGAGGCAGGTGGAGGTGTAGTGGTGGTAGCAGGGGTAGCTGTAGAGGAAGAGGGGCCGGCAGATGGTGTGGTTGTCTCATCAGTAGGAGTGAGGAATGGAGGTCTGTAGCCCAAAGCCAGAAAGTTCCTGCTGTGAGGGATAATTTTTTTGCATTCTGCAGCAGGTGGCTTCTCATCAGCATCCTCCCAAGGCACGTCAGCTCGACGGCCTAGCTGTGTAATCAGATATGGAAAGGGGAGAGTGCCTCGGACGTGGACCCTGGCCATGTAGTACCAGATAAAGCGTGGCAGGTACAGGTCTTTACCCTCCAGCACACACCATAGGAGGGTGATCATAGCGACAGGTAGCTCTGTCTCGTGAGTACTCAGCATAATAAAGTTGCTTAGGATCTGATGCCATAGCCGAGCCTCATCATTTAAGTAAATCCGCTTGATTCTCTTTGGCATGGTGGTGTTCTAACCCATGATCCAAGGAACGGTCGGGTCAAGGGCTATCCTGGCCTTGACTGCATCCCAATCAAACTTCATGAAGCGCATATCCTCCTCAGCTTTTTGATAACCATCCAGCTGATCGGATTTAGGCAGAAGCTTCAGAACATCCTCTATGGCCTCTTCAGTGACCAGTATCTGCTTCCCTCTTAGGTTCACTGCATCTAGAGAAGTTTTTAAGTAATTGCACTAAAATTTCCTTACCCAAGATGCATTTACCTCAGTCAGGTTTCTCTCCAGGAAGAACCAGCCGCTTTGTTTGATCTGATCAGAGGTGTATTGCTGGAGTTCTTCTGGGATCTTCAGAGTCCTCTCCAGGTATAGGTTTCTGGAGTTTGCAAACACTGGATACTTCAGCTCGCAGTAGCGGTTTGCAAACTTAATGGGATTAGTAGCAGGGAGTAGCTGGTCAGCCTTCTCCTGCGGGGTAAAGTGTTTCTCCCGCCAGGAGTCATCATGCATGAGGTCCAGGATAGACATGGAGGCTTCACCTCTTTTCCGTTTGCCAGTTGTTGCCTTTCCTTTTCCTTTTCTTTGGGTGTTAGACATCCTGAAAAATAGAAAACCAAGATATAATAAAAATAGGAAAGCAGGTAGGCAATTAATCGAAAGAAGCATAAAATGGCAAAGGAGCAATAGAATAATGAAAAGGAGTTAAGTAAATGTGCATTAAGGATTGTATAGGAGTTAAAAGTCCGAGAATAAAAGTTCACAATCCAATATGTAAAAGAATTCATGTTAAGTAGGAAAAACGTCCGTCATGCCTTGGTTAGAATGTTAGAGAGAATAGTGAAAAACCAGAAGAGATGTTTTGAAAGGTAAGCGGGTTAGGAATGAAAAAGAGGTTAGGAAGTTAAAATTAGTGAATTAGTAAAAAGTGGGTTAGAATAAGTGGCATGATGAGCATTTCCTAAATAACGAGAATTCACAAATTAAAGCAACAGATAACTCAAATTCAAACAAGGAAGTTAAGGATGAATCAAATGAAAATAGCAAAAAGTGGAATTGAATCATCCAAGATGCAATTTATAAACCAGAAAATTAAAAAGAATAAGAAAGCTTGCCCTGTCATTCATGAATTGGTTTGGTAAAAGCTGAGTAAAGTAGAGTGCAAGTTTGCCAAAACCAAAACAGGAATGAAAATCAAAACAATTTACAGAAATTTGGGCAGCATCCCGGCTAAAATTGGATGTTCTCAGAAAATAAATAGCAATTAGAATAGCTCATATGAATTAAAATATAGCTGCAATTACATAAAGGGAATATGAACATGGAAAAGCAATGTAAAAAGCAGCATGAAACAAGAAATTACAGCATATGAACAATACTAACATCACAGCAACAGCAGAATTGCGAAAATTAGAAAACAAGAAACATGAACAGCGCAATCAAACAGGCCTAAATCCACTAACCACATCCTAAGCTACCTAACAACCTAGAATCCACTGCAACATGCATATCTAACTAGCCTAATTATGAACATAAATAGAAATATAGGAAATTAACGATGAATGGATAGAAGGGTGGCATTCAGCGGAACTTGAAAGGTGAAGGAAAGAAAGTGGGGGCAGAGAGGTGGCCAGGGGATGGTGGTGGTGGCGGCTGTGGGCGCAGGGGGGTTTCGGGAAGGGTAATGGGGTTAGGAGGGGAAAGGGGAGGGAAGGGAAGGGGGCGTTGGTGGCTGTTGGGGAGGCGCGGCGGTGACGGCGGCGCGGTGAGGTGGTGGTCACTGAGGTGGGGCAGCGGGGGTGGAGGGAGAAGAGGAAAGAGGAAGAAGAAAGAGGGGGAATGAGGAAGGGGGTGGCGTGGTGGTGGGTTCTGGGTGGTCGCCGGAGGGCGGTGGTCGGTGGTTGTGGCTGAGAGTTGGTAGTAGTGGAAGGTTGCAGAGAGGGGAGGAAGGAGAAGGGGCTGGGGGGCGCGAATGGGAAGGTCTCGCGTGACTGGGGGTTTAGAAAATTTAAATCCACGCGATCGCGTGGGGCACGCGGTCGCGTGGCTGGGGTGAAATGGGGGTCGACGCGATCGCGTGAGTGATGCGATCGCATGGAATGAGTAAATTATGAATGACGCGGTCGCGTGAGGCATGCGACCGCGTCGCTGGAAATTGTGCTAAACGCACGATTCCAGCGTCGTTTCAGCGCAACTCTCTGTCTCCTCTGGGGTGGTGGTGCAATCCATGCGACGCGATCGCGTTGCTCACGGTGTCGCGTGGGATTGGTGTTGTGCAAGTGACGCGATCGCGTCAGGGACGCGACCGCGTGGGTCGTTTTGTGTGAAACGCACAATGGCCGCACGATTCCAGCCTAACTCTCTAGACGTTGGGGATTTACGCCGATCTTCAGATCACGCGGCCGCGTGGGTGACGCGGACGCGTGGGTGGTTATTTTTCACAACTGACGCGATCGCATGAATGATGCGGTCGCGTCGCGCACCCCTTTTTTTATGCAGGTATGCAATTATGCAGTATACAATGCGAATGAATAATATTCAGGTTCAATTGAAAAGGAAATAAAAATAAATAACACGAAATAAAACTGAAAAAGAAACGACCATATCATGGTGAGCTGTCTCCCACCTAGCACTTTTAGTTAAAGTCCTTAAGTTGGACATTGGATGAGCTTCCTGTTATGGCGGCTTGTGCTTAAATTCTTCCAGAAATCTCCACTAATGTTTGGAATGCCAACAGCCTCCGGGGTCCCAAACTAGGCATGTAAAGCTTCTGAGCAGCTTCAAACAAATTCTCAGGCTCCCGGGGTGACGAATGTCAGAATAGATTCCAGGATCCCAAACTTCGCTTTTAGATCCGCCTTTGTCTTGATCTATATTTTTCCATCCGAGCGGTTTAGAAAGTAGATTTTCACCAAGGTGATCAAACGTTTTCCGAGATCCATTCGATTGACCATGATTCCAATCCGTGCACTTCGAGTTGAAGCGTGGAACCTTATTGAACCTTGTGCACCAGCTCTGAGCACGAGCCATTTCCCTCTTACTCTTAAAGCCGCAGAGAGCTCTAAGCTGGCCATCTGTTTCAAGCAAACCATATTCAAGTGGAAAAATAAAGTTAAAGGTTAAGGATTGTACCCACTTGAAGCTTGTATTGGGTGGTAATGGCCTTGGGATAGGTGTTTCTAGTGGTTCTGTGAGTTCTACTCCCTTGTGCTCTTCTGTGAATTCCTTCACTTCCTTGCAGACTTCTTCAATTGCATCCATGTCCTGATCAAAGCCTCCTATGTCTTCCTCGTCACTTAAGTCATAAACGGGAGGTTGAGAGAAATCTACCTCCGCATCGTCTTTGTATTCACTTGGGGAAGACTCTTCGATCTCAGAGAATTCACTTGCGGATGCAAGTTCATCACTGGGAGAACTTGACTTGAGATTATCATCATCAAGGAAACTTGCTTCTTGGAGTATTCCGTCTAGTTCCTCATAAAAGACTTGCCTTGGGGGTTGTGTACTATCCTCCTTAGCATCGACTGCAACGTCCTTGACAGAATTCTCCACAACTCTGGATTCCCATGGAGGCTCAACATCTCCTAAGTCTTCAACCAACTCTTCTTCTTGTATAATGACAGCTTCCTCTACTTGTTCCAGTACGAAGTCATGCCCTGTTCTGTCCACTGGAGTTTCTAGTATCTCCTTCATGCTATGCTCATCATTAGATTGTCCACACGGAGTTGTGGGAGGTCCTTGAATGTTCGAACGTCTAGAAGATAATTGACTTATTGCTTGCTTCAGTTGATAAAGGGTTGTTTGAAGTTAATCTACTGTTTCCTTGAGGCGAACCTCTAATTCTCGGGGTGATAGATTTGGACGTGGTACCTGGGGAAGTGGTGGTGTTTGGGAGTAATTGGATTGGAATCAGGGTAAATGAGGATTATATGGTGGCGAATGGTGAAAAGAAGCTTGTGAGTGTGGTGGTTCGAACTTATGTTGAGAGGATGGCCTATAAGCACAGGGTGGGGCTTGTTGGTAACTGCAAGGTTGTCCACCATGTCTATTTGCTTGGTATGCATTGTAGAATGGTCTTTGTGCATGATATCTTGGAGGGTGTTGTTGCCTAAAGGGTTGATTAGATCCTCTTGGCTCCATCCATCTTTGATTGCTCTGACCTTGATGCATGTTCCTGTTATAACTTTCACTCCTTTCAACAATATTAGAACCAAACTCAAAGCGAGAGGAGTGAGAATTCATAGTAGCTAATGGAAATAAAAAGAGAAAAATAAAGATAAATAAACAAGTAAAAGAAAAATTATTTGCAATAACCAATAATAAGGCACACGATTGCAGTTCCCCAGCAACGGCGCCATTTTGAAAGAACTGAAGATTGATGGTTTAGAAGTTATAGTAAACTCTCGTTGCAAGTATAGTTACTAAACCAAGCAATCAACCTTTCTTACAAACGTTTTGGTTGTCACAAGTAACAAATCCTTAAATAAATTGATAACCGAAGTATTTAAACCTCGGGTCGTCTTCTCAAGGAACTACAGGGAAGTATGTTCTTATTATTGGTTATGAAGATTGTGAATTGGGGTTGTGAAGATGAGGAACAAGTAATTTAAATTGCAATTAAAATAGGTAAAAGACTGTAAAATAAATAAATAACTGTAAAAACATACTTTTGGCAAGGTGTGAGAAATTGGAAGTCCTATCCTAGTTATCCTTATCAATGATGATGAAGAAGATTGAATCTTAATTGCACTCAGTCATTCTTTACTTAAAGTAAAGAAAAGTCAAGTGACTAATTAGTTTGATTTTCAAATCCTAGTTAATCTCTAAGGAAAGATTGGGATTATTGAAGTTCAATTCAATTAGCAAAGATAACAATTATCAATCATGTTTGAGTTTGATAACTCCTGAGTTACTGATTTCTTAACCAAGACCAAAAAGGGAAAAAGTAAATCTAGCAGAATAAAAATGCCTTCAGATTGGAAGCAACAGTAATATAAATAAAGGAAACAATTGTAAACTGAAATACCTCAAATAACATTAATTTAAAAGAGTAATCTGCAACATAGAAGAATTCATAAATTAAATTGAGAAAATAATAGAAAGGAATATTGAACCTGATAAAAAGAGATAATCCTGAAAGTGAATAAAATCCTAAATCTAAATCCTAAAAGAGAGAGGAGAAAACCTCCCTCAAAACTAAATCTAAATCATGAAAAGTAACTAATTGGAGAGTCTCCTCTGAATGGATGCATTCCCCCACTTCATAACCTCTGATCTGTGCCTTCTGGACTTGGATTTGGGCCAAAAAGGGCTTCAGAAATCGCTGGTGCATAGCCTCTATCACGCGTCCACGTGGGTCACGCGGTCGCGTCATTTGGAGTTTTCCTTGCCACGCGGTCGCTTCAGTCATGCGTCTGTGATGTGGGCGGAAATTGGCGAGTTAAGAATGATTATAAAATATGCGTTGCAAGTATAGTTCTCAACCAACTAGAAATCCGCTTATTAATTTAGAAGGGTGTCACAGAAATTAAAATTAAAATACTAGGAGTATGGATCCCTGGTCGTCTCCCAACGAGTTGCAGAAAAGTGTGCTATTTTATTAATCAGATGTTTTCAAAAAGGTTTGAGTTGAATGGCAGAAAATTAAATCAGAGAATTTATATAAATTTAAATAAAAGCCTTGACTGGGAGTTGATTAGCTGGAAGCCCTATTCTTGTTGGAGTACTCTCAAGATTAATTGACAATTGGGGGTTATTATGTTTAGTTGTCCCTTACTAAGTAAGGAAAAGTCAAACAAGTTGGAATGCTGTTTCTATCCACAAGTTCCAATCCGCTCTTGGGAGGATTGGTGTTAGTGACTAGAGAGCAATCCAACAATAAACCCAATTACAATCTTTCTCTTGAGCATCCCCACTCAAGGGTTCCTTTCAATCAGCTCCCCATCAAGTTAGGGAACTACTCGATCATTGTAAATGTAAAATTCATAGCATAAGAAAGGGAATTAAAGAAGGACATGATAAATAATGATCAAAAGATTAATTAAAGATAAAAGTAATTCTTGTATTAATAAATGCTAAAATAATCTAATAGTAAAATTAAGTATATTAAGGAACATAGAAGAGTAAGAGACAAGTAAAGAGAACGAACTAGAATGTCGAAGTCTTGATGAGGCAATAACTCTTCTCAATATCCCAATGCAAAAATAATGAAAATAACAAATCCTAAAAACTATGAATATGTAGAGAGAAAACCTAGAGGAGGAGTAAAACTAGATCTAAAACTAAAAACTATGCGGAATGAATGTTGTTGTTGGTTTCTGCATGTTCTCTGGCTCTAGTCTGCTTTTTTGGGCCGAAAACTGGGTCAAAATAAGGCCCGAAATCACTCCCAGCGATTCTGCAAATTATGCAGATCGCGCATGTCACGCGGATGCATCATTCAGGCGGACGCGTCATTCGGCGTTTCGCTTTACCACGCGGGCGCGTCATCCACGCTTCTGCATCACTTGTGTAGTTTCCAATTCGCACGGCCGCATCATCCATGCGGCCGCGTCATTGCGATTTCCTCTCTTCTGCGCGGTCGCGTCATCCATGCAGCCGCGTCGGTTCTCGCTGGTCATCTCCTCAATTTCTTGTGTTCCTTCTATTTTTGCAAGCTTCCTTTCCAATCTCTAACTCATTCATGCCCTATAAAGCCTGAAACACTTAACACACATATCACGGCATCGAATGGAATAAAGGAGAAATAAAATACATAATTAAAAGTCTCTAGGAAGCAAGTTTTCAATCATGCAATAACTTTAGGAAGGAATTATAAATGCATGCTTATTTAATGAATAAGTGGGTAAAGATCATGATAAAACTACACAATTAAACACAATATAAACCATAAAATAGTGGTTTATCAACCTCCCCACACTTAAACATTAGCATGTCCTCATGCTTAGTTGAAGGAGATAAAATAAATGAGTGGGAACATGTAAAACCTGTGCAATGCAATGCAACCTATATATATGAATGCAACTATATGATTTTTGTTCACTTGATCAAAAGTAAGTAAGCTCTTCAAAACAATTACAAATCAAATTCCACTAACTCAATTCTTATACAGTAAGAACAGATAAAAATGCAAGAAGATAGCTCATGAAAGCAGGGAATATAGAAATTCAAGCATGGAACCCTCACTGATGATGTATGTACACTCTAGTCTCTCTAGTGTATAGGGTCATCACTCTATCCTTCTCTAATCATGCTCTCTAATTTTTGTTCTTCTCCTAACCAATCAACAACATTTAATATACCAATGCAAACATCATGAGGTCTTTTCAAGGTTGTAATGGGGCCAAGGTAAGGGTAAGGATACATATATGGCTAAGTAAGCTTATAAATTGAATCTTTAATTAACCCAAGCTTTAACATAACCTATATATATTCTATATAACTTTGGAATTCATACCTAGCTACCCAGAAATTTCCTTTCACATTCCATACTCATGTTTCAACCTTTTATTTTGATTTTATCATACATGCATTGATCTTTGAATGCTTGACTTAGCATTGGGGTAATTTTGTTCCCTTATTTATTTGTTGAATAATTTTGGATTTTTTTCATAGACACAGAAACATAAAAATAACATAGCTTATCAATGCACATAGAGTTTTAATTCTTATAGTTTCACATGAGTAGGTATCCAAATTCCCATTATTTTATCATGACTCATTCCCTTATTATCTTTTGCTTCCACAATTTTCCATACTTAAATAGCACACACAATTCTATCTTAAGCTAACCAAATATTCAATTTGGGATATATAATTGTTTTTCCGCTTAAAGCTAGTAATGTGGTAAAATATAGAACAAATGGGATTTAAAGGCTCAAAGTGGCTAACAAAGGTAATTGAAAGGGTAGGCTTAATTTGGATAAGTAAGCTAAACAAATAATGGCCTCAGTCATATGCAAACATATAAATATAATAAACATTGGACATATAGGATGAAACAAAATATAGATTACAATCATAGAGAAGTAAACACACAAGAATAAAATAATTATGGTTAAATAATATAACCATTCATAACGGCTCAATTATCACAGATTGTGTGTTCTTTAGCTCAAAAATCATGTTCCAAATACAACTTCAAGAAAATTTGACATAAAAGTTTTAATTAAAATTAGTGAAATTTTGTTCCAAAGATAAAGACTTAGAAGAAACCTATTGTCTTTTCAATCAAGCAGAACATGCATGCAACTAATCTATTATTATGCAATTTATCCTATTCTACAAAAGAAAAATCTAACTAAATATCCTAATTTATTGGTGCTAGGGAAGAGAAATTACCTCCGGAAGTCAGGTACTGACCGACCTCCCCACACTTAAGGCTTTGCACCGTCCTCGGTGCCATCTGTCAAGAACAAAGGTGGGCTGGTAGCAGTATCTCCACAGTCGGGACCATTATGGCTCCCTGTGCTGGTAAAGGAAGTGGAGTCCGGGGTGTCTGAGTCCTTGAATTTTCCCATAATCAGCTCCTTGAGGTATGTGAATCGGCGCTTATTACGGCGCTCTCTCATCTTAGCTTTCTGTTCCTGCCAATCCAACTTTTCAAGTATCTGCTGGAGCAGTTGGTCTGCAGTAGGTGCTTGTGGTGTTGAAGAAGGAATATCTTCAACTGGTTCAGTATGCTGGCTAATAGTGGCTACTGGAAGTCTAAGGTATTTCCCGTTGGGGACATACTGATCATCCCATGGAAGCATGGCTTTGGTGTCCCCAGCTCTGTAGGAGACTCTGGCTGCTGAGACAATATCTGAGACCATGGCGGGGAAAGGTAAGTTGCCCGCAATTTGTATGTGTCCCATGGCATTCCAGATATGTCTTGGTAGATTCAGAGGTTGGTCTGTAAGGATGCACCATAGAAGAACGGCCATGTCCGCAGTGAAGGAGGATTCGTGAGTGCTCGGAAAGATGTAATGGGACATGATTTGTGCCCATACGCGAGCCTCCAAGGTAAGTGCTGAAGCCGAAATTTCTCTTAGGGCGGGTACGATGGTATCCGTAGATCCATCGGATGCCAGGTAGTGTGATAACTCTGAGAACGGCGTCCCAGTCAAATTGGTACATCTGGTACTTGAGTGAGGCTTCTTGAAAGGCATCCAATCCTTTTAGAACAGGGGGAAGACCTAGAGCTTTTTGAATGGCTTCTTCAGTAATGGGGACTTGCTTCTGACGGACATAGACAGACTGCAGGGTTAGCAGGTGGAAGTTGGAGTAGAACTCGACTACCCAAGAAAGATTGACCTGCCTTGGCTGTCTCTATAGGAAATCTCATTGTCTTCGTGCAATCTGCGGCTCAACAAAGGTAGCAATATTGGGCGGGAGGAGAAGAAGGTATTCGTTGTTGTAACTCCTTTCAGCCTGGATGGGGAACATCTGCTCACAGTAGCGATTGGGAAATTGCGCAGTGTCTTTTGCTGGGAAGGCTTTTTCTTTATCATCAACCTTTATAATCCTTTTTGTTTTCTTTGTTGAGGGCTTTACTGCAGTTGAAGAGGGTTCTGCCACCAATGCTCTCTTTGTTCCTCTTCTTGCTGGTTGTTTGGGGGTAGCTTTCTCCTTTCCTTTCTTGGTGGCCATCCTGAAAAGGGAAGAGAAAGTAAATTAAATTTAAAGGGGTGAAGCAAGGAAGAGGGTGATGTAAGTGATAATCAATGCACAATAAAGAAGAATGACGTTAACACATGGTCCAAACTGCATGTGAAAAGTTCATCAATGGAAATATAGCAAGTGCATGTAGGACAATGAAATGTAAGAAGTTTATTGGCATGCCGGCAAAGGCATGAGTAGCATAGATCAAGCATTCAATGTCCAATTTAAATATGTTATCACTCGTAACTAACCATCACGTTTGTATTGACAATTAAATTCAATGAATAAAATAGTAAAGAGAATTTGTGAAAAGCAAGCATTGAATATTAGAGTAGAAAAATATAGAGAAGTTCATAATGCCATATGGGCTTTTTCACAAACACATAGCATGCATGTAGAAGAAGCTCTTGAAAATAAGAATTTGAACATGCAAGTAATCCCTTAAAAAGTAATATATAATTGTCAAACAAATTTACAACAATCCACAAGCATATAATAATAAATAATGACTCATAAATTGATAACACCAAGTAAAAAGGAAAAAGAAAGAAAAAAAATATTAATAATGAAAGTAAAAAGAAAAGAAAAGAAGATGGCATATAAAAATAAGAAGAATAATAGAAAAATAAGGAGGGAAGGAGAAAGAAAAACCTTGTTAATGGGGGTGAGAGAGAGTGTGTGTAAAAAGTGAGAAAGAAGGAAGAAGGGAGGAAGGGAGGGAGAAGAAATAAGGAGGGAAAAGAGAAACTAGGATTTGGGGAGAAGAAGATAAGATAGTTGGCAAATTAGGGGGGCTGTGCGGCGTAAGCGACGCGGTCGCGTGGGACACGCGGTCGTGCGACTTGCGCTGAACTGAATGACGCAGTCGCGTCAGTCACGCGGTCGCGTGACCCGTTTTATGCCATTGGCGCGAGGGTAGCCTCGCACTCGCACAACTCTCTGTTCAAAATCATATTAGTGCCAAATTTTGGGTGACACGATCGCGTGTGGCATGCGATCGCGTGAGTGGGCTTTAGAAGGATATGACGCGGTCGCGTGGATCACGTGGCTGCGTGGGAAGGATTATGCGTTCAGCACCAATCCAGCACCACTCTCGCACAACTTTCGGTCGTGCACCACTTTGACGTCGAAATCCTGGTCACGCGGCCGCGTGGGGCACGCGGTCGCGTGGGAGGCCATTATTCCCATATGACGCGGTCGCGTGGGACGATTTGTGCCATTGGCACGCCTCCAGCCACTATCGCGTGACTCTCTGTTCAATTCCTTATTCTCTCACACACCTACGACGCGGACGCGTCAATGAGGCGGTCGCGTCGCGTGATTTTTTATATATATATATAAAGGTATGCAAATGCAGATGCACGAAATGTACTAATGAAGAGAAGAGTTATTGAATAAGAAAACTAAAAATAAAGAAAAGAACGATCATACCATGGTGGGTTGTCTCCCACCTAGCACTTTGCTTTAACGTCCGTAAGTTGGACGCTCCACTAGCTCAGTCTTCGGCTATGTGGGGATCTTCCAAGAGGAAGATCTCAAGCTCCTTGTTTTTCTTCAGCTTCCCGCTATGGTACAGCTTTAAACGATGTCCATTAACTTTGATAAGTTCAGAGCTTGAAGGATGACTTAGGTGATAGACTCCGTACGGTTCGGCTTTCTCCACTCTATATGGACCTTCCCATCTTGATCTCAATTTGCCTGGCATGAGCCTCAGTTAAGATTTATATAGGAGGACTAAGTCCCCAGGTTGGAACTCCTTCCTTTTGATGTGCTGATCATGTACGGCCTTCATTTTCTCCTTGTATACTCTTGAGTTCTCATAAGCTTCTAGGCGAAGGCTCTCCAGTTCCTGCAGTTGCAACTTCCTTTCAGCTCTGGCTTTTTCAATTCCCATGTTACATTCCTTTACTGCCCAAAAGGCTTTGTGCTCTACTTCAACAGGGAGATGACAAGCTTTTCCATAAACTAAGCGGAAAGGACTCATCCCAATGGGTGTTTTGTATGCTATTCTGTATGTCCAGAGTGCATCTTATAGCCTGGTGCTCCAGTCTCTTCTATGAGGTTTGACTATCTTCTGCAAGATACGCTTTATCTCTCTATTTGACACCTCGGCTTTCCCATAAGTCTGAGGATAGTATGCTGGTACGCGGAATCGTGATTACACTTTAATTATGTAAAATTCATTGCTCTTTCTTTTCCTGGAAATGGCGCCAAAAACATGATGCCAAGACCATGGTTTACAACTCCGTGTAACTAACCAGCAAGTGCACTGGGTCGTCCAAGTAATACCTTACGTGAGTAAGGGTCGAATCCCACGGAGATTGTCGGTATGAAGCAAGCTATGGTCACCTTGTAAATCTCAGTCAGGCGGATATCAAACAGTAATGGGTTTTCGAAAATAAATAATAGAATAGGGATAGAGGTACTTATGTAAATCATTGGTGAGAATTTCAGATAAGCGAATGGAGATGCTTTTCGTTCCTCTGAACCTCTGCTTTCCTGCTATCTTCATCCAGTCAGTCTTACTCCTTTCCATGGCTGGCTTTATGTGATACATCACCATTGTCAACGGCTACTTTCGGTCATCTCTCGGAAAAATGATCCAATGCCCTGTCACGGCACGGCTAATCGTCTGGAGGCATCACCCTTGTCAATGGCTTCATCTTATCCTCTCAGTGAAAATGATCAACGCACCCTGTCACGGCACGGCTATTCATCTGTCGGTTCTCGATCATGCTGGAATAGGATTTACTATCCTTTTGCGTCTGTCACTAACGCCCCGCAATTGCGAGTTTGGAGCTCGTCACAGTCATCCAATCATTGAATCCTACTCGGAATACCACAGACAAGGTTTAGACCTTCCGGATTCTCTTGGATGCCGCCATCATTCTAGCTTACGCCACGAAGATTCTGGTTAGGAGATCTAAGAGATACTCATTCAATCTAATGTAGAACGGAAGTGGTTATCATGCACGCGTTCATAGGGAATGATGATGATTGTCACGTTCATCACATTCAGGTTGAAGTGCGAATGAATATCTTAGAAGAGAAATAAGATGAATTGAATAGAGAACAGTAGTACTTTGCATTAATCTTTGAGGAACAGCAGAGCTCCACACCTTAATCCATGGAGTGTAGAAACTCTACCGTTAAAAATACATAAGTGAAAGTCCAGGCATGGCCGAGATGGCCAGCCCTCAAAACGTGATCACAGGATCAAAATACAATCTAGGATGTCTAATACAATAGTAAAAGGTCCTATTTATAATAAACTAGTCACTAGGGTTTACATGGGTAAGTAATTGATGCATAAATTCACTTCCGGGGCCCACTTGGTGTGTGCTTGGGCTGAGCTTTAACTTTCCACGTGAAGAGGCCATTTGTGGAGTTGAACGCCAGGTTTTGATCCATTTCTGGCGTTCAACTCTGGTTTTGGATCCTTTTCTGGCGCTGGACGCCAGAATTGGGCAGAGAGCTGGCGTTGAACGCCAGTTTGCGTCGTCTATTCTTGGCCAAAGTATGGACTATTATACATTTCTGGAAATCCCTGGAGGTCTACTTTCCAACGCAATTGGAAGTGCACCATTTCGAGTTCTGTAGCTCCAGAAAATCCACTTTGAGTGCAGGGAGGTCAGAATCCAACAGCATCAGCAGTCCTTCTTCAACCTCTGAATCTGATTTTTGCTCAAGTCCCTCAATTTCAGCCAGAAAATACCTGAAATCACAGAAAAACACACAAACTCATAGTAAAGTCCAGAAATGTGAATTTAACATAAAAACTAATGAAAACATCCCTAAAAGTAACTAGATCCTACTAAAAACATACTAAAAACAATGTCAAAAGGCGTATAAATTATCCGCTCATCACAACACCAAACTTAAATTGTTGCTTGTCCCCAAGCAACTGAAAATCAAATAGGATAAAAAGAAGAGAATATACTATAAATTCCAAACTATCAATGAAACATAGCTCTAATCAAATGAGCGGGACTTATAGCTTTTTGCCTCTTGAATAGTTTTGGCATCTCACTTTATCCATTGAGGTTCAGAATGATTGGCGTCTATAGGAACTCAGAGTTCAGATAGTGTTATTGATTCTCCTAGTTCAGTATGATGATTCTTGAACACAGCTATTTTATGAGTCTTGGCCGTGGCCCTAAGCACTTTGTTTTCCAGTATTACCACCGGATACATAAATGCCACAGACACATAATTGGGTGAACCTTTTCAGATTGTGACTCAGCTTTGCTAAAGTCCCCAATTAGAGGTGTCCAGGGTTCTTAAGCACACTCTTTTTTTGCTTTGGACCTTGACTTTAACCGCTCAGTCTCAAGTTTTCACTTGACACCTACACGCCACAAGCACATGGTTAGGGACAGCTTGGTTTAGCCGCTTAGACCAGGATTTTATTCCTTTTAGGCCCTCCTATCCACTGATGCTCAAAGCCTTGGGATCCTTTTTATTACCCTTGCCTTTTGGTTTTAAGGGTTATTGGCTTTTTGCTCTTGCCTCTTGGTTTTAAGAGCTTTTGGCTTTTTCTGCTTGCTTTTCTTTCTATTATTTTTTTTTCGCCTTTTTTTTTTTGAATGCAAGCTTTGTTCTTTGCTGCTTTTTCTTGCTTCAAGAATCATTTTTATGATTTTTCAGATTATCAAATAACATGTCTCCTAGTCATAATTCTTTCAAGAGCCAACATATTTAACATTCTTAAACAGCAACTTCAAAAGACATATGCACTGTTCAAGCATACATTCAGAAAACAAGAAGCATTGTCACCACATCAATATAATTAAGCTAAGTTCAAGGATAAATTCGAAACTCATGTACTTCTTGTTCTTTTGATTTAAAACATTTTTTATTTAAGAGAGGTGATGGATTCATAGGACATTCATAACTTTAAGACAAAGTTACTAACTACTAATGATCATGTAATGAAGACACAAACATAGATAAGCACATATCATAGAAAACGAAAAACAGAAGAAATAAGAACAAGGAATGAATCCACCTTAGTGATGGTGGCGTTTCCTTCTTGAGGATCCAATGATGTCCTTGAGCTCTTCTATGTCTCTTCCTTGTCTTTGTTGCTCCTCCCTCATTGCTTTTTGATCTTCTCTTATTTCATGGAGCATGATGGAGTGCTCTTGATGTTCCACCCTTAGTTGTCCCATATTGGAACTCAATTCTCCTAGGGAGGTGTTGATTTGCTCCCAATAATTTTGTGGAGGAAAGTGCATTTGAGGCATCTCCGGGATCTCATGATAATGAGCTTCTTGCGCCTCTTGAGCTCCATGAATGGGCTCTCTTGCTTGCTCCATCTTCTTCTTAGTGATGGGCTTGTCCTCTTTAATGAGGATATCTCCCTCTATGTCAATCCCAGCCGAATTGCATAGGTGGCAAATGAGGTGAGGAAAGGCTAACCTTGCCATAGTGAAGGACTTGTCAGCCACCTTGTAGAGTTCTTGAGGTATAATCTCATGAACTTCCGCCTTTTCTCCAATCATAATGATATGGATCATGATGGCCCGGTCTATAGTAACTTCAGACCGGTTGCTAGTGGGAATGATTGAGCATTGAATGAACTCCAACCATCCTCTAGCTATAGGCTTGAGGTCCAATCTTCTTAGTTGAACCGGCTTGCCTTTGGAGTCAATCTTCCATTGAGCTCCTTTCACGCATATGTCCATAAGGACTTGGTCCAACCTTTGATTAAAGTTGACCCTTCTAGTGTAGGGGCGTTCATCTCCTTGCATCATGGGCAAGTTAAACGCCAACCTCACATTCTCCGGACTAAAATCTAAGTATTTTCCCCGAACCATTGTAACATAGTTCTTTGGATCCGGGTTCTTACTTTGATCATGGTTCTTGGTGATCCATGCATTGGCATAGAACTCTTGAACCATTAGGATGCCGACTTGTTGGATGGGATTTGTTAGAACTTCCCAACCTCTTCTTTGAATTTCATGTCGGATCTCCGGATACTCATTTCTTTTGAGTTTGAAAGGGACCTCGGGGATCACCTTCTTCTTGGCCACAACATCATAGAAGTGGTCTTGATGGGCTTTGGAGATGAATCTTTCCATCTCCCATGACTCGGATGTGGAAGCTTTTGTCTTCCCTTTCCCCTTTCTAGAGGATTCTCCGGTCTTAGGTGCCATCAATGGTAATAGAAAAACAAAAAGCTTATGCTTTTATCACACCAAACTTAGAATTTTGCTCGCCCTCGAGCAATAAAAGAAAGAATAGATGAAGAAGAAGAAGAAGAAATGGAGGAGAGGGAGAGTGGGGAGTGTTTCGGCCAAGAAGGGTGTAGAGGGGTGTGTTGTGTGAATTTGATGAAGAATGGAGGGCTTTATATAGGGAAGGGAGGGGGGAAAGGTTTCGGCCATATGGGTGGATTTGGATGGGAAATTGGTTTTGAATTTTTGAAGGTAGGTGGAGTTTATGAGGTAGGTTTATGGGGAAGAGTGGATGGATGTGAGTGGTGAAGAGGTGATGGGGAAGAGAATTTGAGGTGATTGGTGAAGGGTTTTTGGGGAAGAGTGTTTATGGGGTTGTGTGAAAGAAAGTGGTGAGAAGAAGTGAGTGGAGGTAGGTGGGGATCCTGTGGGGTCCACAGATCCTGAGGTGTTCAAGGATTTACATCCCTGCACCCATTAGGCATGTAAAAATGCCTTTGCATACAACTCTGGGCGTTCAGCGCCAGATTGGTGGCCATTTTGGGCGTTCAACGCCCATTTGTGTGCCATTTCTGGCGTTGAACGCCAGAACCATGCCTGTTCTGGCATTCAGCGCCCAGAAGCTGCCCATTTTGGGCGTTCAGCGCCAGAACCATGCTCTGTTCTGGCGCTGAACGCCAGACAGATGCTCCTCCAGGGTGTGATTTTTCTTCTGCTGTTTTTGATTCTGTTTTCAATTTTTCTATTTATTTTGTGACTCCACATGATCATGAACCTATAAAGACATGAAAAACAATGAAAATAACAATTAGATAAATAAACATTGGGTTGCCTCCCAACAAGCGCTTCTTTAATGTCAATAGCTTGACAGTGGGCCCTCATGGAGCCTTACAGATGTTCAGAGTATTGTTGAAACTCTCCAACACCAAACTTAGAGTTTGGATATGGGAGTTCAACACCAAACTTAGAGTTTGGTTGTGGCCTCCCAACACCAAACTTAGAGTTTGACTGTGGGGGCTTGGGTTGACTCTGCTTTGAGAGAAGCTTTTCATGCTTCCTCTCCATGGTTGCAGAGGGAGATCCTTGAGTTTTAAACACAAGGGAGTCCTCATTCCATTGAAGGACTATTTCACCTCTGTCAACATCAATCACAGCTCTTGCTGTGGCCAGGAAAAGTCTTCCTAGGATGATGGATTCATCCTCTTCCTTTCCAGTATCCAGGACTATGAAAGCAGCAGGGATGTAAAGGCCTTCAACCTTTACTAACACGTCCTCTACTTGTCCATAAGCCTGTTTTCTTGAACTGTCTGCCATCTCTAATGAGATTTTAGCAGCTTGCACCCCATAGATTCCCAGTTTCTCTATTACAGAGAGGGGCATGAAGTTTATTCCTGAACCAAGGTCACATAGAGCCTTAAAGATCATGGTGCCTATGGTACAGGGTATTATGAACTTTCCAGGATCCTGTCTCTTCTGAGGCAATGTCAGTTGATCCAGATTACTTAGTTCATTGATGAACAAGGGAGGTTCAACTTCCCAAGTATCAATGCCAAATAATTTGGCATTCAGCTTCATGATTGCACCAAGAAACTTGGCAGTTTGCTCTTCAGTAACCTCCTCATTCTCTTTAGAAGAGGAATACTCATCAGAGCTCATGAAGGGCATAAGGAGGTTCAATGGAATCTCTATGGTCTCTAGATGAGCCTCAGAGTCCTTTGGTTCCTCAGAGGGAAGCTCCTTATTGATCACTGGACGTCCCAGGAGGTCTTCCTCCTTGGGATTCACGTCCTCCACTCCTCTTGTAGGTTTGGCCATGGTGCTTATGTCAATGGCCTTGCACTCTCCTTTTGGGTTCTCTTCTGTATTGCTTGGGAGAGTACTGGGAGGGATTTCAGTGATCCTTTTACTCAGCTGGCCCACTTGTGCTTCCAAATTTCTAATGGAAGATCTTGTTTCATTCATGAAACTTACAGTAGCCTTAGACAGATCAGAGACTAAGTTTGCCAAATTAGAAGTATTTTGTTCAGAGTTCTCTGTCTGTTGCTGAGTGGATAATGGAAAAGGTTTATTATTGCTAAACCTGTTTCTTCCACCATTATTAAAGCCTTGTTGAGGCTTTTGATCCTTCCATTAGAAATTTGGATGATTTCTCCATGATGAGTTATAGGTGTTTCCATAAGGTTCACCTAAATAATTTACCTCTGCTATTGTAGGGTTTTCAGGATCATAAGCTTCTTCTTCAGAAGATGCCTCTTGAGTACTGTTGGATGCAGCTTGCATTCCATGCAGACTCTGAGAGATCATATTGACTTGCTGAGTCAATATTTTATTCTGAGCCAATATGGCATTCAGGTATCAACTTCAAGAACTCCCTTCTTCATAGGCGTCCCATTGCTCACAGGATTCCTTTCAGAAGTGTACATGAACTGGTTGTTAGCAACCATGTCAATGAGTTCTTGAGCTTCTGCAGGCGTTTTCTTTAGGTGAATGGATCCACCTGCAGAAGTGTCCAGTGACATCTTTGATAGCTCAGATAAACCATCATAGAATATATCCAAGATGGTCCATTCTGAAAGCATGTCAGAAGGACACGTTTTGGTCAACTGTTTGTATCTTTCTCAAGCTTCATAGAGGGATTCACCTTCTTTCTGTCTGAAGGTTTGAACATCAGCTCTAAGCTTGCTCAGCTTTTGAGGAGGAAAGTACTTGGCTAAGAAAGCCGTGACCAGCTTATCCCAAGAGTTTAGGCTGTCTTTGGGTTGAGAATCCAACCATAATCTAGCTCTGTCTCTTACAGCAAAAGGGAAAAGCATGAGCCTGTAGACTTCAGGATCTACTCCATTAGTCTTAACAGTATCACATATCTGCAAGAATTCAGTTAAGAACTGAAAAGGATCTTCAGATGGAAGTCCATGAAACTTGCAGTTCTGCTGCATCAGAGAAACTAATTGAGGTTTCAGCTCAAAGTTGTTTGCTCCAATGGCAGGAATGGAGATGCTTCTTCCATGTAAATTGGAATTAGGTGCAGTAAAGTCACCAAGCATCTTCCTTACATTATTATTATTTTCGGCTACCATCTCCTCTTCCTATTCAAAAATTTCTGAAAGGTTATCTCTGGATTGTTGTAATTTAGCTTCTCTTAATTTTCTCTTCAGAGTCCTTTCAGGTTCTGGATCTGCTTCAACAAGAATGTTCTTGCCCTTGCTCCTGCTCATATGACAAAGAAGAGGGCACAGAAAAAATAATAATAATATGGATCCTTTATACCACAGTATAGGGATCCCTGTGTGAGTAGAAGAAGAGGGGGAGACAAAGAATGTAATATAATGGAAGAAACACAACTGTGAGGATGGTAGAGATGTGAGATGAGATGTTAGTGAATGAATAAATAAATAGAAGGAGATGAGGGAGAAGGATTTTCGAAAATAATTTTTTTTTTTTTTTGAAAAAGAGTAGTGATTTTCGAAAATAGTTTTTGAAAAAGGTTAGTAATTTTCGAAAAATTTTGAAATCAAAAATGAAAATAATTAGTTAATTAAAAGAAATTTTGAAAAAGAGGGAAGATATTTTCAAAAATTAGAGAGAGAGAGTTAGTTAGGTAGTTTTGAAAAAGTTAAGAAACAAACAAAAAGTTAGTTAGTTAGTTGAAACAAATTTTGAAAAGATAAGAAGTTAGGAGGTTAGAAAAGATAATTTGAAACCAACTTTTTGAAAAAGTAAGATAAGAAGATATTTTAGAAATTAGTTTTGAAAAAGATTTGATTTTTTTAAAATCTCAATTAATGACTTGATTCATAAGAAATCACAAGATATGATTCTAGAACTTAAAGTTTGAATCTTTCTTAACAAGCAAGTAACAAACTTCAAATTTTTGAATCAAAACATTAATTGATTATGTTATTTTCGAAAATTTGATATAAAAATAAGAAAAAGATTTTTGAAAAATATTTTTTTGGAATTTTCGAAAATAACTAAGAATTTTGAAAAAGATTTGATTTTTGGAAAAAGATTTTTGAAAAGATAAGATTTTCAAATTGAAAATTTGATTTGACTCATGAAAACAACTAGATTTTAAAAATTTTTGAAAAAGTCAATCCAAATTTTCGAATTTGAAGAGAGACAAAGGGAAAGATATTTTTTTATTTTTAAATTTTTATGATGAGAGAGAAAAATTAAAAACATCATTTTCATGTTTTTCTCTTTTATTTTTGAATCAAAACAAGGGATGCATGCAAGAACACTATGAATGTCAAGATGAACACCAAGAACACTATGAAGATCATGATGAACATCAAGAACATATTTTTGAAAAATTTTTAATGCAAAGAAAACATGCAAGACACCAAACTTAGAATTCTTTAATGCTTAGACACTACGAATTCCAAAATGCATATGATAAACATGAAAAGACACAAAACAAAAAATCATCAAGATCAAACAAGAAGACTTACCAAGAACAACTTGAAGATCATGAAGAACACCATGAATGCATGAAATTTTCGAAAAATGCAAGATGCACATGCAAATGACACCAAACTTATGACATGACTCATGACTCAAACAAGAAACACAAAAAATGTTTTTGATTTTTATGATTTTCTAATTTTTTGGATTTTTTCGAAAATTATATGAAAAAGAAAAAATAAGGATTCCAAAATTTTTAACATGAATTCCAGGAATCTTGCATTCTTAGTCTAAAGCTTCAGTCTAGGAATTAGACATGGCTCACTAGCCAGCCAAGCTTTCAATGAAAGCTCCGGTCCAAAACACTAGACATGGCCAATGGCCAGCCAAGCTTCAGCATGTAATTCAGACATGACATGCCTGACATACCCTACAGTCGTGTAACAACTGATGGTTGGAAGCCTCAGTCCAAAAGAATTTAGACATGGCTTTACAGCCAGCCAGGCTTCACATGCTTCATGAAACACTAGAATTCATTCTTTAAAAATTTTGAATAAATTTTTTTTTTCCGAAAACAAAGGAGAAAATTTTGAAATATATTTTTTTTTTGAAAAATTTTTGAAAAGAAAACAAAAAGAAAATTACCTAATCTGAGCAACAAGATGAACCGTCAGTTGTCCATACTCAAACAATCCCCGGCAACGGCGCCAAAAACTTGGTACGCGGAATCGTGATTACACTTTAATTATGTAAAATTCATTGCTCTTTCTTTCCCTGAAAATGGCGCCAAAAACATGATGCCAAGACCATGGTTCACAACTCCGTGTAACTAACCAGCAAGTGCACTGGGTCATCCAAGTAATACCTTACGTGCGTAAGGGTCGAATCCCACGGAGATTATCGGTATGAAGCAAGCTATGGTCACCTTGTAAATCTCAGTCAGACGGATATCAAACAGTAATGGGTTTTCGAAAATAAATAATAGAATAGGGATAGAGGTACTTATGTAAATCATTGGTGAGAATTTCAGATAAGCGAATGGAGATGCTTTTCGTTCCTCTGAACCTCTGCTTTTCTGCTATCTTCATCCAGTCAGTCTTACTCCTTTCCATGGCTAGCTTTATGTGATACATCACCATTGTCAACGGCTACTTTCGATCATCTCTCGGGAAAATGATCCAATGCCCTGTCACGGCACGGCTAATCGTCTGGAGGCATCACCCTTGTCAATGGTTTCATCTTATCCTCTCAGTGAAAATGATCAACGCACCCTGTCACGGCACGGCTATTCATCTGTCGGTTCTCGATCATACTGGAATAGGATTTACTATCCTTTTGCGTCTGTCACTAACGCCCCGCAATCGCGAGTTTGGAGCTCGTCACAGTCATCCAATCATTGAATCCTACTCGGAATACCACAGACAAGGTTTAGACCTTCCGGATTCTCTTGGATGCCGCCATCATTCTAGCTTACGCCACGAAGATTTTGGTTAGGAGATCTAAGAGATACTCATTCAATCTAACGTAGAACGGAAGTGGTTGTCATGCACGCGTTCATAGGGAATGATGATGATTGTCACGTTCATCACATTCAGGTTGAAGTGCGAATGAATATCTTAGAAGCGAAATAAGATGAATTGAATAGAGAACAGTAGTACTTTGCATTAATCTTTGAGGAACAGCGGAGCTCCACACCTTAATCCATGGAGTGTAGAAACTCTACCGTTAAAAATACATAAGTGAAAGTCCAGGCATGGCCGAGATGGCCAGCCCTCAAAACGTGATCACAGGATCAAAATACAATCTAGGATGTCTAATACAATAGTAAAAGGTCATATTTATAATAAACTAGTCACTAGGGTTTACATGAGTAAGTAATTGATGCATAAATTCACTTCCGGGGCCCACTTGGTGTGTGCTTGGGCTGAGCTTTAACTTTCCACGTGAAGAGGCCATTTGTGGAGTTGAACGCCAGGTTTTGATCCATTTCTGGCGTTCAACTCTGGTTTTGGATCCTTTTCTGGCGCTGGACGCCAGAATTGGGCAGAGAGCTGGCGTTGAACGCCAGTTTGCGTCATCTATTCTTGGCTAAAGTATGGACTATTATACATTTCTGGAAAGCCCTGGAGGTCTACTTTCCAACGCAATTGGAAGAGCGCCATTTCGAGTTCTTTAGCTCCAGAAAATCCACTTTGAGTGCAGGGAGGTCAGAATCCAACAGCATCAGCAGTCCTTCTTCAACCTCTGAATCTGATTTTTGCTCAAGTCCCTCAATTTCAGCCAGAAAATACCTGAAATCACAGAAAAACACACAAACTCATAGTAAAGTCCAGAAATGTGAATTTAACATAAAAACTAATGAAAACATCCCTAAAAGTAACTAGATCCTACTAAAAACATACTAAAAACAATGTCAAAAAGCGTATAAATTATCTGCTCATCATATGCTGTTGCAACTTTATGAATTATCCCATGTTTCTTCATTAGTCCTGTTAGTCTCCTGTTACAAAAATGGGTGCCTTGATCGCTCACGATTGCTCGTAGTGATCCAAAGTGACAAATAATATGGTTTCTCACAAAGGAAACAACAGTGTTAGCATCATCAGTGCGGGTAGAAATTGCTTCCACCCATTTGGAAATGAAATCCACAGCTAACAATATATAGAAATAACCATTAGAATTTGGAAATGGACCCATGAAGTCAATGCCCCAAACATCAAAAATTTCACAGAAAAGCATAATCTGTTGAGGCATTTCATCCCTCCTGGATATATTACCAAATTTCTGGCATGGAAAACAAGATCTGCAAAATTCAGCAGGGTCTTTAAAAAGAGTAGGCCACCAGAATCCACAGTCTAAGATTTTTCTAGCAGTTCTTTGAGGGCTAAAATGTCCTCCACTCTCAGATGAGTGACAGGCCTCTAAGATGGACTGGAATTCTGATTGAGGCACACACCATCTAATTACCTGGTCAGCGTCACATCTCCATAAATATGGGTCATCCCATATATAATATTTAGACTCACTTTTCAGCTTGTCTCTTTGATGCTTAGAAAAGTTTGGAGGAAAAGTGCGGCTAACTAGATAATTAGCTACAGGTGCATACCAAGGGACTATCTCAGATACTGCTTGCAGGTTATCAAATGGAAAATTATCAGCTATAGGAGTGGAGTCATCTGTAATGTGCTCAAGGCGACTCAGGTGGTCCGCCACTAAATTCTGGTTACCACTCCTATCCTTAATTTCTAAATTAAATTCTTGTAATAGCAGTATCCAACGTATAAGCCTTGGTTTGGACTCCTTTTTAGATAATAAATACTTTAGAGCTGCGTGGTCTGAATACACTACTACTTTAGTATCAAGTAAATAGGCTCGGAATTTATCCAGAGCAAAAACAATAGCAAGAAGCTCTTTCTCAGTAGTAGTGTAATTGGACTGAGCGGCATCTAAAGTTTTAGACGCATAAGCAATAACAAAAGGATCCTTACCTTCACATTGAGCCAATGCTGCTCCTACGGCATGGTTGGAAGCATTGCACATTATTTCAAATGGTTGGCTCCAGTCTGGTCCTCTTACAATTGGGGCTTGAGTCAGTGCGGTCTTCGGCTTATCAAACGCTTGTTTGCAATTTTCACTGAACTCGAACTCAATATCTTTCTGCAGTAATCTAGATAAGGGAAGTGCTACCTTACTGAAGTCCTTAATGAACCTCCTGTAAAAACCTGCATGGCCAAGGAAAGAACGGACCTCCCTCACAGAAGAGGGGTAAGGTAAACTAGAAATAACATCCACCTTTGCTGGATCTACAGAAATGCTAGTATTAGACATAACATGTCCTAGTACAATCCCTTGTTTAACCATAAAGTGACATTTTTCAAAATTTAATACAAGGTTTGTACTGACACATCTATCTAATACTCTAGATAATCCATCTAAGCAAAGGCTAAAGGAATCGCGGTATACACTAAAATCATCCATAAAAACCTCCATACAGTCCTCGATAAGATCAGAGAAAAGACTCATCATGCACCTTTGGAAAGTATCTGGTGCATTGCACAAGCCAAAGGGCATTTTCTTGTAAGCATAAGTCCCAAAAGGACATGTAAAAGTGGTCTTTTCCTGATCCTCAGGAGCTATATGAATCTAGAAATAACCTGTGTAACCATCAAAAAAATAATAATGCGATTTACCTGACAGGCGATCCAGCATTTGATCAATGAATGGAAGAGGATAGTGATCCTTACGGGTTGCTTGGTTGAGGCGTCTGTAGTCAATGCAGACCCTCTAGGCATTTTGAACTCTGGTTGTCAGGAGCTCTCCATGCTCATCCTTCACTGCAGTGACTCCAGACTTCTTTGGTACCACTTGTACTGGGCTTACCCATTCACTGTCTGAGATGGGATAGATAATATCTGCCTCTAGTAGTCTGGTCACTTCCTTTTTGACAACCTCTAAGATAGTGAGGTTCAGTCTTCTCTGGGGCTGACGGACAGGTCTTGCTCCCTCTTCTAAAAATATTCTATGCTCACAGACTTGAGGGTTTATGCCTACTATGTCTGCCAAGCTCCACCCAATTGCCTTCTTGTGCCTCCTCAGCACACTAAGTAACTGCTCTTTTTGTTGAGAAGTAAGTTCCCTTGCAATGATAACTGGAAACCTCTGCCCATCTTCCAGGTAAGCATATTTGAGGTGTGGAGGAAGGGGTTTTAATTCTAACTTCTGATCGTGGTCAGGCTCTGGGTTGTTTGGAGCTGGTAACAGTGGTAGAGCACTGTCATTGTCCTCCGAGAATGTCCCCACACTTGGACCTTGTCCTGTGTGCTTCTCTTCAAATTCCTCCTGATGGACTTCAGCCACGGTTTCATCTATAATGTCACACTTGAGGATAGAATGATCCTCTGGAGGATGCTTCATAACTCCATTCAGATTGAAGATCACTACTCGGCCATCTATTTCAAAAGAGTATGTTCCTGAAAAAGCATCTAATTTGAATTTTGAGGTCTTCAGGAATGGCCTTCCGAGTAGGATTGATGATGGCTTGTCTGAGTCATTTTGGGGCATTTTCAGGATATAAAAATCAATGGGAAATGTGAGCCCCTTAATGCCCACTAATACATCTTCAACAACTCCAGCTACTGTGATAATGCTTTTATCTGCTAACACAAAACGAGCTGCCGACCTTTTTAAGGGAGGGAGCCTCAAAATATTATATATAGACAAAGGCATTATACTCACACATGCTCCTAAATCACGCATGCAATCAGAAAATACTACACCGTCAATAGTACAATTAACCATACAAGGACCTGGGTCACTACACTTTTTAGGTAAACCACCCATTAAAGCAGATATGGAACTTTCTAGGAATAGTTTCTAATTCATTAATTTTGTCCTTATGTATACATAAATCTTTTAGAAACTTTGCATATTTAGGTACCTGTTGAATAACATCAAATAGAGGAACAGTTACCTCAACCTTTTTGAATATCTCTACCATTTTTGGATCAAGTTCCAGCTGCTTCCTGAGCTTCCTTACAAGTTGTGGAAATGGAATGGGAGTGGCATTTTCTGCAGTGTCTGTGCCTTTTAGTGCTTCCTCTTGTGGTTTCACTTCTTCTTCTTCAGCCATGTCCTGTATGTCCTCTTCCTCTTCAACATCTTCTATTTCTACTACCTCTTCAGCTGAGGCGTGTTCTGGTGGGTTTGGCTCCTCTTGATTCCTCTCCTGCAGTGTGGTTCCGGACCTTAAGGTGATGGCATTGATGTCACCCTTTGGATTGGGTAATGGTTGAGAGGGGATTCCACTGGAGCTCAAAGGTTGGTTATTGGAGTTGTTCATTGATCCAATCTGGGAGACAAGAGCCTACAAAGTAGCGGTCAGACCATTTAGAGTGGCATTAATGTTATTTTCCATGGTCTGCTGTCTCTGATCAATAGATTGTAGTAAGTCATCATTAGCAGATAAAGAAGGATAGGTAATTTGAGAGGTCTATTGTAGGGTATTCTGTGGTCCTTGGGATTGCCTTAGGTGAGGTGCTCTGTAAGGCTGATTCTGATTCTGCTGCCTGTTGTTGTTATTATTCCACCTCTGATATTCCTGATTATCTCTGCCTCCTCTGTTGTTGTTGTCCCTCCAATTCTAGTTAGAATTGTCCTGCCATCCATGGCTGTAGTTGCCACCTTGATTGTACCCTTGGTTGGGGCGGTCATAGAAGTTATGAGTGGCTGCCACGGTGTTGTCTTCCTGCTGGAGCTGCGGACATTCATCAATATAATGGCTGTAATCAACAAAGATTTTTCAAACTCTCTGTGGGACTAACTGTTGGTTTTGCTGTGGTGGAGAAGGTTGCGCTTGCTGAACTTGTTGTTGGTTCAATTGCATCTGCTTCAGCAAGTTGGTCATTTCACAGATACTCTGAGTTAAAGCAGCAGTCTCTCTGCTAGAGGATACTTCTGCAACGGCTTTTGAACGGCCTTGTTTCTGCCTGTGATTCCTAGTAGATTCAGCTAAGTCACTGATCAATTGCCATGCCTCATCAGTGGTCTTGTACTTTTTCATAGACCCATTGCTAGCACATTCTAATGTGGTCTTATCTTGGGGCCTCATGCCCTGTGTGACATAGCCGAGTAATACTATCTTGTCAATCATATGGTGGGGGCATGCTTCCAGAAGGTTATTGAAGCGCTCCCAGTACTCATAAAGAGTTTCAGAGTCATCCTGAACAATCATGGAAATGTCTTTCCTCAGTTTATCAGTAACTTCAGCTGGAAAGAACTTTTCCAAGAATTCTCTTCTTAGTGTATCCCAGTTGGACACAATTGCTGTTGGTTGAGTGTAGTACCACTCTCTTGCCTTCTCCTCAAGAGAAAACGGGAAAGCTTTCAGCAAAATTGAAGTTTCATCTGCACCATCACGCCTGACAGTAGAACAGGCTACTTGAAAATCTCTCAGGTGCTTGATAGGCTCTTGAGTAGGTAAGCCATGAAACTTGGACATCAAATTGAGCAGTGCGGTCTTTATTTCAAAGTCTGTAGCCACCGTTGGGTGATGCACTTGAAATGGTTACATTGTAAAATCAGGGGATCCAGCCTCCTGGATAGTAACTCTCCTAGCTGCTGCCATGTTACCTGCACGTAAAACAACCAAATCAGTAGAACGGGGGCTGGTTTCTTTCTCAAGTGACATTTCAGATCCGCCCTCAGAGAGGACTAACAAACGCCGAGCTTGCCTTATTCGTGAAATAGTTCTTTCAATCTCAGGATCGAATACTAGCAAGCTTGGATCAGGAAGCGAACGCGTCATCCAACGAAAGAAACAAGCAGCTCAAAGTAGTAAAATAAAATAAAATACAAATAAATAAAATCCAATCAATAACTTTAGCACTCTATTGCAACTCCCCGGCAACGGCGCCAAAAATTGATGTGGGCAGAAATTGGCGAGTTAAGAATGATTATAAAATATGCGTTGCAAGTATAGTTCTCAACCAACCAGAAATCCGCTTATCAATTTAGAAGGGTGTCACAGAAATTAAAATTAAAATACTGGGAGTATGGATCCCAGGTCATCTCCCAACGAGTTGCAGAAAAGTGTGCTATTTTATTAATCAGATGTTTTCAAAAAGGTTTGAGTTGAATGGCAGAAAATTAAATCAAAGAATTTATATAAATTTAAATAATAGCCTTGACTGGGAGTTGATTAGCTGGAAGCCCTATTCTTGTTGGAGTACTCTCAAGATTAATTGACAATTAGGGGTTATTATGTTTAGTTGTCCCTTACTAAGTAAGGAAAAGTCAAACAAGTTGGAATGCTGTTTCTATCCACAAGTTCCAATCCGCTCTTGGGAGGATTGGTGTTAGTGACTAGAGAGCAATCCAACAATAAACCCAATTACAATCTTTCTCTTGAGCATCCCAACTCAAGGGTTCCTTTCAATCAGCTCCCCATCAAGTTAGGGAACTACTCGATCATTGTAAATGTAAAATTCATAGCATAAGAAAGGGAATTAAAGAAGGACATGATAAATAATGATCAAAAGATTAATTAAAGATAAAATTAATTCTTATATTAATAAATGCTAAAATAATCCAATAGTAAAATTAAGTATATTAAGGAACATGGAAGAGTAAGAGACAAGTAAAGAGAACGAACTAGAATGTCGAAGTCTTGATGAGGCAATAACTCTTCTCAATATCCTAATGCAAAAACCATGAAAATAACAAATCCTAAAAACTATGAATGTGTAGAGAGAAAACCTAGAGGAGGAGTAAAACTAGATCTAAAACTAAAAACTATGCGGAATGAATGTTGTTGTTGGTTTCTGCATGTTCTCTGGCTCTAGTCTGCTTTTCTGGGCCGAAAACTGGGTCAAAATAAGGCCCGAAATCGCTCCCAGCAATTTTGCAGATTATGCAGATCGTGCATGTCACGCGGACGCATCATTCAGGCGGACGCGTCATTTGGCGTTTCGCTTTACCACGCGGGCGCGTCATCCACGCTTCTGCGTCACTTGTGCAGTTTCCAATTCGCGCGGCTGCGTCATCCATGCGGCTGCATCATTGCGATTTCCTCTCTTCCACACGGTCGCGTCATCCATGCGGCCGCGTCGCTTCTCGCTGGTCATCTCCTCAATTTCTTGTGTTCCTTCCATTTTTGCAAGCTTCCTTTCCAATCTCTAACTCATTCATGCCCTATAAAGCCTGAAACACTTAACACACATATCACGGTATCGAATGGAATAAAGGAGAAATAAAATACATAATTAAAAGTCTCTAGGAAGCAAGTTTTCAATCATGCAATAACTTTTGGAAGGAATTATAAATGCATGCTTATTTAATGAATAAGTGGGTAAAGATCATGATAAAACCACACAATTAAACACAATATAACCCATAAAATAGTGGTTTATCAGTCCGCGTCATCTACGTTTCGCTCAAGACGCGCGATCGCGTCATCCACGCAGTCGCGTCACTGCCATTTCGTGCTGGCATGCGGCCGCGTCATCCATGCGATCGCGTCACTGCCAATTTCTTCAAAAACTCCGTTTCGTGCTTTCCTTCCATTTTTGTAAGTTTCCTTTCCATCCTTTAAGTCATTCCTGCCTTAGAAGATCTGAAATTACTCAACACACGAATCACGGCATCGAATGGTAATAAAAGAAAATTAAAATAATTACTTTTAAAGCATAGGAAACATATTTTTCACATACATCACATAATAGGGAAGGGAAAGTAAAACCATGCAATTAACATGAATAAGTGAGTGAAGGATTAAATAAATCACTTACATTAGGCACAAAATATATCATAAAATATGGGTTTATCAATCACTTTCTTCTTAGCCACTACTTCATAGAAGTGGTCTTGATGAGCTTTGGTGATGAATCTCTCCATCTCCCAAGATTCAGAGGGATTAGCTACTACCTTTCCTTTCCTCTTTCTAGAAGTGGTCTTGATGAGCTTTGTTAATTTCGAAAATTATGGTTAAAATTAAGTTAGAAAAGCTATTTTTTATTTTTGAATTTTATGATGAAAGAGAAAAACACAAAAAAGACACAAGATTTAAAATTTTTAGATCTAGTGCCCTTATTTTTCAAAAATTTTTGGAGGAAAACATCAAGGGACACCAAACTTAAAAATTTTAAGATCAAAACACATACAAGACTCAAGAACACCTTGAAGACTCACAAGAACACAAAGAACAAAAATTAACTCAAAGAACTCAAGAACATAAAAAGAACACCAAACTTAAAAGTTTTAGAAAACCAAACAAAATTTTCAAAAAATAAAGAAAAATAACAAGAAAATACCAAACTTAAAAAATTGAAACAAGATTTAACCAAAGAAAAATTATTTTTGAAAATTTTTTAAAAAGAATGACTCTAGGAACAAAACTTACCAAGAACATAAGAACAACGCTTTAACCAACTGAACACCGAAAATAAAAATATTTTTGAAAAAACTTTTAGAATTTTAGAAAAAATAGAGAAGAAGAAAATAAAAATAAAAGACTCAAATCAAAAAGAAAGTTATACTCTTGCAAAAATCAAAGACTCAAAGAACACATGACTCAAACAAAGAAAGGACAAATATTTCTTGTAAAAGGTTTAGGAAGAAGAAAACAGAAAAATTAAAAGACTCAAATCAAGAACACAAATTAAACAAAGAAAAAAAATATTTTTTGAAACTTTTTCAGATTTTTCGAAAATTAAGAAGCAGAAAAATAAAAATAAAAGACTCAATTAAAATAAAATTACCTGATGTAGGAAGCAAGACAATCCGTCAGTTTGTCCAAACTCAACAATCCCCAGCAATGGCGCCAAAAACGTGATGCGTACGAAACCCCACACTTCCGTACAGCAATACCAGCAAGTGCACTGGGTTGTCCAAGTAATATCTGAGCGAGTCAGGGTCGATCCCACGGAGATTGTGGCTTGAAGCAAGTTATAGTTGTCTTGCAGGTCTTAGTCAGGCAAATCAGAAGGTTGTTGATTTTATGTTGAAAGGGGTAAAACCAATTAGATTAAATGATAGGAATAGAGTTAAGGATTGGAGTTGCTTTGTCTTTCTGAATTAACTCCAGTATTACTGCTCTCTTTGCTTGTGAGTGATTTCTTTAATGGCAGGCTGTATGTGATTGACACTAGTTTGAACAGCTGCCAATACTCCTCCAGATCTGAACCCCAGGTTTAGTGTGGATCCATTCTAATTGAGGGTGAAGCTCGTACAGTCCATTCTCCTTAATGATCCTACTCAAAGCGCCACAGACAAGGTCGGATTTTCCGGATCAGAGAATGCTGCACCTTGGGTTCTAGCCTCTACCACAGAGACCCTAATCTCCCCAGAAATTGGCTAAACTGATGTCTCGAGAAGTCCCCAACGAAGTCGTGGATTAGCCGTCTGAGAGATGTATATTCAAGCTGTTGGTTCGTCACTGTCCGGTGAAAGACGCTTTCTGAACCCAAGTAGACGTGGGTGTTTGTCAAGCACGTTCATCTTAATGTGATGAACATAGCTAATTTGTCAGATCATCCTATTCACCACGATGAAGTACGAATCTACATCTTAGAATTAATCAAATATGGATCGAAGAGAAACAGTAGTACTTTTATTAATTCATAGGACTCAGCAGGGCTCCTCCCCTCAACCTAGGAGATTTAGAAACTCATACTGAAAGTAAAACTTGAACAATAATGTGTATGGTATGCGAATATGGTGATTAAAGGTCTGAATTACATAAATTTAATCCCTTAAATACTAAACAGATGACTAGTAACGGTAAAAAAGTCTATTTAGTGCTAAAATCTACTTCTGGGGCCCACTTGGTGAGTATTTGGGCTGAGCTTTGATGAGATCCACGTGCTATGAGGTCTCTTGGGCGTGGAACGCTAGCTAGGCGGTCCTCATTGGGCGTTTGGACGCTGGACGCCTAGAAGGGGGCAGGAAGCTGGCGTTGGACGCCAGTTTTGGGCCTTCTAATCCGAAGAAAAGTATGGACTATTATATATTTCTGGAAAGCTCTGGAAGTTAGCTTTCCATAGCCATTAAGAGTGCTCCATTTGAACTTCTGTAGCTATAGAAAATCTATTCCGAATGTAGGCAGGTCAGATTCAGACAGCATCTGTAGTGCTTTCTCTGTCTCTAAATCAGACTTTTGTTCCAGCTCCTCAATTTCAGCCAGAAAATATCTGAAATTGTATAAAAACACAAAAACTCATAGTAGAATCCAAAAATTTGAATTTAACACTAAAATCTATAAAAACTTAATGAAAACTAAATAAAAACTACTAAAATCTATATGAAAGTGATGCCAAAAAGCGTATAAAATATCCGCTCATCACCTCACTGACTTCAAAAAGTTTATTGAGGATGGCAGACTGGATAAAGTCAAGCATATGACAATCCACTTCACATGATTTCATGAGAGGTTTTGGGTGCTTTCAGGCAATGCAAGTGAGAATACGATGCGTATATATGCCGGTGCTTACATTATGATGCTACTATTCACTCAAATTTTTTATGAAAAAAGTGGGAATTGGGTTCACCTTCAGTGATTGCCGTATGTGGCAAAGGTTGACGAGATGGGCAATTATGACTGGGGTTCAGCTGCTTTGGCATGGTTGTAGAGATCCATGGGTCGGGTGGCCAACATAAATGTCACTAACTTGGCTCGTCCGCTTCAGCTTCTGCAGTCTTGGATATTCTGGCAGTTTCCTACGTTATGGCCGTATGGTTATGACACATTTGCTTTTTCATTAGCATCAAGGTATCGTTTATTATCCAGTTCAGGCGCAAGTGAGCACAGCATGCGATCGCATGACAATATGGGTAATGCAGAGTCTGAAAATAGCCACAGTCACATGTACAATCCCTAAGGGAAACTCAATACGTGCCAAGCAAAAAGTTACCTGTAGGAGTCGTTTCTTGATTAATAATTAAGCTGAGACTCGCAATGTCATGGCTAGGGCCAAGAAGTCAAAGAGGCATTAAGGGCACAGATGGAAGTACAAAGTAAACTACATTTGTTAGTGGAAGTAAATTTTTTTTTCATGCTAAACATCTTTGTGTTGTAACATGATATCCTACACACAGCCATTTTTAAGAATTATGGTACTGTTGTAGGCAGAGAAGCACTTGCTGATTCGCTAGGATGCTGAACAGACATATATGGCCATACTTGAGAGAGTTTGCAAGATGTTGGCCGATGAAGTTATTAGAAATCCAATGGTCGACACAGACGGAGGTTGGAAGAATTGCATGTTTCGGAAGTGCCAGTGTCATCGCTCATTCTACTGCTCAAGGAATCGGAAGCAGCCTAACTTCACTTGAGAATCTCAGAGGATTGACACTGGAAGGATCTCCAAGTGGGACAAAAAAGAGAAATCTAAATTTAGAGTTAGTGGTAGCTCCTTTGATGTGGAATGAAGCTAACATGAGAACTCAAGATATCCATTCAAGTCAAGTGAATCCACATCACAGAATAACTGGGTATAGTATGTAGGTAGAGAAGATTAACATTATTTTTCCTCATCATCATATTATGTGATGTGAAGACAGAGCATGAAGGGTTAATACATAGACTAGATTAATTAATTTTCATTTTCTTAAATCTTGGTGGTAATATATATTTGAATTTAACTAACTAACATCTTGTAAATTGAAAATACTATCCATCAAGCCAAGCTGGTGCTGGCCATCCATCTACTTTTGACCATTGATATTTAGTTTAGTTTCTAAGTTCAAAAAAAAATATTCTGGTACCATCTTTACCACGATCAAAAGTTTCAAGATCTTACCATGCTTTGGATGATACTGTTGGGCCACCCGTGGGGAGTTCTCGACCATCGAGGAGAGTTCGGGGCAGAATCAAGCGAGAATATAAGATGAGATGACACCACATCCAACTCAAAACCTTAAGGTAGTAAGTTAATGGATCTCTCATCTTATAAACTTCTCACTCTTCCTTGCTTTCTTCAATGTGGGACTAATTTTCTACTTCTCACACTTGAAATATTAACAATCTCCTTCTCAAGTGTGAGTCTCCACATCAAGCATCAACTCTCCTCTAGCTCCTCCACCAGATATGGGTATTCGTCTATCACACCGCCGCAAAATACCACAGGACACGCTGTTCGGACCACCTTTGTCGGGAAGACTTTCGATGCTTCACCTTAAATATCCCTTATAAAAGCACCAGACCGATTAACCATCGGTTCTAATACCACTTGTTAGGCCACCCGTGGGGAGCTCTCAACCATCGGAGAGACTTTGAGGAGGAATCAAGTGAGAGAACATAAGATGAGATGACACCACATCTAACTCAAAACCTTAAGGTAGTAAGTTAATGCGTCTCTCATCTTATAAACTCCTCACTCTTCCTTACTTTCTTCAATGTAGAACTAATTTCTATTGTTCTGAAAACCAAATCGGACCGGCCGGTTCAACTGGGTTAACCAGGAACCGGTCATCTGGCCGGTTCGAGTGATGCCAAAAACCGTTTGGCAAAAAACTGGTAAAAAACCGGTCAAACCGGCAGTTAACCGGTAAACCAGTAAAACCGGTCGGTTTTTTGACGGTTTTCAAAGGTTAAAAATAAAAAAAAATTAAAAAACCTATATAAAAGCTACCCACTACCCAATTACCCCTCTCTCTCAGAAGAAAACCCGAATACCCCTCTCTCTTCCTCTCTGAGTTCCAGCGCCGCCACTACCCCTCTGAGTTCCAGCGCCGCCACCTTCAACAGTAGCGTCACCTTCTCAGCTTCTCTGTCATCGTGGTGTCATCAATCCCGCCTATGTCCTCATCCTCGTTGGCCGCCCCTCTTCTCCTTCTAGATCCCTTCTCCTCGCATCGCCAGGTCTACTCGGGGCTGTTGTTGGTGTCGTCAAGCCACTTCTGTCCATGTCGTCGTCGGCCTCCATGAACTTGTCTCTGTCCTCATCGTCTTTGCCCGTCTTTGTCTTCGATCCCTTTCTCTGTCGAACTCACAGCAAAGTTCGAACATTTTTTCTGCCGCCATGGACTCTTCGCTCACTCTGCCGCCGTAGAAAATTACAGTTTGATTATGTTGCTCTCCTTGTTTCTTGAGTTCTTCAGTAGTTTAATTTATTTTTTATTTTTGTTAATTATAATTATTATGATTTGCTATTTTTTATATTCTGGATTCTGATGGTTGGATAGATTGAACTCTGATTGTTGTAATTGTAAAAGAAAAATTCAATTGGATTAACTATTTAACTCTATTGATTAACTAATGAAGAAAATCTTGTTGCTGCCTCTTTTGTTATTCTTTTGTTTTATGACTTGTTAATGGTTGCTGGTACTTTTGTTAAATTTTTAAGAATAATTTTGTTGATTTTAAAAAACTAAATTATACATTGATGCCAATAACTATAGCAAGCCTTTTTGTTAATTTGTTACTGCAATTTGATTTCATAATCTGTTTGTTTTGATTTCATATATTTTTGTGATTCTGTTTGTTTGTTCAAATTATGATTATGTTTGCAAATTCAATGGTGAGTGGTTATTACTGCTTTGTTTCAATTGTTTCTTATTTTTTATTATTAGGTTATAGATTGAAATTTTATTAGGTTAAATTTTATTGAAATTTAAATATTTAAAATTATATATTAAATTTTTAGTAATTTTATTTAATATTTAATTAAACCGGTTGAACCACGGTTGAACCCCGGTCGAACTATTAAACCAGTGAACCAGTCACCTCACCGGTTTATTGACCGGTCCGGTTCTCGCAACCTTGCTAATTTCATACATCCCATTCTTGCAATATTAACAATCTCCCCCTCAAGTGTGAGCCTCCACATCAAGCATCAATTCTCCTCTAGCTCCTCCACCACATATGAGTATTCGTCCATTACACCGTCGCAAAACACCGCAGGACACGCCGCCCGGACCACCTTTACCAGGAAGACATTCGATGCTTCACCTTGAATACCCCTTTTAAAATCACTAGACCGATTAACCATCGATTCTGATACCACTTGTTGGGCCACCCATGGGGAGGTCTCAAGTATCAGGGAGAAATCAAGCGAGAGAATATAAGATGAGATGACACCACATCCAACTCAAAACCTTAAGGTAGTAAATTAATGGGTCTCTCATCTTATAAACTCCTCATTCTTCCTTACTTTCTTTAATGTGAGACTAATTTCATACACCTCACACTTGCAATATTAACAATCTCTCCCTCAAGTGTGAGTCTTCACATCAAGTATCAACTCCCCTCTAGCCCCTCCACCACATATGAGTATTCGTCCATCACACCATCGCAAAACAATGCGAGACACGCCACCCGGACCACTTTTGTCGGGACCTTCGATGCTTCACCTTGAATACCCCTTATAAAACCACTAGATCGATTAACTATCGGCTCTGATACCACTTATTGGACCACCTATGGAGAGCTTTCGACCATCAGAGAGACTTTGGGGAGGAATCAAGCGAAAGAACATAAGATGAAATGACACCAGATCCAACTTAAAACCTTATGTGCTCTCGCTTGATTTCTCTTCGAAGTCTCTCCGGTAGTAGAGAGCTCCTCACAGGTGGCGCAACAGATACAAAATTAGTATATAAGTCTTTTAATGCAATGACAGAGGAGGTCAATCATTCCATACATACCGGGACTATGTATTTTCAAATTTTATGGTCAAAATTAGTACCAAATTGATAATTTATTCTCTCTTTAAAATGAAAAACATTGTTACTGGGAATAAAAATGGGGTAATGAACCTTATTTCCAAATAATTAGAATTTGCAAATAAAATTTGAAAGAAAATCATAACCTTATTTTTAAATAATTAGAATTTGCAAATAAAATTAAAAAAAATAATAAATAATTGTCTCATTCACAACATATTTTTTAGAGTTAAATTTTAAACAGAATTTGTCCATTGTGCACAAGTAGTTTTCATATCTTAATTACACTAATTTAATTCTTAAAATTAGTAAAAGTATACTATTTAGTTTCTTATAATTGGTATAATTAAAATTTCAAAAATTATTTTAACGCACATGATCAATTTTAAAGATTATTTTTGGACTTTAACTCTATTTTATACGGCTAATTATATATTACACCATTAACTATCAATAGTCAAGAGGAAGAACTTGATATAGATTAGAGAGCCATATCCAAAAGGATTACCATTAAAGCAAATTTGATATAGATTGAAAAATATTTTTATAAGTGCTTTTATATTTTATATATATATATATATATATATATATATATATATATATATATATATATAGTCTCCAAAGAAAGATAACTGTCTAAATAAAATAACTATATTTTTTGTAGTTTAAAATTTGGAAAAATTTTACTCTTCTCTTTTAAAAGATGTTAAAATGACACTTTTCTCCCTTTTATTTGTAAAATATATATTCTCTTCTTTTATAACTTTTAAAAAATCTCCTCTTTAATCCATTTTAAACTTTTTGTATTAACTAATATTAACTTTATCTATTTTTTATAAAAAAATTATTTTTTACAAAAATACCCTTTAACAAAAATTTTATTTTTTGTCATTAAACTTTGCTTACCAAAATATCCTTAATAAATTATTTTTTATTGATTAAATTGTATTTTATGAAAATATTTTTTTTTAAAAATTAATAATTAAATTGTTTTTTCTAAGATATCTTTCAATAATTTTTTAAATATTAAATTATAATTTTACCAAAATTTTCGTTAATAATTATTATTATATTTTACTATTAATTTGTTGATATCAATATATATTATTTTAACATTAAATAAAAAAATCTTAACATTGTTAATATGTATAACAATTAATATATATTGATATCAAAAAATAATCTTACCAAGATTTTTTTATTTAATATTAAAATAATATATATTGATATTAGAAAATTAATAATAAAATATAACAATAATTGTTAATAAAAATTTTGGTAAACTCACAATTTGATAATTAAAAAATTATTGAAGGGTATCTTAGAAAAAATAATTTAATTATTAAATTTTTTTAAAAAATATTTTGATAAGAATTCAATTTAATTAATAAAAAATAATTTGTTAAAGGATATTTTAGTAAGCAAAATCTTATGACAAAAAAATAAAATTTTTATTAAAAGATATTTTTGTAAAAATAATTTTTTTTTTTGAAAAATGAATAAAGTTAACATTAGTTAACATAAAAAATTTAAAATAAATTAAAAAGAACGTTTTAAAAATTATAAGAAAGGAAAATGTATATTTTATAAATAGAGGAGATAGAAATATTATTTCAGTATCTCTTAGAAGAGAGTAGTAAAATTTTCTTTTAAAATTTCAAACAAGAAAATTTCAAACAGTTGTCTCATTCTCGAATGCCCATATAATACATGATTCATTAAATTTGCGTTCCTAAATCTTTAAAACCAACTTATCATGAAATATGGCTTTTCATTAAGTTGTTTGAATGAACTTAAAAAGTAACGGTTTTAAAAGGGTGCAGGACTCTTTTAGTGTATCTTTAGTTTACAGTTACATTCTCTAAATTCACATTTGCATGCTTTGAATGAAGAGCCAAAATGTATGGATAATCTTTTATTAATTGAAAATGATGTGCTTTTGGATGCAAACATACATTGAGGTCAAAGCAGCTAACCTACCGTACAAAACATTAAAAAAAATATAAAATTATATTTAATAAATAAAATATAGATAAAAATATTATATCTAAAAATATTAATAAAAGACACAACTTTTTTTCCTTCCTTATTCTTGTTATTTTTTTGGGTAAATCACACAAACAAATTAAATAGGGATCAATATTACATCAATGTCTTGAAATGAAATAGATTATATACATGTCCTAAAATAAATCTATATAAATTGAATCAACTAAATTCGATTTATGCTTTTTCAATATAAATTGAATCAATTGGATTCGATTTACTATATATGATATATAAATAGTAAAACAAATTACCTTGATTCGATTTACTACTTCTGTAGTGGAACACCCTAACTTTTAGCACCTCATGATCGTACTAGAAGTCTGAGCGTTACTAACCTCTATTCCTTTAATTATTTACTATGTTTATTTAATATTAAGTTTTCGCGAATACAAAATGAAACTTTAATTAAGAAAATGAAATAGTTTTTATTTTCACTTACTTAATCACAAAGATATATATATATATATATATATATATATATATATATATATATATTAACATAGCATGATATACATAGCCTTATTCAAAGATTTTCAAAATACAAGTCATATCCCCTCTAAAAAGCAAAAAGAATAAACGACGAGAGAAAAATAAAATCTAACAACTCAACTCGTAAACATATTTCTCTGTACTCCTGCAACTTTGCAATAAGCTTTTGCACCTGTAGCTGAAAGGGGTGGAGATAGGGGGTAAGAACTGGGGAGTTCTTAGTAGGGTCGGAGTTAGGAGTTAAGTTCATTCTATATATACTTGGTCAGCAATAACAGTCAACAAGGTACCATCTAATTCAACAATTAAAGAACACAGAATTCAAACAGTTATTTAGCACACCCACAATCACAGAAAATTACACTCACAAACAAATATGCGCAAACAAGTATGATGCATATCAATCCCTAGTGCAGGTAATGAGCTCATTTGTCGGTTTCGACCCGCTCCTGACATAACTCAGCAACCTTTATATGAGTTTGGTTTCCAGTGTCATAACCTCTGTAACCAACCTCTGTCTTACAGGTGCGACTCTCTTGAGTCGATGTATGCAAACATAACCTCTGCAAGCAACCTCTGTCTACAGGTGAGGCTCTCTCTAGCCAATGTATGTAGCGATAACCTCTGTAAGCAACCTCTGTCTTACAGGTGCGACCATCCCCCAGATTGGCCGGTGTATCTCTGGAAAGCAAATCTCGGTGGACTCATCACCATATCTCTGCTCATTTTTAGCAGGTAAACAATCATCTCTGCTTCTCTCCTTTTCTTTTCATTCTTTCTTTCTTTCTTTTTTTCTATTCTCTGCTCTCCTGTGACAGAGATTTTTTAGATTCTTTTAATCTTTTGCTCTCTGTGGCAGAAATCTCTTTAACTAATATATTCTTTTTTTTCTTTTCTTTTCTCATCGTTCTTTTAATTCCTTACTTTTAACATCAAAAACTATTTTCATACTCTTCCCTTATCTTTCCCTAAATATTTTATGAAGAGTGGATCATGAGATCCTTGACTTAGATTTGTCTTTCTAAAATTTTTAGAAAAATTTGTCTGTTTACCACTCTTTGTTTTATTTTTCATAATACATACAATAATATTCTTATAAAATAATATCTTGATAAATAATAATTTGTAATAATAATTTACTCTAATATAAATGAGTAATTTTAAACAAATATTTAAAATAATATTTATAATACTCTTAAAACTTATTTTATAAAACCTTATTTTCAAACTTTTATTAATTACTTTCTAAACCATGAATTTTTTAATATTTTATTTTTGACTTCAATATTTTATAAAATTATATTTAAACCTTCACTTTGTTTCATATTTACCAGTTCTTACCCCCTATCTCCACCCCCTTTCAGCTACAGGTGCGAAGACTTATTGCGAAGTTGCGGGAGCACAGAGGAATATGTTTACGAGTTGAGTTGTTAGATTTTATTTTCCTCTCATCGTTTATTCTTTTGGTTTTTAGAGGGGAAAGGACTTGTATTTTGAAAATCTTTGAATAAGTCTATATATATCATGCTATGTGAATATATATATATATATATATCTTTGTGATTAAGTAAGTGAAAGTAAAAACTATTTTATTTTCTTAATTAAAGTTTCGTTTCATATTCACGAAGGTTCAATATTAAATAAACATAGTAAATAATTAAAGGAATAGAGATTAGTAGCGCTCGGATTTTTAGTACGATCATGAGGTGCTAAAAGTTAAGGTGTTACATACAGCATATACATGTAAATCGAATCTAGTTGATTCGATTTACTATTGATACAGATAAATGTCAATAAGAAAATACCTTCATTTGAATTCAAATAAAATATCAAAAAAATTAAAACTAATAAGGATATCTACATTTTTATAAACTTATGAATGTAAAACGGAATATTAAACGATTTCTAAAAAATTATTAAAAATCATCATTTGACTTATTAGCATATAAAAAATCATTATCGTGACTTTTGATGTTGAAAAAAATTAATATAAAGTATAGCCTTTCAAGATGGCATAGGAGTTAAAACTTAAATTTTTTCAGAGTCAGAAATAATAGATAGTTATACAATATATAATGACCAACTATTTTTATATAATATGTAATTTGAGAAATAATTAAAATACTATATCTATTAAATTATTATTGAATTTCTGAAATAAATTAAGTATACAATCATCAAAGCATAAATTTTATACTTAATTTCACAAATTAAATAATATTATAATTGATATAGTATTTTAATTATTTTTCAAATTACATATTGTATAAATATAGTTGGTTATTTTATAATGTTTAACTATCTGTTACTTTTGACTATGAAAAAAATTTAAGTTTTAACCTTTATGCCACCTTGGAGGGCTATACTTTATATTAACTTTTTTAACATGAAAAATTTCAGTAATGATTCTTTAGATGTTAATGAGTTAAAGGATAAATTTTGATAAATTTTTAGAAATTATTTATTATTCTATTTTAAATTCATAAGTTTATAAAAATATAGATTTTCTGAAATTTGAACTAAAACACAAAATTTGAATTTCTAATCTTATTTGTTTCAATTTTTTTGACATTTTATTTGAATCGAAATAGGGGTATTTCCTTATTAATATTTATATTTTAAAGTTAATATAGAATAAATAAATAATTTTTATTCTTATTCATTTTTATTTTTTTGAAATTTTATTTGAATCGAAATAGGAGATATTTCTATACTTTAATCAAAATAACTTGAGCTACACAGGGCTAATTGATGCGGCTCTAATGGCATTGGAAAGTCAACTTTCAGCACTTTCTAACAACATAGAATAGTATATATTTTTCTTCTGGAATCACTATCATAAATGGCGCTAAACGCCGAGCCAGGCGTTTAGTGCCAGGAAGACAGAATCAGCGCCCAAGCCATTGCCAGTTTTGGCGCTGAACGTCAATTTTGGTGCTGAACGCCACCAAAGTGGCACCAAATGCCTACAACAGCCCCAGACCCAAGAAACCTTCGTAATTAATGAAGATTTGAAGACACCAAGCTTAAATTAAATGGAGGATCATTAGTTAGTCAAAGAATCATTAAGAAAAGATTTGATTTGATTTGATTTTGTTTTGATTTAGTTTGAATTTGAATTCTAAGTTTAGTCTTAGAGGTTTTTACTACAAATAGGGGACTTCCTTCTTTCCAAAGGGTAATGGCTCCCGGAGGGGATCTTCTCTCTTCCGCATTTTTTAGAACCCTTGTTTTCTCTATAAGTCATGAGCCAATAAACCTCTCTGGTTAAGGTTATGAGCTCTATTTATTTCTATGGATTAAGACTATTACTTTTCTATTTTAATTAATGTACTAATTCAGTTTCAAGGATTACTTTCGTTCTTAATTTTATGAATTTGGGTGGAACGAGAGTATAACCCTTATTTTAGATGCGTTCTTGTGACCCTTAGGAGAGGTCTCTCACCTGAACACAGTTTGAAAGTAAATTCCTCCTAAATTAGTAATTGCTTGAACTAATCTGGATACGTGATATATAATCTGTTTAGCTTTGAGTAATTAGGATTTTTGTGGCCATAAACTAGATTTGAACTTAACTCTCTGATGGAATCAAGTGACCAAGAGATTGGCGGTTAATGAATATTAGAGGAGGCTAAATCACTAAGAGATTAGGGTTTAGTCAATTACAGTTTGCCATGAAATGAATCTTACATGATTAAAATAGTTGGTAGGAAAACTTGATCCGGAAAAATAAACAACTCTGATATCTTAACTATTTCTCATTGATTTCTACATCAAACACTTTATTTGCCTTCTTTATTCTTGATTTATTATTTAATTTTTTTGAAAACCATCAAACCAACTTTTCTATTGCTATTACTCAGTCCATCAATCCTCGTGGGATCAACCCTCACTCACTTGAGGTATTACTTGGTACCACTCGGTGCACTTGCCGGTTAGTTGTGGGTATTCAAAATTTCGCACCAAGTTTTTGGCACCGTTGCTGAGAATTGACTGTGATTGACAACTATTAGTTGTTTGATTGCTTAGATTAGGGGTTTTTAGTTTTTGATTTGTTTTTATTTTTGTTTTGCTTTTTTTAAAATTTTTGAAAATCTAATTATTATTTTAATTAAAGTTTTTTCTTAATTTTTGAAATTAAGTTTGATGTCCCTTTAGTTGTTTTATTTTTCCTAGTTATTCTACTTGTTAAGTTCGAATTTTATACTCATATTTGCTTATTAGTTGTTTTATTTTCTTAATTATTAAGTTCATTTTCTTGATTTTATTTTTTTTATTTTTGTTTTTCTTCATATTTTACTTTATTTTCATTTTTTTATTTTTTATTATTTTATTTCTTTTCAAAAAAAAATAAAAATAAAATAAGATTCTTTCTGTCCTTTCTTCTTTGCTTTCCTGTTTATCACATAGTGCGTTTAATTTTGTTTGGTGTTTTGTGCTAAGAAAAAATAATGGAGAGAGATCACATGGGGTACTACTCACACCCAAGTAGTGATTCATATTATTATAGATAGAGGAACTATCCAGATTTTGGTTGGCAAGGTCAAGAGTGAAGAGATTTCAATGTCCCATATCCTATCTATTAAGAGCCAATGTCTCCTTATTCATACCAGGAACCATCCTCCTTGTACCTATATTAAGAGCCACCATCTCCTTACTCATATCAAGAATCATTATCTCCTTATTCATATCAAGAACTATCAGCTTTAGAGCTTACCGTGAAAGAATTAAGGAATGCTACTCAAAGTTACATACATGATATGAGAATGAGTATCAAAAATATAGAGAGATATGTGGAGTTGATCACCAGGCATAGGGCAGAGGAACAAGCAAACTCCCTCCTAAGAGAAGCAATGCAAATTCCTACAAAAGAATGTGAGGCTCTTTGCTCTATCTTTTAGCATTTTTCTATGTTTGGTTGTGGTCCTGTGAGTGTGGTCCTGCTAGATAGTTCTCCTTTATAACTTCATTACATGTAATTTGGAGTTAGTGGCTTATTTGGTTATTAAGACAACAAATATTTTCTGTTTTAGGGTTTAGTAAAGAAATCAAGTAATGAAAATAAATTAGTAATTTTTTATTAACGTTGAGTAAGGTATTATGTGTTAATTAAAAATTGGTTTTGTTAGAGTCTATTTTAATTTTCTAGTATATTGCTATATATGACTTATAAAATTGTGCATGTGTTTTACCATGAAGGATGGTTTGAAAGAAATAAAGATGGTATCTTCAACTACATAGATGGTAAGGTTCACAGATTTTCTAAGTTAGATATAGACTTGCTGAATTTCAAAGACTTAGTGAAAATGCTTAAAGGCTTGGGTTACCAAACTTACAAGGGAATGTATTGGCTAGACCCTATTTCAGGGGATATTGAGTTTGGGTTCCACACTCTCAAAGGAGACAAAGAGATTAATGATATGTGTGACAACAAAATAGCTAACATGGAGACCGATGAGTTGTATATCTATTGTGATAATGTTGTAAATAATCTCGAGTTGTTGGAGGCTGCTATTAATGTGGGAAGAGATACTGACTCATATAGTAATGATGGTTATGAGAGTGCAGCGGATGAAGCTTACAAACCTCCTCTACCTGGGTTTGAATCTGATAATAATAGTAGTAATTGTGAGATTTTGACTCCAAGAAAAAAGAAATAACAACAAAGAAGAAAGATCTGACTCCGAAAAAGAAGAATGTTACTGCAGATAAGAGAAATGCCACTCCAAAAGAAGAATACGACTTCAAAGAAGAAGAATGTGACAACAAAAGAGGTTGTGGATCTCTCTCATAGGACTCAGAAGAAGAAAGCAGCAAAAAGATATGTGGGCAGGACTAAAAAATATATTTTAGCTCAACTAGATATTATGGATGGGCAGAATGTTGGGTTTACAATAGCAACAAGCCTAAATGATGATATAGGAGGCCCAAATGTCAGTAATGGAGGCCTAGGAGATGTTAGCGGAGATAAACCAAACTCAAAACCAATTGTTGAGGAGGTGGATAGTGTTGTTAACAAGCCTTACATGTATGAGTACGAAGTTTTTAACTCTCCTATTTCATCTGATAATGAAGGAAGACCAAGGTATCCTGAATATAATGATGAAGCTAATTATGGAGATGTTAAGTTTAAGGTAGGACAATTATTTGATACAATAGCTCAGTTCAAATTAGCTTTGAAAGACATGTTTGTATCTGAAAGGAAGGAACTACAGTACTTAAAAATTGAATCATCGAGAATTAGGGTTAAGTGTGCTAAAGATGGTTGCCCTTGGCTGATTTTTACCTCATATAATACCCATGAACTTTGCTTCTAAGTAAAAACTTATCAAAAGAGCACATGTGTGGAAGAAACTTGACAAGTAACATGGCCACTAGAGCTTGGGTTACTAGCAAGTTGGTGAAGAGGATGGTGACATAGCCAATACTGACCCTCTAAAGAAGCAATTGAGCACATGAAGCAGGACTATAATATACATATCAATGAAAAAATAATAACCAGAGCATTAAAGACAGCAAGAAAAGAAGTAATGGGAAATGAAAGGAAGCAATATAGCAAAGTCTGGGACTATTTAAATGAGATCATTTGAAGCAACCTATGTCAACAGCTTTGGTGGCCTTAATCCCACAATCTGAAGCACCACCATTATTTAATTACCTCTACATATCCCTAGATGCATACAAGCATGGGTTTAAATATGGTTGTCATCCTCTTATTGGTCTAGATGGTTTCTTCCTCAAGGGGTATTTTGATGGTTAACTTTTGTCTAGTCAAAATGTAAATAATCATTTTTTTATTACATTTGTTGTGGTGGGCACTAAGGGCACCGAGACATGGAAATGTTTTTTGCATTGTCTAGAGGATGATTTAGGATCATCTACAGAGTTTGGAATGGATAAATTGAAATGAATAATCTGTCAGCCTGGTAGTATATGTGGAAGTTCAATCCTGCTGTGTGGACCAAGAGTCATTTTTCACACTATCCTAAGGTTGATAATATCACAAATAATATGTGAAAAATCTGGAATGTAAAGATTATGGATTAACGAAGCAAGTCTATTCTGACCATGTGTGAAGACCTAAGGTGTTATTTGATGAGAAAGATGGCCTTTCTTAAGAAGAAGTTGTTGAACTATGCTGGAAAATTGACTCTAGTTCAATAGTAGAGGCTAGATGAGATTATTAAATCAGAAAATAACAAATAGAATTCTGAATGGACAGGTGATGATGATAGAGTCATATTTAAAGTTTCAAAGGAGGAATCACAACGTTGGTGTAAACCTCAGGAAGAAAAATGCACCTGTAATGCATGGCAACTAACGGGTATGAAATTAAGATTTTGTAATTAAGATTTATTATGCATGTATTGAAACAGTATTTTGCTAAACTGTTGATGTTTTTTATGCACATACTATGATTGCTTATGTTTGCCATGCAAGCATGTTGTAGCTGCTATTTCTAAACTTCGCAAGAGAAATCTTAAACCAGAAGACTTTGTTCATGAGTTACTTACCATGGATGCCATTCCGAAGACTTATGAGATCACCATCAAGCCTGTGAATAGTGAAAAATATCGGCAAGAGATATCATCAGTTGACTATAAGCCACAAGCACCATTGATTAAGAGACTTCCTGGATATCCAATACTAAGAAAAAGAGTAGACAAAGTATCTTAGAGTCAGTTGGCTGAGAACAATGACAAAAAGATGAATAAGTCATTCTAGATTACAAGATATAAGTGTGGAAAAAAATATCACTATTACAAAATATACAAAGGAATTCCAAAAGATCCCAACTGACAATAAAAGAGAAAGGGCAAAGAACTGCTGAGGCTACTAGCAATCCATCAGGACAGTAGCAACCAGTCCAGCCAACTGAGCAGCAGGTACCATGTAGTATTAGCAGTTTATAATGCTAGTAGTTTTAAGTGTCTTTGTATGAAATTGACAAAGATTTAAAGGTCTCTTATCAAAATCTTTAGGAGTTTAGATGTCTGAAAAGAAATTGATTATGATTTAATTGTCTTTGTTTTATTTATTTACAACATCAGGATGTACTTTCAACTAGCTAGCAATGCTCCAGGGCCAAATAGAGTTAATTCAGATGTCACAAATGGTACACCACTGGAGAGTGAAGTAACCGATCCTTGTAAGTGTTACTTTTATATAATTTTTCATTTGAAACTTTACAAACATATTGAACCTAAACTTTTAACTTGGTTGTGCATATAGGCTAAGGCTAAGAAACAGAAGAAGTAACAACCAAAAAAAATTACGAAACCACCACAACAAAGAGAAGATGAGATTTCACTTTCTCAATCTGCACGACCAGCTGAGTTATTGGAATATAATATATCAATCATAGTGTTTGTGAATTTAAGAATTAGAATTTGTCATTGATTTGACTTGTTTACTAGGTTCAAGAGGTCAATGTTAATCTTCAACCCAATTCCACAACTTACAATGATATATCACCAGGGATCACACCAATAGCAAGACTACGGAGAGTAAAATAGCCCATTGTAAGGCAATGCTTGTCCAATTTGAGCTTTTATCGTGTCACACCAGTTGCTAAATCAATTGTAATTACAAAATCATCCAAACTAGCACCTCTTAAGTCAGGTAAAAACAATGGAGTTTCTACAGAGACATTGACAGCCACAAGCTCTAGCATAGCTAGGAATGGCAATGAGTATCCATGGGAGCAGAAATCCTCCCCCCACTCTCCGTCCTTGTTTAGGAATTACCCCGATCCCCACCCCATTTCCGTCACAGGTTCTCATTTATTTTTTCTCATCGGGGAGGCGGATACCCATGGAATTTTGTGGATATTAAACTTTAAAAAGTAATAAAAAAAACTTCAACCATAATAAAATTTCATATAGTTCAACTAAAATGTATCAAATCAAACCCAATTCAAACACATTTAACATTTCTAAACCCAATTCAACATTTGTTAACTAAATCTCCAACATACAAACTAAAATTAAACAAAATAGAAAAGTTTCCAACATAATAAAATAACAAATGTTGGTCGATGATTATAGTTCAGTAATAGTACTCCCTTATTGTAATGATACAAATTTAAATAATTAATTGGTGCAAATTTAGATATTATGCACATCATTAATTTGTTTCTAAATAAAACTAAAAAAATTAACATATATTTACATCATATATATATAAAAGGGTATTTAAGTAATTTTATTCTAGCGTAAATTTAGCGGGTCTCCATGGGACGGGTACCTCAGTCCTCGCCCCGTCCCGGTTTATTCGTGGGGGCTTAGCAGGTCTCTATTTTTCTCTCTGTCGCAAATGATCCCCATATGTATTCGTGAGTTCGAATTTTTTTGCCATTCCTAAGCACAACAGTAAGACTTTTCCAGTTTATTCCAACTCCAAACCTCAATGAACTCTCAAGCTTAAAGACACCAACTAACTCTAGTACACCAACTACTTTTAATCCTCCAAGAAAAAAAGTGAAGACTAGGATGATGTAGTTATTTGTGTTTATTTTAGATGATAAGTTATGACTTTTGTTGCTATGTCTATTTATAGTCATGCTTATTAGGCATTATGACATAACACTATAGATAGTTATTTTAGTATGTTAAGTTTTGTGACAATGTACTAAAATTGCCAAAAACTAATGGCTAATGATGTATTTTGTACTTTTGGATTATATTGATGTCTATTAATATTAACCGTTTGAAGTATCAGTCAATTGACCAAATTGAAGAAAAAACCAATGACTTCATACATAATTCAACTAAAATGATATAATATTGTCATTTGATTAATAAGTCCCCATGAAAGTTATACAATCTTAAATTAAATGCTAAACATTAACACTAAATGCTATGCATTAAAATAATTCTACATAACTCATACAATTAACACAACACAAATTTTACAGTAGTAGTAAAAAAGATTATATACCCCAACATACTCTAAAATCCTAATAATGAAAATTTTGTTTTGGTTTGCACTCCATCCTATAATAGCAAGTCAAATTTCATCAGTCGCTTTTCTATCTCTGAAAATTTGCCTTGCACCTCAGTTTCTTGTCCTCCCATGTCAACACCTTCTAATTTGAAATCAATATTTTCTGCAATCATCTCATTAAGCATTTGAAGTACTTACAGTGCTGCTGTGGAATCTACAAATAACAAAAAAAAAAAATTTTTTTGACATAATACAAGTACCAAAAATTAGATTTAGATGAATGGTTACTTGTCTTAAAGTAATAGCTGCCCAAAAACAACCTACTAGAATTTAATCTAGTTCTATATTCAAACAGAATTGCATAACATTCACAATTGCAATGTGGGTGTTCGAATTTCTTCTTTCTTTCTATTTCAATGATGTTCACCTTAACTTCTCCACAACGTATCAACCTCTCGATAGTACTCTATGAACGTCGATTTAAAACTAATGATTATTCTGTGCAGGTCATTCTTCTTTGTTAGGATTTCAAATTCTTTCAGTAATGAAGAGAACAAAAAGAGTAAGTGATTTTAATCCCTCTTCATAACAACAAAACACCAATATTTTGTTGACTGTGTAGGAAAAAAACTGTCCTAAAGAAATTACAACTGACCCATAGGAACGTTACATGACACGTAAGAATGTTACAATCTCTTATTGCCAGAGAATTTCAAACAAAGATTAAAATGTTCGATAGAAAGATCGACAGAGATTGTGATAATATTATACTATTTTAAAAGACGAATACGAATTTTCGTAAGATTATCAAAAGTCAAAGTAAGATTTTAAACAAAAAAAATATAAAAACTAATTTTTGATCGGTCAATATTAATAAAGCTTTTGTAAAAATATTTTTTTAATTTTTATTTTGTAAAAAATAAAAATTACAGAAGTGTGTACCTACTTGAAACACAATGTCGTGTTATTTTGGGAATGCATCCTTTCAATTGTTGAAAAAAAATTGAGAACATAAAATGTGAGTGTAATTTTTAACTCTTTATTATTTTTTCTTATATTCATTTTTTGTCTCACTTATAAAATTAAAAGGGAGAAATTACTTAAAAAAAAATGAAGAGGATACATTTACGTGTTGCTTCAGGATTCTTCTTCATACGAGTATATATGACCATGTATATGAAAACCTAAAGTGATGCACAGATTAGAGAGAGGATAAAGAAAGAGGATAATGAGACCAATGCCAATGGATTTGTTTGGAGAGATGGATGAGCAGGTCTCCGCCATGGCCATGGATGTTGACGACGTCGACCCTCTCGAGATCTTCCCAGAGGGCGTCATCTCCGCCGACAACAAGCTAGCCGACGCCGATTTCTTCAACAACTTCCAAGACGATTTCGACGATGCTGATATCAACTGATCCTACCTTCATCATCGTCATGGTTTTGGTTATGATCGCTCTTCTGATTAGGGTTTAGGGTTTTGTTTTTTTGTACTCTCTCTTTTCGTGTGGAAACGATAAAGAAACCGTTGTACTTTGGTTCTGGGATTCCTCTATTGACAATATAATATCTTTTGTTTTTCCTTTTGCGATTAATCTCCTTAATTTTGTGCCTTAGTTTCTCAGTCTCTTTGTTTTGTTTTGGTTTATTGGTTTTCTTTTAATTGATTATACTTTTATGTCATTTTTAAACATCGATAGTTACTTATTTGTCTAAATTTCTTATTCTTAGCTTTAACAGGGGGATCTTACGTTATGACTGATTAGTGATTAACTAATGCATTTTGAGCTGATTTAGAAATTAAAATTAAAATTTTGATGAGGATTAAGGTATTCATCCAAAAATGTTTTCAAGACTGATTTGGTTATTCTCTTATTGTTAGTTATTTGTTAATTCTGAGTTGTATATACAGAGGGCTTCCTTTAATTTTAATGGGTTTTCTATGTAATTCCTTGAAGGGGAGACGTAGAGCAATAGTTGAGTTGTTTCTGTGTAACCCTGGTGCGAGCATAGGTTAAACTATGCTTTGCAAGCTACTCTTTTTGTATGACAGTTTTCTTTAGCTGTTTTTGGTAAGTAGATTGTTCAGAACTTCAGGGTAGGCCCCTTTTTGGCTGTAATTAATCTTGTTTATGAAGGAAGCAGCTGTAAGCATCTTCATGCCTACATTCTAATCGTATTTGCATAATGGTGACTGGTGTTTTTCTTATCTTGACTCAAATTGTTTTGGGATTGTGGTGTTAATTGGTATCTGCATATGCACCCACATATGCTAAAGGGTTTTGCATCATCATGTGTTCATGTGGTTCTTGTAATTCTGTAATGGTTCATGAGTATTCACTTTATAGTTGTTGAGGAAGAAGAGTGTTAATAGTTTATATTTTAATGGATGATGAAGGTAGTTAAGCATCTTAGTGAAGTTACATTGCTTGTTTAGGTAAGATCTAGCTATGGAATACATGCCTCTTCTTTGATGTTCAAAGAGTGCTTCTGAATTACACTTCTGGTTCTTGCAAACAGTTCTGATACTTTTTGGGACTTGAAGGAACTACAAAGGCAATGGTATACTGCGATTCTTGGTCTGGTTCTCTGGTTCTTCTATCTCTCAGCAGACTGGATTGCGACCATTGCTCTTGCTATTGTTCCCAAAGACGTGAGAGATTCATTAAAAGACTAGGTCTCCAAGTTCGTAGTTTGTGGCTACTTGACCACCTTTCATTCTCATACCTCTCAGCAGCCAGGACATAGTCACTGTATATTCCCTTGAGGATAATGAACTTTGGCCATGCCACCTGCTTGGCTTATTCTACCAGTGCTATGTGGCTGTTTACGTGGTCTACAAGTCATGGAAAGGAGCATCTTAGTTTTATTACCATTCCATTGATTGTAGCAGGAATGATCAAATATGGTGAGAGGACTTGGTCTTTGAGGTCCGGAAGCAGCCACAATTTCAGAGAATCCATCCATCCTTCCAGCACCGGACGCTTGACCGAGTTATGCCAAATTCATGAATGACTACATTGCCAAATGCCAAAGTTTCTTTAGAGAAAGTGATTAAAACTACTCCAGCACCATTGACTCGAAGTGCAACAACAGCATTGAATAACAGCATCGCAAATGCTTCCTCTTTACGCCGAGGATTCCGTTCCTTCAAGACTTTAAAGTGCTTATTTTAAGATCTCATCCTTTGTTTTGAAGACCCGTAGAGCAGCCGAAGGCCCGGAGCTTCTTTAGGAGCAACTCTTTAGGAACATGCCTTTCAAGTGGTTGAGGTTGAACCTGGATTATTGTATGACATAATATACAAAGGCAATTTTCATATCCACCACCCTTGTCATTTTAGCCAATTTTTTAGCATTTCTTACAATCTGGTTTTACAAATACGGTTAAAAGGGTAAAGTATAATTTTTTGTCTTTAAAAGTTTGTTAAAATTTTTAAAAATATTTTAATTTTATTTTGTTTCAATTTTGTTTTACCAGTTTTTTATTTGTATTAAATATATTTTTAAAAGTTAATTTTTTAAAAAATTTGAGACTAATTTAGCAAAAATTTTACAAAAATTTTGAACACAAATTAAAAATAGTTGTTATGTATTATTGTTGAATTGGTTTTAATTTTTTTAAAAATTTAGTTATCATTGTTAGAGATATATTTGATGCAAATTAAAAATTTTAAGAACAAAATTAAAATAAAATAAAATTTAAAAATATTTTTAAAAATTTTGACAAATTTCAAAACAAAAAATACACTTTATCCATCGCTAAAATTATCACACTTGCGCTCGCGGGGTTTTCAAAAAACCTGAGACCAAGAAGATGAAAAAAGCAACTTTTATACACTATTATAAGCAAAGTTATATAATTTTGTATAATTATTTGTAGGTTTTATATTATCGATTGAATTGTTGACTGACAATATTCTATAGTGACACTTATACTAGCTTGGTGTGTGATACTGTGACTAAGTTTTGTGGTGACTACGATGGCCACAACCAGACTGCAAATCAAGGTTCAACATGTGGTGTTGTTTTGAAAGCCTCGCTCATTTACTTTTTTATTTTTAGGTTAGACGGTGGTTCGGACAGCCCCCATTACAACCTTCACACACATTCCACATTCGACATTTACACAGAGGATGACAATAACTATCTATTGAGGACGGACCTTCCCCATTCCCATCATCCCCGTTTAAAAAAAATGCTTTCTGTTTTTGTCTAATTTTTGTCATGAGAAGGTGGATTTTCGTAGCTATCCATCAATGTTAGGTAAAACACTATAATAAGTCAAAGAAAATGAAATTTTACGCAAATAAATTAAATGAAAAATTAGTTCATGAATTTTCAATGCAGATTACTATATAGTTCGAATCAGTATGTTTCGAACTAGAATTATATGTGATTCGAATTACTCACACACCAGACACACTATAATTCGAATCAACCTGATTCGAATTATACCCACAGTAATTTGAATTAGGGTGATTCGAATTACATTCACACACTTTGCACATAGTAATTCGAATTGGTCAGATTCGAATTACTCATTATTTAATTCTGTCCATTCTTTTATTAAAAAAATTAATAATTGATTAAAAAATTAATAATTTAAAATTAAAAAAATATATTTTATTTCATGCATTAAAAAAAAGCTAACAAAATATTTAATTACGAGACTTTTTTTAAAATATTAATGAGCTATCAATTCGAATTTCATACAATACTCTTTTGTCCATTTTTAATAGTTCATGAAAATTTTTTTAATAAATTTATTTAAATTATACCACAAAAAAATATTTTATTCTATAAAAAATAATTTTAAAAAATGGCTTAAAAGATGTTAGGAGTACTATAAAAATTTGTAATGTCCTAATGATTTAGGACATTAAAGAAATACTCTACATAGTCAATAATAATTTAAAAATTAAAATAAATATAGTTATAACCAGTATTTATCTAAATTACTAGAATATTACAAACTTTTATAGTACTCCTAACATTTTTTAAGCCATTTTTTTTAAAATTATTTTGCATAGAAAATGGCTTAAAATGGCTTAAAATGCCCTTTATTCTATGCAAAACAATTTTAAAAAAATAGTTTAAAAAATATTAGGAGTAGTATAAAAAGTTGTAATGTCCTAATGACTTTTATAAAAAATAGCTTAAAAAATGTTAGAAATACTATAAAAGTTTGTAATATTCTAGTAATTTAGGTAAATATTGGTTATAACTATATTTATTTTAATTTTTAAATTATTATTGACCATGTAGAGTATTTCTTTAATGTTCTAAATCATTAGGACATTACAAATTTTTATAGTATTCCTAACATCTTTTAAGCCATTTTTTAAAATTATTTTGTATAGAATAAAATAATTTTTTGTTGTATAATTTAAATAAATTTATTAAACAAAAATTCATGAACTATTAAAAATGGACAAAAGAGTATTGTATGAAATTCGAATTGATAGCTCATTAATATTTTAAAAAAGTCTCGTAATTAAATATTTTGTTAGCTTTTTTTTAATGCATGAAATAAAATATATATTTTTTTAATTTTTAAATTATTATTTTTTTAATCAATTATTAATTTTTTAATAAAAGAATGGGCAGAATTAAATAATAAGTAATTCGAATCTGGCCAATTCGAATTACTATGTGCAGAGGGTGTGAGTGTAATTCGAATCAGGTTGATTTGAATTATAGTGTGTTTGCATGTGTGAGTAATTCGAATTATATGTAATTCTAGTTCGAAACATACTGATTCGAACTATATAGTAACGTGCATTGGTGGATTCATGAACCAGTTTTTCATTTGGCTTATTTGCGTAAAATTTCGTTCTTCTTAGCTTATTATAGTATTTTACCCTCAATATTATTAGTTTTAAAACGTTTTTTAAAACACTTAACACAAGACTATAATATAATTCAATATAATTTAATAAATATTAACATAATATAGTATAGTTCAAATACAATTAACATATTTAACGTGCACATTAAAAAAAATAAAATAAAAATAGTTTTTAATAAAATGATATAATTTTTTTTAGTTTTCTAAGGTATCTCTCAGTATGACAGGCCAATGACTAATCCATCGCAAATCGCTATATGTATAAGGCAGGATTTGAACTCTCGATACTTGCTTAAGCGGATTAGGGAACTAATCACTATGGGAGCCACTTTGTAAAGAATTTGGATCCTCTAAATTTTAGATTTTCACTTTTAAAGTGAAATCTCTCACTATTGAATGTTTTCTCTCTCATGTTTTTTCTTGATCTCACCTATGAAATAAATGGTGATAGATGATACCTTATCCTCTAAAGTGAAATTTAAAATTTAGAGGATGCAAATCCTTAATAAAGACATCTAAAACGTGTTTTCTATCAATTAAAATTTAATTTATATAACTAATTAAACTGTATTATTTTTGTCCAAATTAGATTAGATAAATTAATTTAACCAAAATATTAATATAAACCAAATCTTAAACCGTTCTAAATTAATATTCTTTTTTATAGAAAATGACTACAATAATCTTATTATAGAAAATGACTAATATATATATATATATATATATATATATATATATATATATATATATATATATATATATATATATATATATATATATATAAAAGAATATTTTATTCATTTTTATAATAAGAGTATTATAGTTTTTTTATGGAAAATATTAATTTAGATCGATTCAAGATTAATTCATACTAATTTTTTGGCTAAATCAATTTATATGATTAAAATTTGACAAAAATGACATGATTTAATTGATTATATATATTTAAATTTAATTACTAAAATATATTTTTAAAAAAATATTTTAAATATTTTTATTTAAATAATTTTTAACTATTAGACTAACCCAATTTAATTAAAATGACATAATTTATCTTAATAAGTGAGAATATTTAAATGCCAACGAACTATAGCTCAAATGACATAATTTTTCTATACTCACTTAGAGATGGCAGGTTTGAGTCTTTCTATCTTTAGTAGAAAAAGGGGGTGAGAATATTTAAATAAATTCTTCCAAAAATTTAGCATCGATGGAGATTGGTCTTCCAAATTGGCAGCAGCGAGGGAGAAGAGCGCAGTTCGCTTTAGTTGGGTTGGGGTTGCATCTTGGGCAGGTGGGTTAGTAGGGTCCATTTTTCTGAACGGGTTGGGTCTTTGTAGGGTTAAGCCCATAACAAAAAAATAAAAACTTCTTATACGATTTCTTTTAAAATCAGTGACCAAAAGTCCAAAATTAGTATCAATTAGCGTTGGCAATTTATACTTTATTTGCGGGTATCCAATTTGATGAGAGTTGAACCACAACTTTATTTCTCATGTAATGACTTACAATAAATAAGCAAGTACTAAACTAGTTAGTATTTTAGTAATTTAAAGCATGAGTTTTTTATTTTTTATTTTATTAATATATATAAAATTTGAAATGATTGAATTTTATATTTATTTTGAAAAATTTGATATTTCTGCGGATAAGGTAGGTTGGGATAGGGTTTAGAACTTTAGGGTGCGGGTTGAGTTAGGGTTGAGAGATTCTCAACCCGCAAGTAGGGTAGGGTAGGGTAGGGTAGGGTAGAGTTTTAATGAAATTTTCAATCTGCGGATAGGGTTAGGATAAGGTCCAAACTCTACTCTACCCTACCCTACCAATTGTCAGCCCTAGTATCGACATAAAATATATATTAAAATATAAATATATATTAAAAATAAAATAAATTATACATATGTTTATATACAAATATATATAGAAAAAGTTTAGGGAATTAACATTTTTATTAAAATTTGGGCAGCACTTAACTAATAAAAGAAAAGTGAGTAATCTCACACTATTAGATATAATATCACACCATTAAAGACATTGATGATGGCCTATGAAGCAAGGACACTTCGGTGAGTTATCGTGTCTGCGTGTCGGATACATTTTGGACATGACACTCACCGACACTCGTCCGACACACGTGTCTGCCGTGTCCAACTGTGTCTTAATAAAAAATAGAAAATTTCTCTCCCGACACGCTTGGACACACCTAAATACCATCACGTGTCAGCCTGTCCAATCTTATTCTTAATATGTATCCTTAAACTAAATTAAAAAATATTATATATTATTATTTATTAAAAAATAAATATTTTAAATACTATATATAACTAAAATAAGATATTAAAATTAATTAAAAAATTTTTTATGTTTTAATATCATAACAAATATAAAAACATCACTACAATTTATCTAAAAAATACTTTATATTTTATATATATGCGTGTTCCTGTGTTGTATAAGATTTTAAAATTCGTGTGTCGACATATCCCATGTCCTATGTCGTATCATGTTCCGTGTCCATGTCATAGATGATGACTAATTAATGACTATACAAATGACCTTTAACACTCCTTATATATATATATATATATATATATATATATATTAGTAGCTGAATGCAAAAACAGTATTTTTGTAAATTATTAATGCGCTATTTACCATTTCACCTCCTTCCCCGACTCATCCTTCTGAGGTGGGGTCAATGGTCAGTGCACCGTAGCTCACATTCCTCCCGCAAATGGTTCGAAAACATCAGAACTAACAACGGAACATAGTCTCAATCACCAAACTTCATCACCACCATGCTCTAACCAAGAATACACTTACTAATATACTACGGTGACACAAGATGATGATGAACACCACTTCGCCCGCCACTACCCATAGTGCTTTCAACCCCATGCACTTTTTTTTATCTGTACTCATCTCAAATGGTACCACTAGCACAACCCCAAATAAAGCCAACAAACAGGAACAACAACAACAAAATAATCGCAAGGTTCTTCTTGCTCGTAACACCACACTTAGAGCACATCCTACTGTTACAATCAAACTCTTGTGGAACCACGCAAGAGGTGGTTATTGTTAAATGCAGCAGTAGCGACACCCTTGGAGCTTCACCGTTGTGTTGCGAGCTTCAAAACGTTCGTGTTTTACTACCTTTCAATATTTTATTTTTCACTAATTCTTTAATATAATTTTGAAAAATGTCAAATTTTATATTTTTTCTTGATCATACAACCATAAATCTTCAAACATTTACTTTTGTCATTTTTAATTAGAATTCTAATTAACTTAACAAAGATTCTGAAACCTAACCTTAGATGAACTGGCGTACTAAATTTTTCTGAAACTGAACGTCAATAAATATGTTAAATAACACAAGTAGGGTAGTGGTGTTTCGAAGACAATGCTAAGCGTGCTACTTTGGCGATAATTCACGATATTAAATACAAGCAAATGCTAGTTTCACAAACACATGATCTTCAATAATGGAGGTAGAAAACGGAAACAGAAACAAACAGCTTCAGTTACTGATGCATCCAACATATCTAGTCTAGTACTAACTTTGCCCTTACATGACCTTGTGAAATCTGAAATTGTTCAGTTATGCCTAAATGTGCCATTAAAAGCCAGACATGGGTAAGCAACTCCCCACCTCTGCTAAGCTGCCTGGCATGTTCGAGCCCTCTGCAGTGACTCGCCGCATGGCATAGCATCTCCAGCCAAACACGGCTTATCATTTCCCATTTCTCCTCCTTGCTCCAATTCTTCTCTGTTTCTAAAGCTTGCAAAGATTTTGCAAGCCTACAAGCATCAAACAGCACCGACTTGCTTCTATCTCCTTTCACTTCTGACGGCGGAATTTCCGTGTTTACTTGTAGTATCATGTCGGAAGCTTCCTTTCCTTTCTTCATGTACTTCCTTTCCAGCAGAAGTTCCTTCGCCTCTGCACATGTATCGTCGAACCTGATCTGGCCAATTCCATTCGGCAACATAGAAGGGCGTCGGACAAGAAGATACATCATGTAATTTGAGAACAATCTGCTTCTTACACAACTTTGAAGCATAAAAGATTCATCATCGTAATAGCAGAGATCAGTAGCAATATGCCAAAGTAATATGCTTTGATCAAACTCTACCTCAATGCTCCAATCAAACTCATGACGGCCCTTTTCATTCAAGACTCTGTCACCCCTATGAGCACATAATTTCTTACATGATTCAATATCTGATGCACTATCGGACATCCTGAAAAGCTCCCCAAAAATAAAGGATTTCAGTTGTTCAGAGACATCATCTGAATATGTGTAGTAAGACTTCTCAAAATGCCTATAAATGTGAAGACATATTTGGACCTTGATGCATAAAACTGACTTATTCTTGAGGCAGAAATCAATAAGGTTGAACTGTGACATTTGGTTGGACCAGCTTTTAGTGTGTGATAATTTAAGCAAAACTTGTAAACGAGAGATAGACCTATAGAGAGGATTCACTAGCCATTTCTTGCGCTTGCTCAACCAAATCATTGTCCAACTCGAAGAAAGTAAAACAATGACAGCATATATCTCAAGTAAAATAGCTCCAATAAAGAGCACAAAAGTAATAACCCGCTCATTCTCCTTGTGGTTTATGTCTACGGAATGACAAAAGACAACAAATGCAGAGATTGTACAAGAAATGCTCACAAATTTGGCGAAAATGCCAAGACGGGTGTATGTGAAAATTGCCTTTGTGTATAGAATGTCATACATTAATCCAAGTTCAATCTCAACCACTTGAAAAGCATGTTCACAGGAGTTGCTCCTAAAGAAGCTTTGGCTGCTCTTGTGGTCTTGGAAACTAAGGATGAGATCTGAGAATAGGCACTTGAAAATCCTGAAGAAATAGAATCCGTCGCGTAAACATGAAGCATTTGCAATACTGTTATTCAATGCTGCACTTTGGGTCAATGGTGGTGCAGGAGCAGTTTTAATCACTTTCCCTAAAGAAACTCTGTATCCTTCAGCCTTTTTTGCAGAGTAGTCATCCATAAATTTGGCATAATTCGGTCCAGGGTCTGGCGCTGGAATGATGGATTCTCTGAAATTTTGGCTGCTTCCGGACCTCAAAGACCAAGTCCTCTCACCATATTTGATCATTCCTGCCACAATCAATGGAATGGTAACATAATTAAGATGTCCCCCTTTCCATGACTTGTAGACCACGTAAACTGCCACATAGCACTGGTAGAATAAGCCAATCAGGTGTCGCAGCCAAAGTTCATTATCCTCAAGAGAATATGCAGTGATTGTGTCAGGGCCACCGAGATGCGCGAGAAGGAAAGGTGCCCAAGAAGCCATAACTACGAACTTGGATTCCAGGTCTTTCGATGAATCTCTCATGTCTTCAGAAAGAATACCAAGAGCGATGGTCGCTATCCAGTCCGCGGACAGATAGAAGCACCAGACCACGAATTGCATTATTGCATTGTTTTTGTACTTCCTTCGACTCCCTAAAAGTATCAGAGCCGTTTGCAAGAAGAGACTCACCAGAACCAGAATTTGTAGTTCCAACAAATTCCACAGTGTTGGTAGTTTTTGAATGATCCGTCTGATATTCATCTTTGCTGAAAGATGAAATTATACTTGCTCAAAGTTTGATGATACTTGTCATTAGGGAGGGATCATCACACATAAAAGGTGCAACTCACCAAAGAGACTAGTTTTGGATTGGATTGCCTTTTGAATAAAAAATTATTTTTATATAATTATAAAAATGTTTGAATATAATTTTAAAAAAGTTATTTAATAAAAAAAATCTTCTTAAAAATAAAAATAGTTAGTACTTTTTAAAAAAAAATCAATCAAAAATTCAAAACCCCTTAAAATAGAGATGATATTTCTCCCGGTATTGTCCGCCGAAGAGATGGATAGGGAGGGGTTATTTTTTTTTGTTGGAAACACAGATACAGTCAACTTCACGTAAAGTTATACCTCAGAGCCGTTAAATGATTTGACTGATTTAACTAAATTTTCATCTAACGACTTTGAAGTTTGAGGTATCAACTTCATGTGAAGTCGACTTTACCTGAGTTTTCACCTTTTTTTTTTTTTCGTGAAGTCAGAATACCAGTTTTCCGTGAAGTCAATTTTAACTAATTAATTAAAAAAATAAGTTTATTATAAAACAAAACAAAAAATAATTTTACTTTTGTCGATTTTTAGCAAATTGATGGTGGTTTGATATCTAGTAGTCTGGGAGCGAAACCTACTCTTCTTTGCAGGTACTAGTTTTCTAGAAGTGCATCAAAGTGTCTTCGATTAGATGGGATTTGAAAATAAAGATAAATTAAATTATGTAATTTAAGATAAAAGATGACAAAATAAATTTTTCGAAAAGAAAATATTAACTGGAAACGAAGAAAATGCGTTGAAATTAAACAAGGCAATAAAATGCCTTCAACTGAGTCAAAGGGCTTTAACATAAAAAGTAAAGGTACTGAAATGTAAATTGAACATGGAAGTTAAAGATTGCTTAAAAGATAAACTTACTTGAAAAATAGAGTTTACAGAAAATGTAAATGAAAAATTAAAAACATGGAAGGAACCCTATAGAAATTGAACTCGAATGCAGACTCAGAAATTTGTTGGGGATGTGAGTGTGCTTGAGTGTTTTCTGAAGTAAAGTTCCAACCCTAATTTCCTAAGGCTTCTTAGTATTTATAATCTATCTTTGGTAACTGACAATTAATTACAATTAATTACAATTAACTATAAATTTAAAATTTTGAATGCTTTCTCCTTCGTAACTGTTCCCGCCTTTTGATTTTCCACATTCCCTATAATTTCCTCGCATGATGAAAAATCCTTAACTTCTTCACTACTATAACTACTCGAATCAACTTTTCGAATAACCAATTCAGATATCCCATTCGATTTGACTCACTCGATTTATCAGGAAGCCTCAAAATCGAATCCGTGTTAAGAACCTCCATCTAACGCTTGCACACGTGTCACTGATTATGTTTTCAACCACTTTATCAATTTGAACAATTCACCTTTATCGAAAATATTTTTTCGATCAACAAATTACCCCTTGAATTAATGTGTTTGTCTTTGATAACTTTATCGGAAGATAAAACGCTTAATCCAAATTCAAACTTAAATTTTAAAATCAGTAATAACTATCATTTAACCTCCCATCAATACTGACCCACTCGATACGTTTTCCGAGACTCACGCTTCTCCTTCCTTTCACTTTAACTTCCTCGCGAAGTTATCCCTTTTCACATTCTTTCTACAGTAATGGCTATAGTAGCACTTTAAATTCACCAATCTCCCCTTTATTCAAACTTTTCTTGAACTCATCATTCTCTGCATCCTTCTTATATTATCAAATCTCCAACTTTGTATTTTCTTTCCTCCATTTTACAATGGCCACTTCTTCTTCTCATGCTACTGTTCAAGACAAAGGGAAAGGTCATGCAATAGCACCGCCAGCTCCACCAGCTCTTTGCATATTAAATCAAGTCAATGATGAAGTCATTGACGACCCTCGACTGCAAGCTAATGATACTAGGATCTTAATTCCCTTCACAGTAAGCACAGATACCCATTACTTCCTCGGACCAATTGAATCCCTAGAGAGGGCAAACAAGAAGCTTTCTTTCTTCCCTAGTACCGAAGGAGAAGATCTATTAATTAATCAAGCTTTTAACATCTCCCATTTCATTAACAAAAAATCCTTCAGGAATAATCCCAAGATTAATCCTCGAGGACACGACTTCTCTACCTGGTATCAATGCCTTGAGCCCACAAAAAGTGCTGACTGGGGGGCTTAGGAATACAAGAACTACTAAGGCTCTCCCATTTCTCACTTACAACACTCCCATGGATGATTGGAGCGGTAACCTGCTTCTGGAACAGAACAACTAAAAACTTCCACCTCCCTTGTGGAATGGTCGGAATGTCCCTTTTGGACGTAGCCGCCATCATAGGGCTTCCAGTAAACTCTCCAGACTGTACTCCTAACATGCACCCGGATCACTAATACACTGTCGTCTTAACTAGTTCTTACAGCGATTTCATTGCTCATAACATGGGTGCTGAAAGTACAGACGTTACAGATAACGAACATATAGCCTTTTTATTTTATTGGTTAAATGCAGTCCTTTTTTGTTCTCGAAGCGTTTAGATGTCGAAACTCTTTCTTCCCTTGGCTGCTTTGCTTCACGAAGGAAAAGTCCTCAACTTGGCCAAGCTTCTTTTAGGGCACATTTTTGAAGAACTTGGCCAATTCATTCAATGTCTCTGAGAAAATAGTATAATTAGTATAGGTGGCCCTCTCTGGCTCCTCCAGTTATGGCTCAATGCCATTTTCGAGAAGTTTATGACGAAACCTGGACTTGGGGGCACTGATAAACAACATATCGAAGGTTTTCGATTAGCTGACTATAAACCCAACTTCCCAGACACACAAATGGATGAGGACCAATTCTGGGCTGTCTTTTCTCTCTTCCATTCCTGTAAAGATTTTGACAATGAGGATCTGGATTTTGCCCCCTTTTTATGCCAAAATCGTGGTCCTGTATGGCTCGATCGCCTACTTTTTCCACATGACACAGAAGAAAACGAACTGGCTAATTGAAATTGGGCAAATCTATTAGCTGTTCAGGTAATTCCGATAGGATTACCCCAACACAAGAAGGAGAAACTTAAGGTGACATTATATGCCCCTCACTTTACAGCCAGACAGCTAAGATTTTCATAGGCCATCCCGATCCCTTTTCCTCGGAATAACAAACCAATTTGCCATGTTACTCTGACTTCTCAACGTGACCTTGATTTCCTCCTTGCAACAAATCAACAACACAAGGATCACTTTAATTTCCTTGTTTATGACCGTAGCACATATATCACTAAATCTTGTCTCGAATGGTGGATTACCTACTATTCTAAGTACAATCGTACTTTAGAAGCAATCCAGCAATCTGCCATTCGAACAGATCCTACTACAGAAGGTTCTCCCAAAAAGTCACAAAAAAGAAAAGCTGATATTATAGCCTCTTCCCATCAACCACAACACAAAAGTCGAAGAACTCCTACCAGAGCTTCCAGAAAGGTAGCCATCATCTATTTACTATCCCACACATAATCATATAGTTTGAACTAATACATATTGATTTTTGATTTTCATTTCTTTATTAGTTATGGTTACAACTATCAAGTGAGAGTTCTGATGGGAACGAGCAAAACATTCAGAAAATTTTTGTTGCTCCTCCCCAATCAGAAGACACAGCTGATTCAGATCCTGGTCCTCAGCTGGTACATAAATCCAGACTTCTTCCGGTAACGTAATCATCTCTATACACATTTCATTCAAATTGAAATAAATTTTGAATTTATAACTGTGTACCTTTTATACCAGCCTACCACTGTTGCCCATTCAATTTCATCCTCTGTGGCTCCTGATCAACCAATTCCGCAACAACAACATGACCCAGAGCAATCCACATCACATGACTCAATTCAATTCACAAGGCCTACTCAGCCACTTCTGGCTGTTTTTCCGCCTCCTCCTCATTCAACACAAGTGATTGATTTGACGGCAAATCCCTTGCAGCATTCTCCAGTAGACACCCATATACTTGAGTCAATTTCACCAAACAATCAGACTGCACTTTTTGCAGAAAATTAGGTGGCTCCAGACTCTGACTCTGCTTCTAGAATCGCTGACACCACCAATTCAGATTCTTCCTAATCTAGGATCTTAGAGACTCCTCCTAAACCGCCTAGTCCTCTTCAACAGGCTAATTTTTAAACTCCCCCTAGACAAGTGTCTGAAACATTGGATGCCTCCACTACTCCCACAAGTGCTATATTGGCCAATCTGATCTTTGTTCTGGACCAAGTTATTCAAGAAGATGAAGTACCTGTACCAGTACCAACACTTCCAATTCCTGCTACATTAAGGCCTTCATTAGAATTAAGTGCTGACACTCGAGAACAGCTTTGATCACTTATAAAGCTTTTGGATCATCCACCTGCCATATGGGTTAATGATGCAATTCTTAACCAACTTTTGTCTGAGCTTTTGAATTCTTCTATTGAGCTCCCAACTTCCTTACTTTATTCTAATTTGATTCAAGAATTCAAAAAACTACTCAATGAGAGCGTAGCTTCTCAATTTCAAATCCAAGAAACGGAGACAGAAGAAGCGAAGGTCCAATCTAGTATAGAGAGTTGTATTGCAGCCTCTCGACCAGTTCAAGTCTCCCATGAAGAATTCGATTTGAGGATTGCTCATGCTATTTCTATCCAAGATTTTTATGACAAAGAAGAAACAAAACTTGAAGCAGAATTGGCTTAAATTAATGAAAAACTTGCCAGAATACGCCAAAGACGAGCTATCATAGCCAAGCCTCTGGCTTCCACCCAACAAGAACAACAACATCTCATTCATGAGCTTGTTTTGATTAAGACCAAACAGGAGGAATATGAAGAACAACTAAAAAAGAACCAATTTGACAAATTCAACAAGCTGAAGTGCTTTTAACTTTGGCCAACAGGAGGGCAAAGCTACGCTTTGATTTAGCGAAACTATTAGCACCTTGAAGTTTTACATTTCTCTTTGTATGACCATCTTTTATCTTTCCTAGACTTATGCATGTTGAACTTCTAATTCTTCCAACAATAGTATTGCTTCAAGTATTTTCCATTAATCAAGTTAATTACTCTTTCTGACTCGATATCTTTAATCTGATAAGCATTTCCAGAATATGTTCCTATCACTTAGAAAGGACCCTCCCAAGTATGGGACCATTTACCAAGAATTTTCGATTTCTTTTCCATTGGCAAGATAACTTTCAAAACCAATTCACCTACATTAAAAGACTTTTCCTTGATTCGACAATTATAACTTTGAGCAATACTTGCTTTCTATCGAATCATGTTATCAAGTGCCAAAATTTGCTCCGAATCTAACTCACTCAATTCATCGAACATTGCATTCCAGTAATCATCGACTGGTAAATCACTCTGCTTTGATATTCTTAAAGTATTTAGATTTATCTCTAATGGTAGCACTGCATCATGACTGTACACCAACTTATATGGCGAAGTACCTGTCGAACCCCTTGGTGAGTTTCGATAAGCCCACAATACTTGGCTTAAAATTTTATGCCATGTTCGAGGCTTGTTTCCAATATGTTTTTTAATCAAACTTATCAAAATCTTATTTGCTGCTTCTACTTGCCCATTAGCTTGTGCATAATAAGGAGTCGAAGTAACCATATTAATACTTCTCGAAGCTGCAAAATTTTTAATCCACTGACCAGTAAACATTGTTCCTTGATCAGTACTTAATGTTTGAGAAATTTCAAATTGATGGATAATATGTTCCTCAATAAAATTTATTATCTCACTTTGACTTACTTCTATCAGGGGAATCACTTCGACCCACTTTGTAAAATAATCAATTGCTACTAAGATAAATTTGTGTTGTTTTGATGAAGGAGGGTGAATTAACCCAATTAAATCCAAAGCCCAACCTCTAAATGGCCATGGCTTTATTATCGAATGTAATTCGGATGCTGGGATTTGTTGAATCGAGCCATGTTTCTGGCATTCTAGGCATGATTTTGCATAATCAATGCAATCTTTAATCATGGATGGCCAATATACATGATTGCGATATAACACCCATCTCATTTTCTTTCCAGCCTGATGGGCACCACATATCCCATTGTGAACTTCACCCAAAGCAATATTTTGGTCATTTTGACGTAAACATCTCGATAGACTCCCATCGATACCTTTCTTATACAATTCATCAGCCATTAAAACAAAATTCATTGGTCGTAATTTCATCTCTTTATCAACTGGGATACTGGGATCTTTCAAGTACTGAGCAATAGGTTTCCTCCAATCAACATCCTCCCATTCATCGACGCACAAAACTTTCCTTTCACCTGCAGGTACTAAAATCTGATGAATACCTGCCAATGTCTCAAGGGTTCCTGGGCCGATTTTGTACTTCAAAGCAATTTGGGCTGATTCATTAGCCATTTCATTTTGAATCTTTGGAATATGAATCAGAGAAACTCTTTGAAAAGAAGTTAACAAATCCCAAGCAATTGTCAAATACTTATGTAACCTCTCACTATTACATTTAAATTCTTTGGATAACTGCTTCAAAATCAACTGGGAATCCCCTAATATCTGAACTTCCGAAACTCCCTTATTAATTAAGATTTCGAGGCCCAAAATCAAAGCTTCGTACTCTGCCTCATTATTCGAACAAGGATATTTTATTTCAAATAGAAATTTCGATGGAATTCCTTGTGGTGAAACAATTAAAATCCCAACTCCTGCGCCATCTTTATGTTTTGACCCATCAAAATACAACTTCCAATAATCTATTTTTACTTCGATTACATTTGCACCCTAGTCATTCAGATCTTTTGAATTATCCACAAGAAAATCTGCAATGACCTGTCCCTTCACAGCCTTGGCTGGGACATATTGTAAATCAAACTCTGTTAATGCTAGCATCCACTTTTCCAATCGCCCACGTAACATTGGGAAACTTAACATATATTTGATTAAATCAGTTTGTGCAATGACTCTTACTGATTTAGCCATCATATAACACTTTAATTTCATACAAGCATGATACAAAGACAAACATAGCTTCTCTATTGGGGAATACCTTGTTTCAATATCAGTTAAAACTCGACTTAGGTAATAAACAGCCCATTCATGCCCGTTTTCATCATCTTGGGCTAACATACTCCCAATAGTACCTTCAGACGCTGGAATATATAATTTTAGAGGCTCATGTGGGCGAACATTTGCCATAATTGGAGCTTTAGACAATAAGCCTTAATCGATTCGAACGCTGATTGATGCGCCTTTGTCCATTCGAACTGAGAGTCGTTCTTTAATTTTACCAAAGGGGCAAACACCCGAGTTTGATCTGAAAGATTCGAAATAAACCTTCGAAGATAATTTACCTTACCCAAGAAAGACTGTACTTCTTTCTTCGATTTGGGTGCGGATAATGCCAATATTGCATCTGCTTTATTTTTATTAATTGCAATTCCTTTTTTGTGAACAACGAAGCCTAAAAAGTTTCCAACCGATACACCAAAAGCACATTTTAAAGGATTCATTTTCAACCCATTCTTTCTCATGGTAATAAATGCTTTTCTCAAGTGGTCAATATGTTGACTCACTGAAGACGATTTGACCATGACATCATCAATGTAAACTTCCATAAATTTTCCAATAAACTCATAGAAAATGGCATTCATTGCCCTCTGATACGTTGCACCTGTATTTTTCAAACCAAAAGGCATAACCACCCATTCGTAAGTACCTAACGCCCCAGGACAATGAAAAGCAGTTTTAGACACGTCATCTTCCGCAATAAAAATCTGATTATATCCTGAATAACCGTCCATAAAACTAAGGATCTCATTTCCTGCTGCAGAATCAATTAACATATTTGCAATTGGCATAAAATATTCATCTTTTGGAGTGGCATTATTCAAATCTCGACAATCAATGCATACTCTTAACTTCCCATTTTTCTTCATTACTGGGACTATATTCGAGAACCACTTAACATATCGTGCAGTTCGAATAAACTTCGCTTTATTCAAGCGTTCTATTTCTTCTCTAATTTTTTCATTGATTTCTGGAGCAAAGCGCCTTGGAGTTTGTTTCACAGGTCTAGCATTTGATTTTAATGCTAATCGATGTTCTACAAGTGAATGATCGAGACCAGGAATCTCATGATAATCCCAAGCAAAACAATCCTTAAACTCATGTAAAAGATTATAAAGTTCGGTTCGAAAAGGATCAACGAGATCTTTACATACATATGTAATTCAAATATCTTCAAGAGTCCCCAAATTTACTTCCTCCAAAGGATCTTGAGATTCGATCCCTTTGTAATGATCATCATCTTTTACCGAATATTTCTCAAAACCCAATAGTTCAAGATCATAGATGCAGTTAAAAGTGAAATCAATAATATCATGAGAAATAGAATACACTGAATTATTTATTTCATTAATATTACTTCGATTTTCAATACAATGCGCTTCTGCTATCAGCTCAGCCATTGAATTCGAAGCATTACTTTCAGTACATATATTTAAAACATTTGAACAAAACTCAACTGAAGAAATCGAGTTAATACAATAATCATTAGAACAATTAAAACCCCTATGTGATCCAACTTCATTAGATGAACCAACTTTATTTTCCACAAGATGAGAATTACTTAAATAATTATGTAAAATTACCAGGTAATTAGACACTCCCTCAACCTGGTCCATAACTCCACCTTCAAGAGATCTTCAAGACAGATAGTCCCAACCAGTTGGTTCAAATCCCAACTCTGGGTAACGCAATTTTACTGAGAGACCTTCAGAGGATAGATAGAAACATTCACAATTATAAGAATTTAGTGTCCGATCAACATTCAGAGGCTTCAATTTAGAATTGTACATCCTAAAATCAACGTGCAGTTGTTCGACATAAATGTTCGAATCTGCCTTGATGATTTCAGGTTTACCATCTTTTGTCCATAGAAGAACACTCTGATGCACAGTAGAAGGAACTGCACCTACACTATGGATCCAATCTCACCCCAGCAAAGCATTATAGCTTGCTCTTGATGGAACCACCACAAAGACAGTATTACGCTCAGACGAGCCAATCTTCACAGTCAGAGTAATCAACCCTCTGGCCAGAGTCAAAGTCCCACTGAAGTCCGTCACAACAATATTTGTAGGGACTAAATCATTAGGATGCTTACCCACCTTGATTAACATCCTCTCAGGCAACAGACTGATCGCAGCACCACCATCGATCAAGACTTTACTTACCCTTATCCCACTCAAAGTAGTTGTTATATGAAGTGGGCGGAGATGAGACATCTATTTTTCAGTAGGCCGCAAGAAATAACCCGGCTCATCTTCAATTCGGATAAAGGAAAAGGCTTCTTCATTTTTTGAATCATAATCTTCATTGGGGTCACCTTCATACTCCCCCAAATATTCGGTTGGAATGATCAAAATCGTTTCCACCATGTCATCGTCCCCTTCATCAAAATATTCTTCATCGACATCGACTTCCCTATTCTTATCAACCCCAGAAGATTGAGCTATTTCTTTCCCCTTTTCTATCTTCATGGGAGAAGGAATTCCTTTCGGGCAAGTCTCCCCATCGGAAGGGAAGACAATTCAGGAATGCACAGAAGAAGTTGCCCCCTTGTTCACTTCTGATTGAGGCTTCTTCTGTTGATTGACATTTCTCTTACCTCCTTTGCCTCTCGGATATCCTCTAGCCCGTCCACAATAATAGGGGTATTGATTTCGGGGAGGCCCCCGATGTCCCATTGCGGATTACACCGATACAGATGATCTCTTTTCTGAAACTCCTGACAGTTTCGAATCCACTGAACACCTATAGCCTGGGATTGACTTAAAGGTGCGCCAGGGCCTTGTTGAGGAGTCTTAGAACTTTGACCCTCAGAACGCCGAATAGGCTGTCTCTGGCATGCTTGCTCTTCTTTGTGAGCCAACTCTTTCTTCATTTTTTCTTTCTCAATAATTGCCACTGCTTCGGCATAAAAAATGGCATTACACCATGGACACAGAGATACGTCCCGGTCTTTGATCTTCTGCTGAACCAAAAAATCCAGCAAACCGTCTCCCGCCCGGGGATACACTGTCCGAACCTGTGACTCAAAATCGTCAAGAGTCACATCAAAATCATAGGACATGCCAATCATGTTAACTCCAAAACATGGCATAAAACTGGCATTTGCTTTGAAGGGATTAGTATCGACCTTCATCTCCTTCTTGCCATCATCAAATTTCAGCCGTCTCTCCATAATTGCTTCCTGAATTAGATCCCTAAAACGAACGCAACTATTAGTCGAATGACTTGTTGCCTGGTGAAATTTACAATAAGGCTTTCCCTTCAAATTTTTCACCAAAAGTAAAGTTTTTCCTTCAGGCAGAATTAATTGTTTATCTTTAAGCAATACATAAAAAATTTGATCAGATTTTGAAATATCAAAACTATATTTCTTTCCACTTTTTAGTTTTGAATCATTCGACTTCTCACTACTAGGTAGCTTTTTGAGTAGAGAAAAAACATAAGGAGGGCCTTTCTTAAGTTCAGCCAAATTGACTTCAGTTTCGAAGTCAAATTCCTCTTCAGAGGACTCCATAGTCACATAAGCAACTTTTTATTTTCGAGTAAAGGATTTACTCTTCGATCGTTGCTCACTCCTATATTTCTCTTTCTCTTTTTTCATAAGCTCGGTTTGACGAACCTTTTCTGCCAAATGAGCTAGATCAGGAATATGCACATTAAGTAATTTCCTACGCATATAAAACCCTAACCCCATAGTTGCTATCTTTACCACTTCATTCTCAGGTAATGAAACATAACATCTGCTCCTAGCATTCTTAAAACGTATCAAGTAATCATCAATGGTTTCACCATCTTCACGTTTCAAGGCTACTAAGTCAGTAACTGCTACATTCATTTCCCTTCGATAAAACTGTGCATGGAAAGCAGTTTCTAACTGAGCCCATGTTGTTACCGAATTTGGTCGAAGATTCGAAAACCAAGTAAAAGCATTCTTCGTTAACGAAAAAGGGAAAAATTTCATTTTCAAATTTTCATCATTAGCTAAATTTTCAATCTCCACCAAATATCGGGCAACATGTTCAATAGTTGATTCTCCAACTTCTCCAGCAAATTTTGTGATAATCTTTGGATTCTTCACCCCTCTTGGAACTTCAGCCATTTGAACAACTTGGAAAAAAGCAGACACAAAATGGGGTTGATTCATAAAACTAACATTCAAACCGACTCTATTCAACACTTCTTCCATAATTCTGGTGATTTGATAACATTCACCGCATGATTATTACATAATCTGGCTAAAAAATTATCAGCATTTTGATTCCAGGGAACTACATGAGGAATCTCTCTATTAACAACAACATTTTCATTTTGAAAAACATTTTCAAACCCCTCATTATTTCCCCTGTCATTATGTCTTTCACCCTCGTCATAATCAACAATTCAAGTAATTTGTTCAATTTGTCGAGCGAGGCATTCGAATTTCTATTTATGATTAGCCATCATAGGATTCAGAATTGTAGTCATTTGTTGAGTCAATAAATTAACTAAGTCATGATGACTTTTCTCTACTTGTTGACAACATACTGCCATTGAATTCGCAGCATTTGAAGTAGAGCCCACATTATAATCACGAGAATATTCAGAATATTGCTGTGGGTTTTGAGAATTACTCCCTCCATTTGAACTCCCAAAATGAATAGGTGGAACAAAACCACCCAATGATGGGGTATAACCAGGAGGAAGACCATATGGAGGCCAACCAACGGTCAATGGAGGCTGGAATGATGGCAAAGTACCACGTGGATGAGTATTACGCCCAAAATTTCCAGTTTGAACAGTTGTAACTGCTATACTCTCTGTTCCGATTGCATTCTCCGAACGTGATGACACGTTTGCCAGTTTCATAGACACTGGTATACTATCACTGGTGGTTGAACCACCATTCACATTTGACATTTCATCAGCCACGTGAATGATCTTTCTACTTCGTAATCGCATACACTGAATGACACCACAAAATATTTACTTGACACACTTCAAAATTTTAAAACTGTCCCACTGGGCGTGCCAATTTGTTTTGTTGATTTTTAGCAAATCGATGGTGGTTCGATATCTAGTGGTCTGGGAGCGAAACCTACCCCTCTTTGCAGGTACCAATTTTCTAGAAGTGCATCAAAGTGTCTTCGATTAGATGGGATTTGAAAATAAAGATAAATTAAATTATGTAATTTAAGATAAAAGATGGCAAAATAAAGTTTTTGAAAAGAAAATACTAACTGGAAACGAAGAAAATGCGTTGAAATTAAACAAAGCAATAAAATGCCTTCAACAGAGTCAAATAGCTTTAACGTAAAAAGTAAAGGTACTGAAATGTAAATTGAACATGGAAGTTAAAGATTGCTTAAAAGATAAATTTACTTGAAAAATAGAGTTTACAGAAAATGTAAATGAAAAATTAAAAATATAGAAGGAACCCTACAGAAATTGAACTCGAATGCAGACTCAGAAATTCACTGGGGATGTGAGTGTGCTTGAGTGTTTTTTGAAGTAAAGTTCCAACCCTAATTTTCTAAGTTTTCCTAGTATTTCTAATCTACCTTTGGTAACTGACAATTAATTACAATTAACTATAAATTTAAAATTTTGAATGCTTTCTCCTTGGTAACCGTTCCCGCCTTTTGATTGTCCATATTCCACATAATTTCCTCGCGTGATGAAAAACCTTTAACTTCTTCACTACTATAACTACTCGAATCAAATTTTCGAATAACCAATTCAGATATCCCATTCGATTTGACTCGCTCGATTTATCAAGAAGCCTCAAAATCGAATCCGTGTTATGAACTTCCATCTAATACTTGCACACGTGTCACTGCTTAAGTTTTCGACCACTTTATCAATTCGAACAATTCACCTTTATCGAAAATATTTTTCTAATAAACACTATTTTGATTATTAGAATTTTAAAATAAAAAATAAAAAAATAACTTAGTTGACTTATATTATAATTGGTTTATATTATAATTGGCTTCGTAGACTTTTTCTTTTTGAAATTAATTTTCTCTTGTTAATAGAAGTGGAGGACCTTCAAACAAAGGAGAAGGCTGAAAGCAGTTGATGAGAGACAACACCTGCAGCCAGACACAGTTATGGATGGTAGTGAGAAACCACGACGACTCAGTGAGATAGACTGAGAAAGGCAAAGGCATAAAGAATAAATGCATGACTGGTTTGTGCTGCTACGGCTAGGTTTCAAATGAAATTGGATGTGTGTGAGATCAATCAATAATCATTAAAGTAAGTGAGCCAAAGGCTTAGGTCGCTCCTACACGATACTCCAAGCGTTTTCAATGAATCCCAGGCACAAAACAAAGGCGGGGACCGCATGCGGCAACAAAAACACAGGAGCGTGCATTCTTGCATTTTTGAACCCGCTCATGGCAACTGTGGTTAATATTATGTTTTTAGACAAACACTATGTATGTTTGGAATTTTGATTTTAGACAATATTTCTTTGTTGTTATTTGAGTTTTAAGGACTATGGGTTATGTTTGTTTTACTGATTCTGTCTATATATTATGATTGCGGATTTTTTTAAACTTTTTACATGAAATCTATGAATATATGCAGCGAATATTAGGTATCCTCATCAAGAATGATAGTGATAGTGTTCTGTATAGACCAGTGATCCAGCGGAGGTATAGCTATCTCCTTGAGCGTACTATTTGCTTGGCATTGCTGACCATTCCTTTTTACTCGGTGTAACTCCAATCCGTCGAGGGTCCTACAAAAATACTCCGATGTTCAAGTCAGTGAAGTTTCTACAAACAAAAAGCACTTTTCTCTTATGTTCTTTCGATATTGCTTTTTTGTTGTATCTTGTTTACTTGATATCTTTGTCTTTTATAGACGACAGAACTTACTGTTTTGTAACGGCTTTAGAGTTGATGGTTCCTATTATTCAGGTAATTAGGTATATTTCGAATTTTAAATAATAGATTGTGGTTATCGTGTGTTACTGATTGCTTGAATTTCGGTTTTTAGAATGTTGTCGTTGTGTCGGCTTTTTCCGATATATACTCGTTTGTCGGTTTTGCTACCGAAGTTATAGGTATAGCTCAGATAGTTTTGTAAAATGTAAATGAGTGACAAGAGGCAAGTCACTATACTAAAGGAGTAAAGGTCATGGCTTAGAAACTAGGTTCGAACCAGTTGAACTGAATTCCGTCAAGAAATTCGGTTCAAGTTACAAGCAAAATTGTGAAGCTCAAAACCAGCACTAAATTGGAAAGTCGACGAAAAACCAGTCAATTGAACCAAATCGGAAACAATCGATTTTTGTTAAAGTCCCCTAAATGGTAATGTTTCATCTCCAGCTCTAAAAGAAATCCTACACTTGAAATTTTCACATCCCTACTCTATTTTGTTTCTTCTAGAGGTTGACTGAGGTATATCTCTTTTAGCGAGCTGCGAAATCCCTCTAATGATAGCAAATGAGCTATACGTTGATTTTCGTAGAGCATGAGATGAGGTAAACACCTATAAAAGACATTTCAACGCTCAAGTCAGCACAAATATCAAGAATTCAACAATAACACTAATTTAAGATTGATGGATGCTTCCCCCTGGTTGACTAGTGTTGGTTGTTCATATAGATATTTTAGGAGTGAGAATTGTTTTTCCCATGACCCCGGACTTAGCCGTTATGGCATTACTGAAACCGATAATATTCAACATCGCCCTCTTTATTTTATTTAGTTACGTGGGGACATGCATTTGAACTATTCCCGAGCTCTCAAGATTCTCATGTTTTAGTTAGTTTATATCACAAGTAAGTGCTGACACGTTCGAACTTAAATAGGAAGTGGCTGAGATATACCGTAAAGACCACAAGCCCCAAGCTTAGCCTGTTAGCGGGAGATAGGTTGAGCTTTGTTAAAGTGATATAGCTCGACCATTTCTATTAAGCTCGGTTAGTAGGGAAGGGGAGCCTCCAAGCTCGAGCTGGCTCTGTGATTCCTTATTGGAATGCAGAAAGTTTTTTTCCTTTGTTTAGAAGTATTTTGCTCTTCTGAGGTGTCCTTATATTATATAAAAGAAGTCTATCTTTCTTCTTTTACTATATCGCTTTGCCGCAACCTATCCCAGGTTGGCTACCTTTCTCTGCAGGAATAGGAAGGTGCCTCTAGTAGATTTTCCTTTCTTTCTTGGGTTAGGTAACCGTTAATGGAATATCCGAGGCAAGAATTTTCTGCTTTGTGGAGTCAACTCGTCTTCCCCGAAGCAGAACCCACGTATAAATTAGTGTATACGTATGCACTTACAGTTACAGATACAGAAGGCTCAATCGGAGCACTAAGATCATGGGGTGAAGGCACACTGTCATTACACGATGGGTTAGGTGCAGCACTCTAAAGAAAGATTCACTAGTATTCTATAATATATGATAAACCCATATTTTATGATATATTTTATGCTTAGTTTGAGTGATTTATTCAATCCTTCATCCACTTATTCATATTAATTGCATGGTTTTATTTTTTCTTCCTTATTATGTGATGTATGTGAAAAACATGTTTCCTATGCTTTAAAATTAATTATTTTAATTACCTTTATTTCCATTCGATGCCGTGATTAGTGTGTTGAGTAGTTTCAGATCTTCTAAGGCAAGAATGACTCAAAGGATGGAAAGGAAACATACAAACATGGAAGGAAAGCACAAAACGGAGCTTTGGAGAAACTGGCATCCACGCGATCGCATGGGCGACGCGGCTGCATGCCAAGCGCGAAGAAGCAGCGACGCGGCCGCATGACTAACGCGACCGCGCGCCTTAAGCAGAACACATATGATGCGGCCGTATGATTGACGCGACCGCGTGACAAGGAAAACTTCAAATGACGCGACCGTGTGACCCACGCGGACGCGTGACAGAGGCCACGCACCAGAAATTACAGAAAATGCTCCTAGCGAATTCTGAAGCCCTTTTTGGCCCAAATCCAAGTCCAGAAGACATAGACCAGAGGTTATGAAGTGGGGGAATGCATCCATTCAAGGAGAGTCCGTACTTTAGTTAGTTTTCATGATTTATATTTAGTTTAGAGAGAGGTTCTCTCCTCTCTCTTCTCTCTTTAGGATTAGGATTTAGAATTAGGATTTTATTCGCTTTCAGGATTATCTCTTTATCAGGTTCAATATTCCCTTTTATTTACTTTTGCAGTTTAATTTATGAATTCTTCCATGTTACAGATTACTCTTTTGAATTAATGTTATTTGAGGTATTTCAGTTTAATATTGCTTTATTTTATTTATGTTACTATTATCCCCAATCTGAAGACATTTTTATTCCAGTAGATTTACTTTTCTCCTTTTAATCTTGGTTAAGAAATCAGTAACTCAGGAGTTATCAAACTCAAACATGATTGATAATTGTTATCTTTGTTAATTAAATTGAGCTTCTATAATCCCAATCTTTTCTTAGGAAATAAATAGGATCTGAAGATCAAACCAATTAATCCCTTGACCCTCTTTTATCTTAGTAAATGTTAACAGAGTGGAATTAAGATTCAATTCTCATCATCATTGATAAGGATAACTAAGATAGGACCTCCGATTTCTCATACCTTGCCAAAAGTTTATTTACAGTCATTTATTTATTTTACTTGCCGTTTAAATTGCTTGTTCTTCATTGACTTTATTTGCTAATTAGACTATTCGCTCCTCATTCTCAAAACCCCAATTTACAATCTCCATAACCAATAATAAGAACATACTTTCCTGCAGTTTCTTGAGAAGACGACCCGAGGTTTGAATACTTCGGTTATCAATTTATTTAGGGGTTTGTTACTTGTGACAACCAAAACGTTCGTACGAAGGGATTTCTGTTGGTTTAGAAACTATATCTACAACGCGACTATTTTTATAAATTCTTTACTAGCAAAAATCCTAACGTCAATATACTCTTCTTCTATCACATAAATAGCTAAATCGGAAGTTAAGCCCTATAAGCACTTCACTGAAACTAAAAAGAACAACAAGAGCAATACCTCACAGGCTAAAGCAGGAACAAGGAGCGCAAGCGAAAGCAGTCTAAAGAAAGAAGTCTAAACTAAGAATTACGAACCATAAAGGAAGGATAAGAGCCGTAGCTACAAAGCAAAAGAAGTTATCGGAGGCGATGCGACGATACTCACCTCAGCCTCTCTGGCGGCATTAGTTACCAGATTCATTCAGTGACAGCTGCCTTAGGATAAGGAATTCAAGATCGGCGACATCTTCCTCTTCTTTGGCTTCTTTTTTTCTTTATTGATAACCAACGAGGCAAAGAGTTCTAGCGCGCAGTGTACTAGCTAGGCTCAGGCAACAGTCAAGTTGTACATCGGAGGAATAAAGTAAAGGGATTCATTCACGGATGAGCCCTTGGCAGAGAGATTTGTGAGATCGATAGAGACAACGAGGCCAAGGGAAGAGAGCCATTCTTTCTAAGAGAACGGAAATACAGAATGGACCGACAGATAGAGACAAAAGAGCAACTACAGTAGCGACAGATTCCTCCTCTATCCTCTTCTGCTCCTTCGATGAACTCGGCTATTGTAGAAAGTTCACTTCAATAATAAGACTGTGAAAGACTTCTCGATTCACTAGCATAGTGCTTCTTCCACTTTTTTCTGACCTTGAGGAAACTGGCTAGGACAAATACTCCTTCATTCAAATGAAAGGTTGGGAAATGAAAAAGGAATAGAAGTTGGCAAAGAAGCTCTTAAAAATAAGGAAAGGCTTCCAGTTGCTATTGAATCCGGAATAAGGCAATCCTTATTAGAATACGCCAACATAAGCATAAGACAGCAAAGTGGATGCATCAAAGAATGCCTTATTAGAAGGAAGAATTGGATTTGCGTAGAGGATTCATCTTTCAACAGCATTTCCATTTTCGACATTCACCATCAAAAGGAGGACACTAGCACTAGGATCTGTCTATGCTTGGACTGATTGGACGAGGTCATAGTAAGTGCTTAAGTCTATCTGTGAAAGTTTCTGCATTGGAGGCTGAACATGAGCCGTCTTCAAGACATTACGTGAGAAGGAGAAATTCTCTTTTGTAAAGGAAGAGGCTCACTTCTTAGGGCTCCCCCGAAGATTGTATTAAAGGACCCTACGTATGGATGAGAAGAAGATGCAAGCTATCAAGGGATGGGCCCACTTGTGTTGCCGAGTTAAGATCATTTCTTGGGTTGGTGAACTACTACAGGCCGTCCATTAATGGCTACTCTGCAAGGGCCTCTAACTTGTTGAAGAAGAAGAAGCCATGGTCCTGTACAGAGGAGTAAGGCCTTTGACGATCTAAAGACAGCGATGATAGAGGAACCCCTTTGCGAAGGAAGCCCTGGAGAGCAGTAAGGTGCGCTCAACTACCATAGTCAAGGAAAATGTCACTCCAGTCAAGGAAAAGTCACTCCTAGTTCGGCTCGATGCCAAGTTGAACTCTCGTTTCTTGTAAGATGCATGGCTTTGATGGTAGGATTGGGGCGAAGAAATCCCATGTCCTTGTAAAAGCCCTAGTGAGTCGATAGGTAGGAGAAACCTTGGATCGGTAAGTTCTAGATAATGATAAACGAGAGTAGTCAGGAGTGCGGAGCCAGAGATTCTGACTTCTATTTAATACAAAACCCCTAAGGAATTCATTCTGGGACTAGAAAATCCACTATAGATATTGAGTTACCGAAAGGTATAGGAGTTCGCGAAAGGCCCCAATCATCCCATAGAATTTATTCTATAACCTGGAAAGGGGAGGTCGATTTGGGATGAATTTCTCTTGTTAGAGCTAGTGCCCTTAGAGGAGTCTTTCTATTGCATGTGTTACGGGCGAAATAGTCTAGTTAAAGCATCAACTCTTATTAATTTGTGCGCCATTGCTCAATGAACTCGTCTATTGGAAAGCAGGCACCTAAGAAAGAAAGCAAATATTTGACCCAAGCCTTCAAGGCTTCCTAAACCCTCTTTTATGAAGATAAAGACTAAGTAGGAGTGGAGCGCTAGTCCTCTGACCTCTGCAGAAGGTGATAACTGCCTTTAGTGTTGGATGCCATTAAATGGAGAGACCGCTGGAGTGACTCGGCTAATCAACTCCTAAACCCCGGGACTTGAGTCAAAGGTAGTTTCTTTGAGGGCCCTTAAGTTAAGAATTGATTTAGCAGTTACAGAAGTTTCAGAAAGAGGAAGATCCCGAGCTAGTTGTTCTATGTTGAGTTATGCGTCCTTCCTCTGAAAGAGCAGCTAGCTGCAAGAAGCCAAACTCTTGGTCTTACACGGGAAAGTAGATAGACTAGCTTCCAGCTAACACTTAACCCGACTATGAATACTTTAGCATTCCTACCGGTGATTCAATTACTAAAGCATTGGATTCCAGCAACAAGGAAATCTACCAACCACTAGACCAGAGGTTCGTCTTTCATCTTTCGTACGGGAATGGAAAGCTTCCCGGCCACTTCCTGATCTCAGAGATTGGATGATAGAGATTGTGAACAGCACAAGTTCTCACCCTCGACCAGACATAGAGCTCAGAAAATGTCCAGCGCTACTTTTTCACATCACTTGACTTTGCCAAAGGCATGCCAGGGAATAGATTCACCAGATAAATGAAAAAGGAAAAGATTCAAACCTGAGAGAGATACTGAGTACATTCCATTAGATAAAAGAGACTTTATAAAAAGATAGGGATCACAGCCCAATCCAAAAGACCTAGAACACTAGACTTCATCCCATGGAGAGAGAAAGATCCAGTCGGATGGGAGTTTCATTACTAGAATCAATCTATCACACGTTGGGATCAGCAGAAAGCGAAGGTCAAGGTTCAGAAGTAGCCAGTCATATGCTGATCCTGTCTTGTATTGGCTTCAGTGGCATCCACTGCGTTCCTTCTTCTGTCTCTTGTTTCATAGGGTTTGATTCACCTTCTCAATTGGCTGCTCTGCTACCCATGAAGTAGGAAGGGCTCGATGCCCCTATTCTATTCTGATACCGCATTGGGACTATTCTCGAGACAGGTTTGGGATAAAAATTCGTTGCTTAGTCGAGTGAAGGAAGCGGGGCAACTAGGCTAAGTCCCAAAGCAAAAGAGAATTAGACAAGTGAAAGGTTGTTTACTTCCTTCAGAAAAGTATGACTAGGAATTTGAGACTTTCCCCTACCTTATTTAGATTAAGTTTGGCTACTAACTCAACTACTTGCCTTAAAATGAATGGCTATTAGTCCTGGTCTGGATCACCCCTGACTGCTTGCTTCTTCTTACTTCATCTACATCACACCTAGAGCCCGGATCTGGTAAGGTACGGCGATGGTCTTAAGCACCTACCACAGCCCTAAATCGAGGGGTCTTCATTCTATTTATATAGCAGCCAGCTTACTGTAAGCCAAACGAGGACGATAGTGATACCTCGTATAGATGAAAGAGGTTAAGGTTAGATCACGGGGGGTTCGGTTCACTTAGCTATGAGATTCTGCACCAGGAGTTCTACAAGTATGGATTTCTTCCAAGTTGAAATGACTTAAGTGATAGATCGAATCGTTTAGTACGTTTGAAGATGCTTGACTTCAAGGTAGTTTACTTGCTTACTTGTTAGAGTAAGGAACAAAGCATCCACTCTTCTCTTCCTACATTCATGCCTGATCCCCGAAGTAAATTCACTCGACTTAGAGGAAAAAATGAGAGAAGGTAATAACTACTTATTACAGATACAAAGCCCACAGGCTACCTGGCCAAAGAAAGAAGGATGATCTTAGAACTCTTTACCACTGCCGCAGCTACAAAGAAAGCAAAAGAGAAAGACTAAGACAAGTATGACCTGCAAGCATCCTCTTTAGATTGAGGTAACTGACCTATTGGAATGAACTGGTTGCCAGGCTTGAAACCATGTCTCTCGAGTTCACCTCAGTACATATGGCACAAGACGTGATTTCACATCTCTAGTCCCGCCCGGCTGGCACTCTTGATCGAGGAAGCTCTGCCCAAAGGTCCTTATAGAGGCGGTCACCGGTTGCCTAAGATTAAGTCCTAAGTAGTCGAAGTATTAATGATGGGTCAAACGAGAAAGTAGAAAGTAGTAAGGTCCTTGTAACTCTTGGTGGTCCTCGTATATAGTAAAGCGGCTGTCTAGCGTAAGTTTCTATCGTCCCTAAATTTGAAAAACAGATTTTTAAGTAATCGTTGTTGTTCATTTCATTCATTATGTATATCGGGGTGTAGCTTTTTAAGATCTTTAAAAACGGCACTGTTGATCCCATCTTTCTCCAACTTCTCAAGCTTTTTTTGTAGAGTTTCAATAGTATATTTCGCTCCTTTGTTTAATATTCCATTAGCGACCAATTCATTTCTTTGCTCAGCCCAGAATGGATTAGGATCCAATTGGGCCATGCGATCGAGAATATCTCTTTTCAATAAAATTATGGCATCGACTGTGTCTGTGTCTCGCGCCCGATTAGGGGTCAAAATCGACAGTCCTTCCGCTATTTTATCATGTTGATATTTCTCCCAATCAAAACGAGCTTCCGCCAGTTGTTGAACCGGCTGCTCCCTCCCAACAAGATTATTTTCCTCTACGGAGGGAAGCAAGGGTATAGAGGGGACGGAAGGGTTCGAGGGCAGTGGTTGTAAGCAAGGAGGAACCGAAGGAAATGATCCCTGCGGAGAGTCAGCGGGGGCCGCATTAGAAGGCCCCGCGCCATTCCTATCCGGCGGTTGGTTTACGCTTGCTTCCTTCTTTTCCCTCGCTTGAGAGCTTTCATTTTATGAAGGTGATCCACAAATAATGGAATTTGATGCAGCTTCGAAGATGCTCTTTCCCTAACGAGTCCCCTATACATCCTGATCGCTTTCAACTTCCAGACTTTCTTACTTTCTTTCAACTCAATCACAGTACGGGCTTGTATCCAAAGAGAATGACTTAAGTATTTCTCCTCTCAATCACCTCCTACAAGTATCCTGATGTGTGAACGGATTTATCAATCTATAAATAAAAGAAGGTCGGGCTTTCATAGCAATAGAATGAGTTACCTCGGGATTCTCAATCTTAGGAATCCGCAACTCTTTCTAAAACTAGGCCTACTTTAGCGTAAGCCTTTAGAGTGAGTAGCTTTTTAGTTATGGTTATTGTTTGCTACCAATTGGGTGTTGAAATGGATCAACCTAGGGAAGATCAATTGGATCTCTTAGCCGTAAACATCTTCTCTTAGAAGAAATTCCTCAGTCTTCCCTACTGTTCCTGTGAGGAGGCGGTAGTTGGATGAGATTTTATAGTATCTTATCGGATAATGGAGATGATTTGATTTTATGGCATTTCGTCCTTCGTAGCTGATTCAATAGCAATAGTCAGTTCATGGATCAAGTAGAATCTTATCTTTTCAATGGTATATCCTCAGATAGAAGAAGGAAAGGATTACCTTCAACGGTATTTACTCATCAGTAGCGATCAGATGAAACTCTTTCCTCACTAACTTACTACAGAGCCAGATAAGATACAGGGTATGGTAGATCTGGGGATTGGCAGTGAGTCCATGGGAGGAGATTTCCGGCGAATAGGTCCTAAGCTGCGCCCAGGCTTATTGGATTGATTTTAAGTTAAGTTTTTCTGGATGTTGAAATGGATGAAACGGAGGGGAATAGGCTGAGAAGCAAAAATTAACTAATGAAGAAGAGTAAGAGTGAAGCTAGAATTCTTGCCTGCTGCTCAATCTACCGAAGGTAATAATACACAAAAAGACTTCTGAAAGGGAGGATTCTCCGTTAGGAACGGTTAATATAGGAGCTAAATTCGAAATATCTATCTTTCGTTCTCTTGTTCGCTAGAGGCTCTAAAAGGCCAATCTGCAATATGATCCCAGAAAAAGCAGTTTTCAACTATTGAGATCGATGTCCGCTTCTAGAAGTAGAGCTCAAACCTAACTCTATCAAGTCAGTTATAAATTCCTCTTCTTTCCAGTAGAGCATCTTCAAACTTACTGCAGGATTGGATTATCTTCTACTGTTGCTACTTTGCTTCGTCCTTAAGGCCAAGCTTAAAAGTGGCTTTCTTCTTTCAAACTTAGAGTTAGGCGCATAAGGAAGTCCATCAAGGACAGAATATAAGGCTTACAGGTCGACTAAAGTTAATAAAGACATGAGTCTTCTTCCATACTCCATATACAGCTTATGGCTCTACTGAAAGATTGAAAAGTCCATTACTTCATATATTAATATGGCTTACGGGTGAATCTACTAGAAGAGCTCAATTGCTATCTTTTTATCTGTTGTGCGCGATAGGTCATTCTAAGGATTTATTCTAGCAGCTAAAGCCCATACATCACAGATAGTACCATACAGCACAGAAGGAAAGCTTGGCATCTGATAGCGTTCGTGCCTTATCCCGTTGATGAACCCTGGTAACATACTGAGACTATAACAGCCTCTGATCGGACTAGTCGCATTGAATCACATCCCAAGCCCATTTCATCTATTCAAGGGGATTCCTTTCTATAGGCCTAGTCAGACAATATTAAGACTAACAGGATTTCTAAAATAAGCTCGAGACATGCAAGTATAACAGGAAGTTATAAGCATTGGGGATCTGCAACTAATAAGGCTATTATCAGGCCTTTGATGGCTTCTCTTTTTCCGTAAATTGTAACATCAATTCTTACTTTATTTTCGGATTGAAAGAACGTGATAAATGAAATTTCATCCTGTCGGAATTGTATCAACACAAAATCTAACTAACTTGTTTCTCAAGCTAGAAGTATTCTATTTTTCTGGCTTCTGACTGATTAATGCTATAGTCTTCGGTAGCTCTGACTTAGACTTCTTTGCTCTTTCTTCCAAATCCAAACCTATCTGAGGTCAAGCCCTGTAACTTCTAATCCTACTTCTCATACTACCTTAAGACTCAAGCTTGTACCTGCTAGGCCGTATACCTGAGAGGAGGAAGTCCGAGACTCTCCTTAGGATTTACCCGCTAACTAAATAGAATGAACTCTTCAGGACTGACGTGTAACTCTAAATCAAATAGAGTTGAGAAAAGAAGAGGCTTTCAGAGCCCATTGCTACTTCTGAAGTAACTTAGCCCGTTAAGATAGAGTTAGAGCAGGACAGAAGACGTAGCTACCAAGAGCCGGAGAGTCTCTGAGGAGAAGAGAGGACGCTTTCTCCGAGCCTATTGAGATGTTAGCTGCTAAAGGAGTTTACTAAGGCTACAACTTCTTATGCTGTTGTAAGGCCTTGAAAAGAGTAAGAAAGACGAATCTATGCATAATTAGGAGTTTGAATTAGTCTTCCTCAGGCCTTGCCTCATAAGTAGCTTCTTCTTTTCTACGTAATTTCCTCAGTAATACTGACGGTGGAAGATAAGGCTTTCGGAATTGATTATTAGAGCGTGGTAATAGATTCAAGAGGTATTGAAAAATCTTATCATAGAAGGAAGAGATAAGGAATCCCTAGCTTTTGGAAGTGAAGAAGCGGATAAAGTAGAAGAAAATCTGCTACGGCAAAAGTCAGACTTATGGGGGAAAGGAGAGAATAGGCTTTCAGATAGGTTGCTTTTCCTTCTGACTGATTAATGCTTTCGTAAGTCAATAGAAAACAGATGCTAGCATGCTCAACCTTATCATTCACAGGACGGGATTCCTAAATCCATCTTACTTGTTGCTTGGGTTATGACTTAGACTTCATTCCTGATGCTGACTTCGTCATGCTCCAGCTTTCTAAGTCTGCTCCTTCTATTTATTTTATTAATGGCTTTAATTTCATGTTTGAGGAGTTCAGTGAGCAATCCAATTTTGGCAGTAAGACTATCAATATATCATGTCAACAAAGAAAATTTAGAACTTCTCACCTCATTCTAAGGATGGGATTGCAACTAAAGAGAATGAGCTATCTCCAGATTATAGACCATTTCTCGCTTTCAGCTATCCTTTATAAAGTAGCATTTCTTTCCAGACTTGCAACTCTCTTTCCCACCTTTTTAATAGATGCATTAAGGACATAGAGTTAGATATAGGATGCTAGTTGGTCTGTCCTCAGGGAGGGCTTGAACAAAAATAGAAACTATAGGATAGGTTTGAAACTAATGAGATCGAAGTTTGCACCTTTTCTTTCCTCAGTAAATTCCTAGGGGGAAGATAGTAAGGAAAGCAAAACAAACAGATAGGAATAGCGGAAAGCTAAACTAAAGTCTATTATTAAGTTGAAGTTATAGTGGAGTAAAGATAAGCCACAAAATCGAAAGAATCGAAGAAGCTACTTGACCTTGCAAGGCTGACTATCATTCCAGATGGCGATAAAAAAGGATAGTCTCAAGTCATGCCTCTGATCTCTATTCCAGCTTCTTATCTAGGCTTCCTTACCGGGTAATCTATTCCCATTCCCAGGGCAGATAAAAAAAGGCAAGAAAGAAGTCTTAACGTGTTCGTGTCTTCCGAGGAATAGAAGATAAGATTCTCCTTTCCTGTATCTGCTAATTGATCAGTTGGCTATGACTGCCTCTTCACTGACTATTCCCAGGGAAGTTAGGGATGAAGTAGTAGAAGTTGCAGCCGTAAAAGCCTTAGAAAGTAGTGCAAAGATTGACTAAAAACATCCTATATTGGAGTGGACTTAGGGCTTTCAGCGAATGAGGAAATATTGAGGTTTGACTTAGCTGTCAAGCTAGCTATTGAGCTATTCACGTATGACGATCCATGGTAAGGTAATCCAATCCTTTATCAGCTAGAGGCAAAGCATCAGTAGAAAGAAGAAAATTAACTACTTCGCAGGAGAAGCCTGAAAATGGAGTCCTGGACTCTATAGTAGCTGATTTGAAGTATGTCATTTCCCTTCCTTCATCACATTTGAGAGTTAAGTCAGTCGGAATTGATGTTATAGATTAAGACTGACTTGTAGACTGAGACGTCCGGATTTCAGTATTTCTTTACTTATTCTAGGGCCAATCCCAATATAACTAATATATCAATTTATATCTGCCTGTATATGAACCCCCCTGGTAAGATACTTATGAATCTCCTCAAAAGGACTAAAGCTAAGCCAGCAGTTGCAGTTCTGTCTGACTATTCAGAAGCTGATGTCACTAGTCCCGCCTCTCTTGACTCATCTTTCTTGCTTTTTATGCTTTCGCCTGCTTTCTCTTCAAAGGAAGTAAGGAGTCTTAGTGCATTCGCGTCTCACATCATATGGGAGATTCTCACATTCATCTCATCTAAAGCCGGTGAATCCATTCTTCAACCCTTCCTTTGATTGAGCAGCTGTCAAAAGGCATTCGCATCTTCTTTCAATTCAATCTTGAGAGATGAAATTGGTGGTCCACTAGGGCTTACTAATTTTATTTACTTAGAACTGATAAAGAAGAAAGACCTCTTGAAGCCTTTGTGACCGATAAGACCGCGGTCATCGCACTCTCCATAGGAAAGTGTTGAGGTCGGATAAGTTTCTCTCCACCAAGTCCATGCCAATTCCTGATCTTACAAGCCGGATGTAACAAAACTCGTCAGGAAGCCAGAGAAGCAGGCCGGACGGAAGGAAAATTCTTTGTTAGAAACCGTTGGGTATACTCTTTCCAAGTATGACCTGGTAACACAATCTAAACTAAACTATTATCTCCTCAAGTCCCTAAGTCTTCAGGCAACATAGGTCAAGCTAACTTTATATCAGTTTTTTAGCTTGTAATGCTCTGTCTGCAGTTAGAGGACTGAAGTGACCAATGGCTTTCTCTTTTGCCCTATAGGCCATTCTCCAATAAAGAGTGATGACAAAAGGTTTGATTATGAATCAATGCTGGCATTCACTAAGCGTGTAGAATAGTCAATGGGTCTGGCTATATGAACCATTGCAACTGCTAGTCCTTCAAGACGTATTGAAAGCAGCACATCAATAAAAGAATAGACCACTAGCAATAGTAGCAATAGTGGTCGAAGCTAAGCCCGAAGCTGCATTCCGCTTTCTTTGCTGTTGATCTTCGTCGAATTCCCATTCTTGGTCAACAAAATTCCTTGATTTCCCGAGTTGTCTCAAGAGCCTACTTATTCGCATTCTGGTTCTTACCAATCTCCCTCTCAAACAAAGGGCTTTGCCCATTCGAATTAGAAAGTGCTTTCTAGAGAGCGGATGTTGACTAGCTAGGCTACCAAATTTTCAATGTCCCGAATTCGTCATACCCAATGGTGGAGGGTGAACCTCCAAGGACTCCAACATTCAAGTTAGCATAGATTGCGAGAAACACTAAGTTAGAGATCATACCTTAGTGCACATATTTAGAATAGTTCATATATTGTGAGGTTGTGATATTACAAGCTTTTCTTATGTGGATTGCTCTTTTTATGAGTTACTCTCATCATATGATGCTTGATACCTTTTGTGGTCACCTTTCATATGATGCTATTAGACATAAATATAGTCAATGTTGTAACATTCTCCTTTAATAGTAGAATAATGATTACAATATAACAATTAATTCTATAAAATTGAGTTATTAGACATTAGAATGAGTTATGAAGAGTTAGTGTCCTCACTGTAATATATTTTTTAGAATTTGAGAGAATACTTAATCATCAAACCAAATTTTTAGAACTTTTTATACCGTTGAATCCGGTTCTTAGTATTGGGCTTATAAAAACTATTCCAGAATAGACTCCCAAATTCGGTATGTCTTTTTTTTCGAGAAATATTTTTCGAGTTTTAGATCTCAACCCAAGCGTGTCATCCTTTAAGTAAGAGCTTTTTATTTTGCTTACCTTTTTTATAAAGTCCGAACTCTGACCATAACTTCTATCAATCGTAGGTTATCACCTCGATTTATCACTTTGGGAGTTGAATTTTTTTAATCGAAGTTTGCATATTGTGAGTCTAGGATCAAGAGTCGACGTTTTCATTCCTTGAACGTCAAAATGATTTTTTTCTTGAATTTTTCTATTTTTCGGTTTCATGGAGTTCCCATGGTGGGTACCCCAACTCATAGCTTGTAGGCTCGAGCGTCCGAATTTTTGAGATTTCGATGAAGACATATCAAAATGAAATCAAGTTGTCAAAATCAATAATTATTAAATTTACTATGCATGAAATAGTAACTCAATCATGAAAATGTTAAGTTTAAAATAAAAAATTATTTCTCTTAGAACAATTACATAATGAATTTTTTTATTTAAGTACAATCTATCTAAATAATTTTTTTTTCAATTTAAGGAAATTGTTTGGACAATTGAATGATATATTTTTCTAATTTAGAATAATTGACTCATGAATTTTTTTAATAAACAATTGTTCAAAGATTATTCATTTATTTCTACCACAAATTTTCATATTATTTTTTAAATAATATGCTCTAAAAATTTTAAATAAAATAAATCATACCTTTTCGTGTCCAAGTATGAATGTGTTTTGGCCTCAAGAAGTTTAATTAGGATTTTTACCATTTTTTTTCTTTAATAGAGAACGAGCTTCTATCTTCCGATTTTGTAAACTTCAATTTCTAGATGTCAACTAGTGTTCTTTATGGTAAAGTTGCAAAAATTGCTTTTTTCTAATTTCTTATTTCACAACTTTTATATTATTACTAAGCATCCAAATCACCGAACATTTAATTGGTCTATCAATTATAAGCCTTTGAAGCATATAGTGATATGATCACAAATTAAAATTTGCAAACCTTTTCATCTGTTTTGTGAAACTTTTATATTATGTGCTTTAATGCTTGTTTTTTGTGACCATGCATTCTTTGCTCTTTTTCCTATATTGTTCGTCTTGTAAATATGTGTAGAACTTAGAATGAAGAGAATGTAACAAGCAATGTGTCCCCACAGACGACGTCATGTTCATACTTAGCTGGTGACACATACTTAAGAGAATTCAGAATCCCGATGTGGATTATTTACAGACCAGGTCGGGAAGATAACCTGCAATGACACTCCAAAATTTAAGTCGGTAATGCATTTAGTAGAGATAATGAATCATGTCTTACCTACTTTATGAATTTCTTAAATATTCGTTGAGAATTTATTATTCGATATATGTTTATCTTGCTTTCTTGCTATTTTGTTGACCTAGAATTACTTTCGTATTTGAGTTATCCGTGTTTTTTGCATAATGTTGGTAACGCATAATTTCATATAGTCAAATTCTCATTACTATTGCCTAGAACACCATTTTTTTTGAAAGAATCACTTCAAGCACCATAGGCAATAAATTGATATTACATGAATTAGGGTTTTCAAGAAATCTTTGCCCGTTAAATTATCTAACTGTCCCTCTCCTCTTGATCAATGGTTTGTGCTTATATTTAGCTGAGATAGTGAGTTTTAACTGTTATACGCAACTTTGTATACTGTCTTATAAAAAAGAGTTATGCTAGGTAACCAATGATTTTCTTAAACAACGGACTTTAAAATTGGCCCAATTCAAGTAAAACATACTACACCCCAAATTACTCACCTAAATCTTAATATTAGAATAATCATCTGTACACCTAGTGAATTGAACATCCGAGATATTCATTGTTCACATTATTTAATATTTTCATTGTCTACCTATACTTTTTCATAAAAGAAATTCCCTTTCCTATGTTCACATAAGTGAATCATAATTGCAAATAAATTCAAGAAAAAGAAAAATTTGCTATTCTACTGGGTTCAATGAGTCAGAAAAGTTAGTGTTGATCATTTTGCTTTTTCTCTTCTTGTATCTATGGTCACTGTTTAGTGTTTGTAAGGATGAGTAAGCTCGAAGTAGTGGTTGATGCTAACAACCCCTATTCGTGGGTTAATAGCAATGTAAAAAAATGAGTATCTTGGTTTAAAGATGTTGATTCAATTTTAGCATTAGATCCTAATGTTTGGGTAAGGGAGGGTGCTCCTGCATGGTAGACCTTGAGTGATGTATAACTCGTCCTGTCCAAAATTGAGCCTCTATGTTTGGGATGGATAAGATATACGCTGGCTCCAAGAGAAACGGCGGTGGTGTGCACCTACAAAGACACTCCAACGCTCAAGTTAGTAAGAATAGAAGATTAGTATAATGTTATTCACTTTAGAATTTTGTATTTATAGAGTGTTGCCTCTTCGAAATGGTTGAGATAATTTTTAATATTTTGATAACCACCCATAATCTGTTTTGAGATGGTTCTATTATGATCGATATTCCCTCTAATTGAGAAAAGTCACATTTTATTTATTTATTTTATCTGCATTTCAATTTATAGGTATAATTGGACCGGATTATAGCTAATGGATTTTAACCCCAAGCTTGACCTGTGATATTTTTCAATAAAACAGGTTGAACTTTCGACTTTTAGATCTATAAATCAGAATCGTGGTAATAGTAGTAGCCCTAAACTCAACTTGTTGTATTTGAAAAATAATAATCATGTTAGAGAAAAGAGCTAAATTAAATAATAATAAAGTAAAAAAATGAGAGTTATTATGAATAATGGTAATATAGTGATATGAAGATTAGCCCCAATTTCAAACTGACTTGATTGAAATATATGAAGTATACAATTTGTTGAATATATAACAGGAAAAATAATTATGGTTAGCAAAATAAAATAAGAATAAAGAACATAAAATGTAATAGATAAAATAGGGGAATAATGTTTGAAATTAGTAATAAATGAGATGACAAATGTAATTATGACTTGCAGTTACTGTTTTTGTTTACCAAGTTCATCAAGACCGTTTATCAAAAGTTGGAACTTGAGGAATATGATCAACTGTTTTGGAAAATATTTTCGACTCAATAATTTTTTGATGAATTTTTTGCTTAAAGCAAATAATTATTGAATATTGAGTGAATAATAAAGATGTAACATAAATAAAATGTGTGAAAACAAACATGCATTATTGTAAATAGGAAAATATAAGGATGAGCCAATTACCCATAGATCAAGTAATGATATTTGAATTTGCTTAATGATTTATGGTATCACAACATATTTAATGATGCTTGTCATAGTTTCTCTTAGATAAGAGCTCCACTAGTTATATTAGCTTTCAAGAATTGATATAATAATAATAATAATAATAATAATAATAATAATAATAAAAATAAAGAAGATCATTAGTCATGGTCTCATAGAGGATATAAAATGTAGAAAAATAATGATTGGTAGAACATATATAGTTATAACTTAGTAGGATATAAAAGAGATTCAATTGTGTTATAATTTAGAGATATGAGAATTAGCCTCAAGATAAACTTGATAATTTTGAAAATAAAGTAGTTAGTCAAAGCTTGTCATTGAAAAAGGTGTTGCTTATATGAGTGTATTTTTAAACGACCTCTTAATTAATTGTTTGTTAGATTGACACTGACTTATATGTGTCGGCTTACTTTGACTGATTTTGACTTATAATTGCCAATTTGTTTGGATTGATTTTGACTTATAGATGTCAGTTTATTTGGATTGTTTCTGACTTATAGTTGTCCGTTTGTTTTTGTATTGATAAAAAGCCAAATTTCATTCTTAGATTAATCGATAGCTAATTTTGGTCTTGAATTGATTGATAACGAAGTTTAATCGAACTATTGTGGTATTGCTGACGTATTGGTGCAGAATTCAAAGTTCATAAACTAACTGGTAAGTGCACTTGGTCGTACCAAATAATACCTTAAGTGAGTGAGGGTCAATCCCACGAGGATTAATGGACTGAACAACAATGGTCAAATGACTCACTTAGTCAGGCAGACAGAAAATAGTGTTTTGAGGTTCAAAAGCATTAAACAGTAATTCAAGACTTCGGAAAGCAAATAGTGAACGGGTTGTGAAAAATACGTGAGAGAACAGTTAAAAGTGTGTGTAAAAATAGTTAAGGTTTCGGAGTTATTTATTCTTTCAGATTAATATTTCTTACCAACTATTTTAATCATGCAAGATTCATTTCATGGCAAACTGTAAATGACTAGACCCTAATTCCTTAGTGATTTAGTCTTCTCTAGCCTAATCAACCGCCAATTCCTTGGTCACTTAATATAAAGGATTATGTTTAATTCTAGTTTATCAGCCACAAAAATCCTAATTACCCAAATATAAGAGGATTATATGTTACGTATCCCGTTAAGTCCAAGCAATTAGCAGTTTAGGAGAAATTTACTTTCAAGCTAGTATTCAAGTGAGATAACTTTTCCAAGAATCAACAAGAATTCATGTAGAATATGAGTTATTTTCCAATGAACTCAAATTCATAAGATGAAGAATGAAAGTAATCCTTGAAATTAAATCAATACATTAATTAAAATAGAGTGGCAATAGCATCAATCCATGGAAATAAATAGAGCTCCTAACCTTAACAAAGGGAATTTAGTTGCTCATAACTCCGAGAGAAAACTAGGGTTAAAAAATGTGAAAAATGTTAAATGAAGTCCAAGAGATGAGCCCCCTCCCCTGAAGGGCGAAATCTTTTTCCTTTTATATCTAACCTAATTTGATTTGAAAATAAAATAAATAATAATTACTAAAGCCCAAAATATTGTATTTGGGACTAGAAATAACTAAAACAAAATAAAATATAATAATTAAAAGACAAATCCAACTAAAGATACTCCTTTGGGTGAGGTTGATCCGTGCTGCTGGTGCTAAACGCCAAATTCGGTGTTTAGCGCCCCAGGTGGCAGAAACTTCAATTTCAATTCTGGCTTCCTAGCGCTAAACACCAAGTTTGGCATTTAGCGCCCCTGATGGTAGTGAGTCCCATTTCGTTTCTGACTTCTTGGCGCTAAATGCCAGGATTGGCATTTGACGCCCCTGATGGCAGAGACTTGGTACGCATTACAAGCCAGCTAGCTCTAAACACCCAGGTCTGCATTTAGCGCCAGCTTGGCAGCTTTACATTTCTTTTTTTTTCCTTGCATACGAACTCTACCAAATTGATCCAAACTTTACTTGAAATAATTAAAACACTAAAGCAATTCAAAGTAGCATCCAAATGGGTTTCAAACACTAAAATTTAATTAAAACTAAATAAATTCATATCTAAAATGAATAGAAAACAAAGAAAAGATGCTCACGCATCATAACACCAAACTTGAACTATTGCTTGTCCTCAAGCAACTAAAAATAATATAGGATTGAGAAGAGAAATTGCCTAAGACTTGAGTGTGCATTCAACCTCCTGTCCATTTACTGAGTGAGGTTAATAACACTGTGATCCTAAATAGTTTTGATATCTCACATCTATTGAAGCTCAGAAATGTTAATAACCTTCAGAACTAGAACTCGGATGATATTATGGAGTCTCTTCCTCTTTAAGCTTTGATTAATCCTTGAACATAGCTTTTTCTTATCTTTTCTTTAGTGCTTTGCACTTTGAGTCTAGCCGTGACTCTAAATATTTTGTCTTAAGCTTAACTTGACGCAAAAATACCACAAGCACCAAACCGGGCCCAAGGGCAACCCAAAACCGGTTATGGACGATTAAATTTTTGGAGGAATAATGGTTTCGGTTATGTTCTTAATATTCTCCTCTCTTCTTTCAGTGTAAGTGGCTTATTGAATGGGAAGGGAGGCCAAAGCAAAGCCTCCTGATGAGCGGATAATTTATACGCTTTTTGACATTGTTTTTACATAGTTTTCAGTATGATTTAGTTAGTTTTTAGTATATTTTTATTAGTTTTTAAATAAAAATCACATTTCTAGACTTTACTATGAGTTTGTGTGTTGTTCTGTGATTTCAGGTATTTTCTGGCTGAAATTGAGGTACTTGAGCAAAAATCAGATTCAGAGGTTGAAGAAGGACTGCAGATGCTGTTGGATTCTGACCTCTGTGCACTCAAAGTGAATTTTCTGGAGCTACAGAACTTCAAATGGTGCATTCCCAATTGCGTTGGAAAGTAGACATCTAGAGCTTTCCAGCAATATATAATAGTCCATACTTTGTCCGAGTTTAGATGACCCAAACTGGCGTTCAACGCCAGCTTCCTGCCCTATTCTGGAGTTAAACGCCAGAAACAGGTTGCAAAGTGGAGTTAAACGCCAGAAACAGGTTACAAACTGGCGTTCAACTCCAAGAGAAGCCTCTACACGTGTAAAGCTCAATTCTCAGCCCAAGCACACACCAAGTGGGCCCCGGAAGTGGACTTCTGTATCATTTACTCATTTCTGTAAACCCTAGTAACTAGTCTGATATAAATAGGATCCTTTACTATTGTATTAGACATCTTTGATCAGTTTTATGCTATCTTAGACCTTTATGGGGGCTGGCCATTCGGCCATGCCTGGACCTTCATCACTTATGTATTTTCAACGGTAGAGTTTCTACACACCATAGATTAAGGTGTGGAGCTCTGCTGTTCCTCATGAATTAATGCAAAGTACTATTGTTTTTCTATTCAATTCAAGCTTATTCCTTATCTAAGATATCCATTCGCACCCAAGAACATGATGAGTGTGATGATTATGTGATGCTCATCATTATTCTCACTTATGAACGAGTGCCTGACAAACACTTCCGTTCTACATGCAAACAAGCTAGAATGAGTATCTCTTAGATATCTAATACAGAGGACCGAGTCCGAGATATTAGAATCTTCATGGTATAAGTTAGAACCCATGGATGGCCATTCCTGAGATCCGGAAAGTCTAGACCTTGTCTGTGTTATTCCGAGTAGGATCTGGGAAGGGATGGCTGTGACGAGCTTCAAACTCGCGAGTGCTGGGCGTAGTGACAGACGCAAAAGGATAGTAAATCCTATTCCAGTATGATCGAGAACCGACAGATGATTAGCCATGCAGTGACAGCACATTGGACCATTTTCACAGAGAGGATGGGATATAGCCATTGACAACGGTGATGCCCTACATAAAGCTTGCCATGGAAAGGAGTAGGAATGATTGGATGAAGACATCAGGAAAGCAGAGATTTAGGAGGAACGAAAGCATCTCTATATGCTTATCTGAAATTCTCACCAATGAATTACATAAGTATCTCTATCCTAGTTTATATTTTAATTATGTTTTAATTATCAATTCATCATAACCATTTGAATTCGCCTGACTGAGATTTACAAGGTGACCATAGCTTGCTTCAAGCCGACAATCTCCGTGGGATCGAACCTTACTCACGTAAGGTTTATTACTTGGACGACCCAGTGCACTTGCTGGTTAGTTGTGCGAAGTTGTGACAAAGTGTGATTCACGTTTGAGAGCACCAAGTCTTTGGCGCCATTGTTGATGATCACAATTTTGCATACCAAGTTTTTGGCGTCGTTGCTGGGGATTGTTCGAGTTTGGACAACTGACGGTTCATCTTGTTGCTCAGATTAGGTAATTTTATTTTAATTTTAAGTTTTTGCTTTTATTCTTATTATTTTCAAAAAAATTCAAAAAAAAAATTAATTTATGTTCTTCAGAATTTTTAAGAATGAATTCTAGAGTTTCATGAAGCATGTTGAAGCCTGGCTAGCTGTAAAGCCATGTCCAATTCATTTGGACTGGGGCTTCCACTTATCAGCATAGAATGAAGTTGGATGAAGCATCAGCTGTTGTATGTCTGATTTATATGCTAAAGCTTGGCTGGCCATTAGCCATGTTTAGTGTTTTGGACCGGAGCTTTCACTGAAAGCTTGGCTGGCTAGTAAGCCATGTCTAATTCCTGGACTGGAGCTTTAGACTAACATTGCAAGATTCCTGGAATTCCTATTAAAAATTTTGAAATCCTTATTTTCTTTTTTCAAAATAATTTTCGAAAATTCAAAAAAATTAATAAAATCATAAAAACCAAAAATATTTTGTGTTTCTTGTTTGAGTCTAGTGTCAAGTCATAAGTTTGGTGTCAATTGCATGTTTATCTCTTGCATTTTCAAAAATTCATGCATTGCATTCTTCATGATCTTCAAGTTGTTCTTGATGAATTTCCTTGTTTGATCTTTGTATTTTCATGTTTTGCATCTTTTCTTGTTTTTCATATGCATTCTTGCATTCATAGTGTCTCAAAAATTAAAAATTTTTAAGTTTGGTGTCTTGCATGTTTTTCTTTTCTTAAAAAAAATTTTTCAAAAAAATAAGTTCTTGGTGTTCATCTTGACATTCATAGTGTTCTTGCATGCATCATTTGTTTTGATCCAAAATTTTCATGCATTGAGTCTTTTTGATATTTTTCTCCCTCATCATTAAAAATTCAAAAAGCAAAAAATATCTTTCCCTTTTTCACTCATAAAATTCGAAAATTTGAGTTGACTTTTTCAAAAATTTTTAAAATCTATTTGTTTCTTATGAGTCAAATCAAATTTTCAATTTAAAAAATTCTATCTTTTTCAAATCTTTTTCAAAAATCAAATCTTTTTCATTTCTCTCTCATAATTTTCGAAAATTTCAAATTGATTTTCAAAAATCTTTTTCTTATTTTTATTTCATATTTTCGAAATTAATGCTAACAATTAATGTGATTGATTCAAAAATTTTTAGTTTGTTACTTGCCTAGTAAGAAAGGTTCAATCTTTAAACTCTAGAATCATATCTTTTTAGTTTCTTGTTAGTCAAGTAATCAACTTTGATTTTCAAAATCAAATCTTTTTAAATTTCTCTTTCAAATCTTTTTCAAAATAAATGTCAATCACATCTTTTTCAAAATCAATTTCAAAATCTTTTCTAACTTCTTATCTTTGCAAAAATTGATTTTCAAATCTTTTTCAATTAACTATTTGACTTTTTGTTTGAATTTAAAAGTTCACTATTTCAATCATATCTTTTTCAAAACTACCTAACTAACTCTCTCTCTTTCTCTCTCTAATTTTCGAAAATCCCTTCCCTCTTTTTTAAAATTCCTTCTTTTAACTAATTGTTTTAAATTTTAATTTAATTTAATTTAATTTTTCTTCTTTTTTATTTTTTATTTTCAAATTTTAATTTTAAATTTAAATTAAAAACAAAAATATTTTTCTTTTCTTTTCAAATGATTTTTGAAAATTCTTCTCCCTCATCTCCTTCTAATTATTTATTTATTTACTAACACTTCTCTTCATCTAAGAATTCAAACCTACTCCTCACCCCTGTGTTTGGATTCTCCTTCTTCTATTCCTATCTTCTCCTACTCACATAAAGGAATCTCTATACTGTGACATAGAGGATTCTATATTTTCTTTTCTGTTTTCTTCTTTTTCATATGAGCAGGAACAAGGATAAGAACATTCTTGTTGAGGCTGATCCTGAACCTGAAAGGACTCTGAAGAGGAAGCTAAGGGAAGCTAAAGCACAACTCTCTGGAGAAAATCTGACAGAAATTTTCGAAAAATAAGGAGACATGGCCGAAAATAATAACAATGCAAGGAAGATGCTTGGTGACTTTACTGCACCAAATTCCAATTTACATGGAAGAAGCATCTCAATCCCTGCCATTGGAGCAAACAATTTTGAGCTAAAGCCTCAATTAGTTTCTCTAATGCAACAGAACTGCAAGTTTCATGGACTTCCATCTGAAGATCCTTTTCAGTTCTTAACTGAATTCTTGCAGATCTGTGATACTATTAAGACCAATGGGGTTGATCTCGAGGTCTACAGGCTTATGCTTTTCCCGTTTGCTGTAAGAGACAGAGCTAGAATATGGTTGGACTCTCAACCTAAGGATAGCCTGAACTCTTGGGATAAGCTAGTCACGGCTTTCTTAGCCAAGTTCTTTCCTCCTCAAAAGCTTAGTAAGCTTAGAGTGGATGTTCAAACCTTCAAACAGAAAGAAGGTGAATCCCTCTATGAAGCTTGGGAGAGATACAAGGAATTGACCAAAAAGTGTCCTTCTGACATGCTTTCAGAATGGACCATCCTGGATATATTCTATGATGGTCTGTCTGAATTATCTAAGATGTCACTGGACCATTCTGCAGGTGGATCCATTCACCTAAAGAAAACGCTTGCAGAAGCTCAAGAACTCATTCACATGGTTGCAAATAACCAGTTCATGTACACTTCTGAAAGAAATCCTGTGAGTAATGGGACGCCTCAGAGGAAGGGAGTTCTTGAAATTGATACTCTGAATGCCATATTGGCTCAGAATAAAATATTGACTCAGCAAGTCAATATGATCTCTCAGAGTCTGAATGGATTGAAGGAATCATCCAACAGTACTATAGAGGCATCTTCTGAAGAAGAAGCTTATGATCCTGAGAACCCTGCAATAGCAGAGGTGAATTATATGGGTGAACCCTATAGAAACACCTATAATCCCTCATGGAAAAATCATCCAAATTTTTCATGGAAGGATAAACAAAAGCCTCAACAAGGCTTTAATAATGATGGAAGAAATAGGTTTAGCAATAGCAAGCCTTTTCCATCATCCACTCAGCAACAGACAGAGAATTCTGAGCAGAATCCATCTAGCTTAGCAAATATAGTCTCTGATCTATCTAAGGCCACTCTAAGTTTCATGAATGAAACAAGGTCTTCCATTAGAAATTTGGAGGCACAAGTGGGCCAGCTGAGTAAAAGGGTCACTGAAACTCCTCCTAGTACTCTCCCAAGCAATACAGAAGAAAATCCAAAAAGAGAGTGCAAGGCAATTGATTTGACCATCATGGCCGAACCTACAAGGGAGGAGGGGGACGTGAATCCCAATGAGGAAGACCTCATGGGACATCCTCTGACCACTATAGGGTTCCTCAATGAGGACCTGAAGGAATCTGAGGCTCATCTAGAGACTATAGAGATTCCATTAAACCTTCTTCTGCCCTTCATGAGCTTTGATGAGTATTCTTCTTCTGAAGAGAATGAAGATGTTACTGAAGAGCAAGTTGCTAAGTACCTTGGTGCAATCATGAAGTTGAATGCCAAATTATGTGGTAATGAGACTTGGGAAGATGAACCTCCCTTGCTCACCAATGAACTGAATGCATTAGATAGGCAGAAATTACCTCAAAAGAAACAGGATCCTAGTAAATTCCTAATTCCCTGTAACATAGGCACCATGACCTTTGAGAAAGCTCTGTGTGACCTGGGGTCAGGAATAAACTTAATGCCACTCTCTGTAATGGAGAAACTTGAGATCTTTGAGATGTAAGCTGCCAGAATCTCATTAGAGATGGCAGATAACTCCAGAAAATAGGCTTATGGACTAGTAGAGGACGTGTTAGTAAAGGTTGAAGGCCTTTACATCCCTGCTGATTTCATAATCCTAGACACTGGGAAGGATGAGGATGAATCCATCATCCTTGGAAGACCTTTCCTAGCCACAGCAAGAGATGTGATTGATGTGGATAGAGGAGAGTTGGTCTTTCAACTGAATGAGGACAACCTTGTGTTTAAAACTCAAGGATCTCCTTCTGTAACCATGGAGAGGAAGCATGAAAAGCTTCTGTCACTGCAGAGTCAACCAAAGCCCCCACAGTCAAACTCTAAGTTTGGTGTTGGGAGGCCACAACCAAACTCTAAGTTTGGTGTTGAACCCCCACATTCAAACTCTAAGTTTGGTGTTGGGAGGTCCCAACAATGCTCTGATTATCTGTGAGGCTCCATGAGAGCTCACTGTCAAGCTATTGACAATAAAGAAGCGCTTGTTGGGAGGCAACCCAATGTTATTTAATCATATCTATTTTTATTGTCTCTTTGTTATTTCGTGTTTTATTAGGTTGATGATTATGTGGAGTCACAAAAACTACTGAAAAATAAAAAACAGAATGAAAAACAGCATTAAAAATAGCACACCCTGGAGGAGGAGCATTCTGGCGTTTAAACGCCAGAAACAAGCATCTGTCTGGCGTTTAACGCCAGAAACAAGCACCAAGCTGGCGTTTAACGCCAGAAACAAGCATCTACCTGGCGTTAAACGCCAGAAACAAGCAGCAGTCTGGCATTAAACGCCAGGATTGCACAGCAAGGGCATTTTACACGCCTAATTGGAGCAGGGATGTTAAGTTCTTGACCCCACTGGATCTGTGGACCCCACAGGATCCCCACCACTTCTTATCTCCTCTTCATACCTTTTCATAACTCTCTTTCCCAAATACCCTTCACCAATCAACTCAATCACTCTCCTCCATTTCTTCTCTTCTACCCACTTCTTTCTTCTTTTGCTCGGGAACGAGCAAACATTTTAAGTTTGGTGTGGAAAAAGCATTGCTTTTTTGTTTTTCCATAACCACTAATGCCTCAAGGGATGCACTTTTCTCCACAAAACTATTGGGAGCAAATCAACACTTCCATAGGAGAGTTAAGCTCCAACATGAGACAACTGAGGATGGAGCACCAAGAGCATTCTATCATCCTCCATGAAATTAGAGAAGATCAAAGAGCTATGAGGAAGGAGCAACAAAGACAAGGAAGAGACATAGAGGAGCTCAAGAGCACCATTGGTTCTTCAAGAAGAGAAAGATGCCACCCTCACTATGGTGGACTCATTCCTTAATCTCCTTGTCTACTTAATTTCTGTTTTCGGTTTTTATGCCTTATGCTTTGTCTATGTTTGTGTCTTTACTATATGATCACTAGTGTCTAAGTGTCTATGCCTTAAAGTTATGAATGTCCTATGAATCTATCACCTCTCTAAAATGAAAAATGTTTTAATTACAAAATAACAAGAAGTACATGGTTTCGAATTCATCCGTGAAACTAGTTTAATTATTTTGATGTGGTGACAATACTTTTTGTTTTCTGAATGAATGCTTGAACAGTGCATATGTCTTTTGAAGTAGTTGTTTATGAATGTTAAATATGTTGGCTCTTGAAAGAATGATGAAAAAGGAGAAATGTTATTTGATAATCTGAAAAATCATAAAAATGATTCTTGAAGCAAGAAAAAGTAGTGAATACAAAAGCATGCAGAAAAAAATATGGCGAAAATAAAAGAAAAAGAAAAAGAAAAAGCAAGCAGAAAAAGCCAATAGCCCTTAAAACCAAAAGGCAAGGGTAATAAAAAGGATCCAAGGCTTTGAGCATCAGTGGATAGGAGGGCCTAAAGGAATAAAATCCTGGTCTAAGCGGCTAAACTAAGCTGTCCCTAACCATGTGCTTGTGGCGTGAAGATGTCAAGTGAAAACTTGAGACTGAGCGGTTAAAGTCAAGGTCTAAAACAAAAAATAGAGTGTGCTTAAGAACTCTGGACACCTCTAATTGGGGACTTTAGCAAAGCTAAGTCACAATCTGAAAAGGTTCACCCAGTTATGTGTCTGTGGCATTTATGTATTTGGTGGTAATACTGGAAAACAAAGTGCTTAGGGCCACGGCCAAGACTCATAAAGTAGCTGTGTTCAAGACTCAACATACTGAACTAGGAGAATCAATAACACTATCTGAATTCTGAGTTCCTATAGATGCCAATCATTCTGAACCTCAATGGATAAAGCGAGATGCCAAAACTATTCAAGAGGCAAAAAGCTACTAGTCCCGCTCATCTGATTGGAGCTAAGTTTCATTGATATTTTGGAATTTATAGTATATTATCTTCTTTTTATCCTATTTGATTTTCAGTTGCTTGGGGACAAGCAACAATTTAAGTTTGGTGTTGTGGTGAGCGGATAATTTATACACTTTTTGGCATTGTTTTTACATAGTTTTCAGTATGATTTAGTTAGTTTTTAGTATATTTTTATTAGTTTTTAAATAAAAATCACATTTCTAGACTTTACTATGATTTTTTGTGTTTTTCTGTGATTTCAGGTATTTTCTGGCTGAAATTGAGGGACTTGAGCAAAAATAAGATTCAGAGGTTGAAGAAGGACTGCAGATGCTGTTGGATTCTGACCTCCCTGCACTCAAAGTGAATTTTCTGGAGCTACAGAACTTTAAATGGCGCTCTCTCAATTGATTTGGAAAGTAGACATCCAGGACTTTCCAGCAATATATAATAGTACATACTTTGCCCGAGTTTAGATGACAAAAACTGGCGTTCAACGCCAGCTTCCTGCCCTATTCTGGAGTTAAACGCCAGAAACAGGTTGCAAAGTGGAGTTAAACGCCAGAAACAGGTTACAAACTTGCGTTCAACTCCAAGAGAAGCCTCTACACGTGTAAAGCTCAATGCTCAGCCCAAGCATACACCAAGTGGGCCCCGGAAGTGGATTTCTGCATTATTTACTCATTTCTGTAAACCCTAGTAACTAGTCTGATATAAATAGGATCGTTTACTATTGTATTAGACATCTTTGATCAGTTTTATACTATCTTAGACCTTTATGGGGGCTGGCCATTCGGCCATGCCTGGACCTTCATCACTTATGTATTTTCAACGGTAGAGTTTCTACACACTATAGATTAAGGTGTGGAGCTCTGCTATTCCTCATAAATTAATGCAAAGTACTATTATTTTTCTATTCAATTCAAGCTTATTCCTTCTCTAAGATATCCATTCACACCCAAGAACATGATGAATGTGATGATTATGTGACGCTCATCATCATTCTCACTTATGAACGAGTGCCTGACAAACACTTCCGTTCTACATGCAAACAAGCTAGAATGAGTATCTCTTAGATATCTAATACAGAGGACCGAGTCTGAGATATTAGAATCTTCGTGGTATAAGTTAGAACCCATGGATGGCCATTCCTGAGATCCGAAAAGTCTAAACCTTGTCTGTGGTATTCCGAGTAGGATCTGGGAAGGGATGGCTGTGACGAGCTTCAAACTCGTGAGTGCTGGGCGTAGTGACAGACGCAAAAGGATAGTAAATCTTATTCCAGTATGATCGAGAACCGACAGATGATTAGCCATGAAGTGACAGCGCATTGGACCATTTTCACAGAGAGGATGGGATGTAGCCATTGACAAAGGTGATGCCCTACATAAAGCTTGCCATGGAAAGGAGTAGGAATGATTGGATGAAGACAGCAGGAAAGCAGAGGTTTAGGAGGAACGAAAGCATCTCTATATGCTTATCTGAAATTCTCACCAATGAATTACATAAGTATCTCTATCCTAGTTTATATTTTAATTATGTTTTAATTATCAATTCATCATAACCATTTGAATTCGCCTGACTGAGATTTACAAGGTGACCATAGCTTGCTTCAAGCCGACAATCTCCGTGGGATCGACCCTTACTCACGTAAGGTTTATTACTTGGATGATCCAGTGCACTTGCTGGTTAGTTGTGCAAAGTTGTGATAAAGTGTGATTCACGTTTGAGAGCACCAAGTCTTTGGCGCCATTGTTGATGATCACAATTTCGTGCACCATCTCCCTTCCCATTCAATAAGCCACTTACACTGAAAGAAGAGAGGAGAAGGTTAAGAACATAACCTAAACCATTATTCCTCCAAAAATTCAATTGTCTATAACTTTCAATCCGGAGCTCCGATTGACAAGCCGTCAATGGCCACGTGTTCATCTCAGAATTTTATTCAATTCTATCTAAACAAAATATTAAAAGAAATTTATATTTCTCATCCATTTCTTCCCCTCTTCAATTTCGTGAATTTTGAGTTTGGGTATTGAGGAATTGAATGATTTTAATGGTTTAGGTGAACTCTAGCAGCGGGTAATCACTGGATTTTATCCAATTGGTCCGTGGGTAAGGTAAGAAACTATTGAACCTTTGTGAATTATTGAATTAGTGAACCCTATGATGATTATAGTGATATTGTGTGAATTAGATTGTGTTATGGTTGATTTGGAGTTCAATTTGGCAGTTTGGAACGAAATCTGGGTGATTAAGTTTGAGAAATTGACATTTGGAAGCTTAGAGCTTGTGAAAGGAGAGGTTTTTGAGGTGTTTCGAGCTTAGAGAGGAATCGGCCAAGGTATGGTTTTGGTTTCTCGTAGTTAATGTTTAATGTTGCGTGAAAACTTAGGCTAGAAGACCTTAAGATAGGAATGAATTGAATGAATTATTGATGGATTGTGTATATGGTATATGATGTTTATAAAGGATGAATGAATTTTTATGTGTTGGACTATGACTTTGATGAGTATAAATTAATAATGATTGTTGATGCGTTGAGAATTGATGGAGGGTTTGTGAAATTGAATTAATTGGATTGGTTGAGAGATGTGTGATTAGATTTTTATAAACGGTTTGCTATTGAAGTTGGTAGGTTTTTAAAAAAGATTTAATATTGAAATTAGTTTAATTTTGAAATAATTTGATACTGAAAACGATTTTAATGACTAAGAGGTGTTTGGTTTGGTGGTTGGGACCCTTGAAGGGTGGCAGAAGTTTGAGTTTTAGAGGAGATGCTGCCGAAATATCTATAAAATTGAAGATTTTATTTGAAGTGTAATTTTAAAAAGAAAAGAGATTATTATGTGGCTTGTAAATTTTGAGACTTGTTCATACCCTGGGTCGAGCTGTTTGACCCGGGTTGCCTAATGACAAGACGACCGACCTCTTCAGGTCAGGACTATCCGACCTCTTCTCAAAGAAGTCGGCCAAATCGCTAGAGTAGCCCAAAAAGGGCCCAACAGAGGAACACGACCCAAATCCAAAAGGCAGTCTAAGCCTATAGAGATAAGGGCGGTTCCCTTGAAGATAAGATGACCTCACTCAAAATAAGATAAGATAAGATAAGATAACTATCTTATCTCCAAAGAGGTCACTTCTCAACGTTATAAATACACTGGAGCACCCAGGTATAACTCATACTCTGATTCTACTAAAAAAACCTGCTTAATACCCTTGCTAACTTAAGCATCGGAGTCCCTTACAGGCACCACCACCCTCCAGTGACGAAGGATTAGCAGCATAGCTCGTCAATATCTCCCAAGTATACCTAGACACCACTACATTCTTCTGCCATTCTAAGGGAAAGCGGGGCTCGCTATTCTCATCCAAAAAGAAAGGACGAGCTCCTTCAACAGCTCGGATCTTAAAAAAGTAATTCTTAAAATCCCTGAAATACTCATCATACATGAAAAAAACTTTGTGTCTCTGGGCAGACCTAAAAGAAATCCAAGAAGCCTTCTTTTTGGTAGTCCCAGGCTTGGTCAACACAAAAAGGTACAGAAAGAGAGTTTGAGAAGGTGTAACATCAAATTCTTGACAAACCAACTGAAAAATCTTGATGAAACCCCAAGAATTCAGATGAAGCTGAGATGGGGCCACATTACACAACCATAACAGGTCGGTCTCAAAAGGAGTGAACGGAAGGGTGATGTTCATCTGGCTAAAAAAGAAGTCGTATGCATAAAAAAAGGGACGCTCCCCCTGGGTCGGAACAGGGAAGCAAACCCTTTCATCAGAATCAGGTGCTACCAATTCATAGTTGTTCTCTTGATCCCTACTACTACAAATTCGATGATGTTTCCTAAGCTCCACATAGAATTCAGAGTTAGCTAGAGAAACACACAGCCACACAAGGGAGTCCAACCAGTCGGACATCCCCTCATGAACCTTAGAAGTCGCCTCGACAATATTTTTGAAAGAAGACATGGCCAACTAGTCCTACAAACAAGAAAAGAAAATGGATTACTAACCAAAAACAGCTTGGGTGAAATCAGAATAACTCGGATAAACATGACGCAGAGCAATACAAACAATAAAAGGAAAACCCCAAGACACACACCAAGGTCCAGGAGAATCCTTTGGAGGCAGTGACACAGAGTAAAAGATTTAGAAAAGCCTACAGAGGCTAAACATCCCAGCAAAAAACTCTAAGCAACGCTTCAAGAAGAAAGACACAAATCAAAGCAAGATTATCAGAAGACCATCGTCTTCTACAAAGCTATCCCAACAAAGAAAAACCCTCTTTCAATCAACACTCCGAGAAGAAAAAACCAAATAAAGCCACCTCTCAACTACAGTTTCAGTCTATCAACAAAAAGAACTGCCAAGCAACAGAACATGCCAAGCCCTAAAACAGAAACAGGCAACAAACATGCAAAGCCCTAAAAAGCTTCAATCATCAGGAGAAATGCCAAAAAGAATACATAAGGTCGAAAAAGAAGCCAAAAAAATACGTCACAGAGACAAACAAACTCAAAAATACGAAAAGGTTCAAGCTTTCCAATATACACTCAAGCAAAAACAAAACTTTACCAAAGGAAAATGCAAAAGGAAGAACGACGGAAAGAAACACCAACCTGAAAAAAGAAAGCTTCGAAGAAAGTGAAGACGGAGAGACAGAATTTGGAATCACCTTTCGAGCAAAAGAAAGCACCAACGATCAACAAATGGCGTCGCAGAGAGAAACGCAAGTCTCAGGCAAAACAGAAAAGTAGAAAGAAAAGGGGGAAGTTACAACAAGCAAAGAAACAGAGAAGAGAAAAAACCATTTTTGTGTAAAAGCTCAAAATGAAAGAGGCAAAAGAAACGGAGCATTAAAGGAATTAATGAGGTTATTAAAACCTCGCACATTCCCAAGACAAAGAGTGCGAATGTAAAGCGCACGCTTTCAAAAGCGAAGGAAAAATGCTTCACATTCAAAAGCTTCAGCAGAACCAACCAAAGTGCTCGAGCTCGGCTTTACCAGAGAAGGATTGAAGTCTTAAAAGACTCGACCTTAAAGACCGTACTCGAGCAGGGGCACTATTTATACCCTGGGTTGAGCTGTCCGACCCAGGTTGCCTAATGACAAGACGACCGACCTCTTCAGGTCAGGACTATCCGACCTCTTCTCAAAGAAGTCGGCCAAATCGCCAGAGTAGCCCAAAAAGGGCCCAATAGAGGAACACGACCCAAATCCAAAAGGCAGTTCAAGCCTATAGAGATAAGGGCGGTTCCCTTGAAGATAAGATGACCTCACTCAAAATAAGATAAGATAAGATAAGATAACTATCTTATCTCCAAAGAGGTCACTCCTCAACGTTATAAATACACTGGAGCACCCAGGTATAACTCATACTCTGATTCTACTAAAAAAACCTGCTTAATACCCTTGCTAACTTAAGCATCGGAGTCCCTTGCAGGTACCACTACCCTCCGGTGATGAAGGATCAGCAGCACAGCCCGTCAAACAAGTCGGATACGACAGCTCCGGCTGCCATTTGTCAGCCGGACACATCAGCACCGATTAGTACAGAAGATCTTGTCCGAGATCAGCCTACAGTTTCAGGTAACCCTCGGAACAAGACTAATTGTTGACCATTTGTTGTAAGATGTGACTGGACTTTTTAACTCCTTGGGTTCCCCCATGGGCATATATATATATATGGAATATTATATTATTGAGCTTGGAGTTTGACTTCATGGAATATTATATTTCGCCTTGGAGTTTTGACATGGGTATTATTTTTGAGCCTGGTGATTCATGCGGAGTTCGAATACCACAACTGAACCGACAAGTGCACTGGGTCGTATCAAGTAATACTTGAAGTGAGTGAGGGTCGATCCCACGAGGATTGATGGACCAAGCAATAAAAGTTGAGTGATTCACTTAGTCAGACGAGCCGAAATAAGTGTTTTGGGGTTCAAATTGCATTAAACAGTAAATCTGGAGACTTAAGAGAGTAAACAGTAAACGGGTTATAAGGATTATATCAGAGAACAGTTAAGGTTTCAGAGATATTTAGTTTTTCGGGTTAATATTTCTTACTAACTACTTTAATCATGCAAGGTTCAATTCATGGCAAACTTTAATTGACTAAACCCTAATTTCTTAGTGATTCAGTCTCCTCTAACCTAATCAACTGTCAATTCCTTAGTCACTTAATTTAGATTAAAGGCTTAGGTCCAATTCTAGTTCATTAGCCACAAAACCCTAATTATCCAAATATAAGATGATTATATGTCACGTATCATGTTAAGTCAGGCAATTAGTGATTTAGGAAGAGTTACTTTCAAGCTGTTATTCAAGTGAGTTAACTTTTCCAAGAATCAACAAGAATTCATGTAGAAAAAGAGTTATCTTCTAATATACTCAAATTCATAATATGAAGAACGAAAGTAATCCTTGAATATAAATGAGTATATTGATTAAAAGTTGAATGACAATAGTATTAATCCATAAATAAACAGAGCTCTTGACCTTAACAGAGGAGGTTAAGTTGCTCATGGCTTAGAGAGAAAACTAGGGTTTCAAAAGTGTGTAAAGTGCAGAATGAGAAAGAGAGAGGAGAAGAAGAAGCCCGAAGGGCTAAATATTTTCTCCTTTTATATCTAACCTAATTGATTTGGAAATAAAATAAAAAAGTCTAAACCTTAAAAGATCATGTTTAATTTTAATAATAATAAAAAAACTAAAATAAAATAAATAATAACCTAAACTAAGCCACAAAACCCTTTTCTTGGAATCCAAAAACATGATGTTGGCGCTAAATACCAGGTTTGGTGTATAGCACCGCTGAGACAGAAACGAATTGTGAACTTGCTGTCTTCCTAGCGCTAAACGCTAGGCTCGGTGTTTAGCGCCACTAGCGTATGGTTCTGGGCACGAATTACGAGACACCTGGCGCTAAACGCCAGGTCGTGGCATTTAGTGCCAACCTAACAGAATGGTTGCACGCGTTACGAGATACCTATCGCCAAATTCCCAGTAGTGACGTTTAGCACCAGTTTGGCAGCATCAAATTTCTTTCTTTTTCTTCTACACGAACTCTGCAAAACTTGCTCAGATTTTTCCTGAAATAAATAAAACCACAATGCACCTCAAAGTAGCATCCAAATAGGCTTCAAATACTAAAATCTCAATGAATTCATATCTAAAATAATAAGAAAATAAAGGAAAGATGCCCACGTATCACAACACCAAACCTGAATTGTTGCTTGTTCTCAAGCAACTAAAAATATAATTAAGCTGAGAAGTTGATTTGCCTAAGAACTGAGCTTTCAATTAAGCTCCCATCTCTTCTCTGAGTGGATTTAATGACACTGTGATCCTAAACAGTTTCGGCATCTCACTATCTTTTGAAACTCAGAACTGTTAATGTCCTTCAGAACTAGAATCTGGATAATATTATGAATTCTCTTTCTTTTTAACCTCTGATTAGTCCTTGAACATAGCTTTTTCTTTTGTTCTTTTTTTTTGGTGCTTTGCACCTTGAGCCTAGCTGTGACTCTAAATATTTTGTCTCAAACTTTACTTGATACCAAAACACCCCAAGTACTTAACTGGGGAACTCTTTGAGTTCTATTTTTTTTTTAATTTTTTCAGTCAGTGGTGCTCAGAGCCTTTGGTATACTCTTTATTAGCATTGGCCTCGACTCTTAGTGCTTTGTCTCAGGAATCCCTTGACACATTCACATCACAAGCATATGGCTAGGAAAACAACTCTTTTGAACTTTTTGCTATTTTTTTGGCTCCAAGGATTAATTTCTTATTTAATTTAGAGCATTCATAATATTTCTCTAAATTCTTGTACTTCAGGAATCAACAACCTTAACTCCAATATCAAGTATGCGTTGTTCTTCTCATACATTCAAAACCACAGATAAATACCACCACATCAAAATGAATACGACAATTCAGAATATATAAACTCAAGTTCTCATGCATTATACCACTTCTCTTCTTTTTTTTTTCCAGATTAAAGCTCAATGGCTAATACATGAGACAACTTTTTCAACTAAAATAAAAATGCTAAAACAATTAACTAAAAACCGTAAAGCTAACATTTCTACTACTCATGCAAAGGATTGAAAACAAATAACAAAAAATAGGAAAGAAGATACTGAAAGCAGAAATAGGGAAATATCATAAAAGAACTCAACCACCTCAGTCATCCTGGTGGTTGCCTCCTCCCGAAAATCCTCTCTGAGCTCCAAAGTCATGCCTCAGCTGCTCCATCTCCCATCACTGGCTCTGCTACTCCTCTACAAGCTACTGAAGGAGGGTGGAGTGGCCCTCATGATCCATCCTCAACTGATCAATAGATAATGTCAGTTGCTCAATACATAATGTCAGCTGCTCCCAATATTCCTATAGAGGAAAATAGTGTCCCTGAGGCATCTCAGGCTCCTATGGTTGAGGTGGGAGAGTCGGCTCCCATCTTGGGCCTCTAGCATACTACTGACTATACTCCATGGTCTTCCTAGAGATGGGCCTCTCAATGGGGATGAAGGTATCATGATCAATCCGCACCCTGACCGCATCACAGAGGCGAAAAATCAGGTGCGGGAACGCCAGCCTGGCACTGGTTGAGGCATTCATAGCCGTAATGTAAATCTCTTGTGGAATCACCCATTCCACCTACACCTCCTTTCCGAGCATGATACAGTGAATCATCACTACTCAGTCCATGGTAACCTCAGAACGGTTGCTCATCGAAATGATAGAGCACTGAATGAACTCCAACCATCCCCTAGCAACCAACTTCAGATTGTGCCAGCCGAACTGACCAGGCTTCCCCTCAGAATTAAGTCTCCACTGGGCTCCCGAAAGGCATATATCAGCGAGTATCTACTTGGGCCTCCGGTCACTGTTGACCCTCTCAGTACAAGGCCCGTTCTCATTCTCAGTCTGTAGTAGGCGGAGTGTCTCTCTTACACTCTATGGACTGAAGTCAAGCACCCACCCTCGGACCGTGGTACACCAGTTCTTGGGGCTGGGGTTTACGCCTTTCACATACTTGTAAGTTACCTACGTATTGGCGTAGAACTCTTGGACCATGAGTTGGCTTTCCTCGGTAACTGGGTTGCACAGTATGCCCCATCCCCTCCTTTGAAGCTCAGCCTGTATTCGGGTACTTGTCCAGTTTAAGATCAAACCAAACCTCTGGAATCACCCTCTTTTGCCCAGTGATCTCATGGAAGTAGTCCTCATGGACTTTGGAGCTGAACCAGTGTGAGTCATATGGACTAGTCACTGGGGCCGTCTCCTTCCTCTTCCTATAGGAGGACTCTCTAGTCTTGGGTGCCATGAATAATAGTGAAAGTGAAAAGAAAGTGGTGCAGTAACACCAAACTGAGGAGTTTTTCTCGTCCTCGAACAAAGAAGAAGAGAATAAAAAAAGTAAAAGACGGTAGAGGGTGGTAAAAGGAATAAGAAAAATAATACTTGAGGGGTCCGAAAATATGAGTAAATAAGAAAAATAAAAATATAAGGAGGGTGATGAAAGTTATGGTAGAAAGAGGAAAGCGAATGGAATGTTATTGTGGTGGAAGAATGGTTGTGGAAGAGGGAGGTTAAGAGAAAGATAAGAGGGTGGAAGTGAAGTTGTGTTTGGAATGGAAAGGGTAATAAAAATAAGAAAGGGGTTAGGGAAATTTGTGTTGTGGTGAAAAGGGTTGGGTGAAAATGATTTATATAGGAAAGGGAAGGGAGGGGTTTTGAATGGGGATAAATGTTAGGAAGGGGTGAAGTTTTAATGTAGAGTGAATATGGGTGGTTGGGAAGTAAAATAGGGAAAGGAAAAATTGGAATGGGGAAGGGAAGAAGTAAATAGGGGAAGAAATTGTGTGTGTAACGGTAAGTTGAGGGAGAGAAAGATTGGGAATGGTAAAACTAATGGGGAAGTGAGTTGGTGAGTGTAAGGCCCACGGTTTTAAATTTTCAAAATTTTAAAACCGCTTTTGAATCACCTCCCGAAGCGCTACTGGCGCTAAACGTCAGTCTCGATGTTTAGCGCCGGTAGCGTGTTTCAATTTTTTTTTTGAATATAATATTTTTTAAACCAGAATGGCCTAGCGCTAAATGTCCAGGTTCGCATTTAGCGCCAGGGAGACAGAGAGCAACTCTTTCTTTGTAGCACCCTCGGCGCTAAATGCTGCTCCTGGGGTTTAACGCCACTAAGACAGTGGCATCTTCTTGGAATTCATGCAACTTGGCACTAGACGCCCAGCCTAGCATTTAGCGCCATATCCACAGTGCTCAGCCTTGAAATACATGCCATCTGGCACTAAACGCCAGGTCGGGGTATTTAACACCACACCTCCAGAATCCTCTCCTCGAAATGCGTGCTCCTTAGCGCTAAACGCTCAGCCTGGCATTTAGCACCAGAGCACCCGAAGCTAATTCTTTCCAGGATGGTCTATTTTTCCTTCTGATTTCTCCTATTCCTATTTTCAACACATTCCATGACCAAAACACATATAAAAGGATGGAAAACCTTAAAAAATCAGAATGAAATGATTAAAGCAAAAATCAAAATAAATATAAAACTAAAATCAAAATAACTGCAAAACCAAGGATATAGATAGTTTGGTTGCCTCCCAACAAGTGCTTCTTTAACGTCATTAGCTTGACGTTCAGCCCTGCTAAGTCAGCAGATGAGCGGACCTCTAACGATCAATCTTGCCTTCAAGATAGTGCCTCAACCTCTGGCCATTGACAGTGAACCTTCTGTCCGAATTTTCTTCCTGAAGTTCCACATAACCATACGGCGACACTCTGGTTACCACAAAAGGTCCTAACCACCGGGACTTCAACTTCTCGGGAAAGAGCTTGAGTTTTGAATTGAACAGTAAGACTTTTTGGCCTGGCTCAAAAGCTCTGGTGACTATCTTCTTGTCATGCCACTCCTTTGTCTTTTCTTTATAGAGCTTGGTATTTTTATAAGCTGAATTTCTGAATTCATCAAGCTCATTCAAGTGAAGGAGCCTCTTTTCTCCTGCAATCTTGGCATCAAAGTTCAGGAACTTTGTTTTCTAATAGGTTCTGTGCTCCAACTCCACTTGCAAGTGACAAGCTTTACCGAAGACCAACTGATATGGGGATATGCCGATAGGAGTCTTGAATGCTGTCTGGTATGTCCAGAGAGCATCATCAAGCTTCCTAGCCCAGTCCTTTCTTGAAGTACTGACGGTCTTTTCCAGGATCCTCTTGAGTTCTCAATTGGAGACCTCAACCTGTCTACTTGTCTGTAGGTGATAAGGGGTAGCAACCTTATGACGGACTCCATAACTCTGCAAAAGTGAGTCTAATTATCTGTTCCAGAAATGGCTTCCTCCAGCACTAATTAGTGTCCATGGGACACTAAACCGGCTGAAAATATATCTCTAAAGAAAGTTCAGCACCACTTTGGCATCATTAGTGGGCAAAGCCACTACCTCCACCCACTTGGACACATAATCAACTACCACCAAGATGTAAGTGTTTGATTTTGAGGGCAGAAAAGGCCCATGAAGTCAATACCCCACACATCAAATAACTCAATCTCCAATATTCCTTGCTGTGGCATCTCATAATTAGTAGGAAGATTCCCAACTCTCTGGCACCTGTTGTAGTTCCTCACAAAATCACGACTGTCTCTAAAGAGAGTCGGCCAATAAAAGCTACTCTGGAAGACCTTAATGGTTGTCCTTTCACCACTAAAGTGGCCTTCGTACTCAGAACCATGACAATGACAGAGAATCTGTTGTGTTTTCTTATCTGAGACACAATACCGGATTATACTATCTGAGTATCTATTAAAAAGATAAGGTTCCTCCCACAAGAAGTACTTGGCATCATTTAAAAGCTTTTTAACCTATTGTTTAGTGTACTTCTTGGGGATGAACCTCATGGCCTTGTAGTTTGTAATGTTTGCAAACTACGGAGCCCTCTAATTTATAAAGAGTTGCTCATCCGGAAAGGTCTCAGTCATAGGAGTGGGTTGTTGCATCCCCACTTCCGGCTCAATTTTGGAATGATAGTTAGCTACTTGATTCTCTGACCCCTTCGTGTCTTTAATCTTAATATCAAACTCCTGAAAACGGAGCACCCACCTGATCAATCTTGATTTAAAATCCTACTTGGTTAGAAGGTACTTAAGAGCAGCATGGTCAGTATAAACAATAACCTTGGATCCAATTAAATATGATCTAAACTTATCAAATGCATAAACTACAGCTAGTAACTTTTTTCTATAGTTGTGTAATTCTTTTGTGCGTCATTTAGTACACGGCTAGCATAGTAAATGACATGCATAAGCTTGTCTTGTCTCTGTCCCAAAATAGCTCCTATAGCATAATCAGTGGCATCAAACATTAATTCAAATGGTAAATCCTAGTTGGGAGGAGCTATGATGGGAGTAGAGACAAGCTTAGTTTTCAGAGTTTCAAAAGCATGCAGATAGTCATCATCAAAACAAAAAGGAATGTCAGCAACCAAAAGGTTGCTCAAAGGTTTAGCAATCTTAGAAAAATCCTTTATAAACCTTCTATAAAATCCTGCATGTCCTAAGAAACTTCGAATTGCCTTTGTATTAGTGGGTAGTGGTAATTTCTCAATTACCTCCACCTTAGCTTTGTCAACCTCAATCCCTTTAATTGAAATTCGATATCCAAGAACAATACCTTCAATTACCATAAAATGATATTTTTCCCAATTCAAAATAAGGTTTGATTCTTGGCACCGTTTCAAGACTAAGGATGGGTGCTTTAGGTAAGATTCAAAAGAATTACCAAAAATAGAAAAATCATCCATAAATACCTCAATAAACTTTTCAACCATATCTGAGAATATAGACGGCATACACCTCTGAAAAGTTACTGGGGTCATTGCACAATCCAAATGGCATCCTCCGATAAACAAATACTCCAAAGGGACACGTGAACGCTGTCTTTTTCTGATCTTGAGGGTCTACAACAAAAAGACAAGGGAAGGTGATTCTTTCTTGTTGGAATAAGATCATTCCTCTTATTTTTTATCACTGTCATCCCTCTTTTCTTGGGAAACACTTGCACAGGACTCACCGATGGACTGTCAGAAATTGGGTAAATAATCCTAGCTTCCCAAATCTCCATTACCTCTTTTTGGACCACTTTTTTCATTGTTGGATTCAGTCACCTCTATGGTTGCACAACCAGTTTAGCATTTTCCTCAAGCAAGATTTTATGCATACATTTAGCTGGACTAATGTCTTTCAAATCACTAATGGTCCACCCAAGAGCTGTTTTATAACTCTTGAGCACTTTAAGCAAAGCCTCTTCTTCCTCATAAATATAGAAAGGCATACTTCAAGGAGGGAGGCAAGGGCTTCAACTCAAGTTTTGGAGGCCCTTCCTCGGTACTAAGCATGTGTGGCTTCTCTTTCTGAGGTGGTGAATCATCAATCTCAAGCAAATTTTCCTTAGAAGGAGATTCCAGAACACCATCAAGATCTTCAGCTTCAAATACCTCTTGAATCCGTTGTTCAATAAGATCCACTTTCATACACCCCTCAGAATCACTAGGGTGTTGCACAGCCTCAAGTACATTAAGGACAACCTCTTCTTTATTGACCCTCAGAGTTAATTCACCCTTTTGCACATCAATAAGGGCTCTTCTTGTAGCTAAAAAGGCTCTCCCAAGAATAATAGAGGCATTTTTGTCCTCTTTCATATCCAGTATTACAAAATCAACAGGAAAAATAAATGATCCTACTTTCACAAGTAAATTCTCAACAACTCCCAAAGAAAACTTAATTGAACGGTCAGCAAGTTGAAGAGAAATATGTGTGGGTTTTACCTCATTAATTTGGAGCTTTCTCATCAAGGAAAGTTGCATGAGATTGATGCTAGCTCCAAGATAACATAAAGCTCTCTGAATAGTAATGTCTCTAATGGTGCCAGGAATCAAAAAGTTTTTTGGATCTTGTATTTTCTCAGGGAGATCCTGCTGAATAATTACACCGCATTTCTTTGTTAGCACCACTGTTTCACTCTTTTTCCAGTTTCTCTTGTTAGTTAACAATTCCTTCATAAACTTAGCATAAAAAGGCATTTGCTCAAGGGCCTCTACAAAAGAAATGTTGATCTAAAGCTTCCTGAAGACCTCTAAAAATCTAGAAATTTGCTTGTCTTTGGAAGCCTTCTGACGCCTCTGAGGATATGGTATCTTAGGCATCTACTCAGGTGCTTTAGACAATGTCGAATATTTCTCAAGATCAACCAGAAAGGGGTTATTCGGGTGTCTAGGAGGGGCATGCTCCTCTTTGCTTTTGTTATCCTCCGGAGCTTTTTTTTCAACCGGTTCCTCACTAACCTTTGCTTCTGAACTTGCTACTTTACCATTTCTCAAATATATGGCCTTTCACTCTTTCCTTGGATTAGGAACTATGTCACTAGGAAGATATTGGGAGGCCTCTCAGGTGCTTGCTTTTTCAACTGACCCACTTGAATCTCCAAGTTTCTAAGTGAAGCTCTGATTTCCTGCATAAAGCTCTAAGTTCTCTTGGAGAGTTTTGCAACTATAGATTCTAAGTCAAAAGATTTCTGAGGTTGAGAAGGTTGTTGTTGTGGTTGAGAGGGCTAAAACTAACGGTTATTGAAGTTGTTCTGATTAAAATTGTCTTTTTGCCTCTGAGGTTGATTTTTGCACCCAAAATTTTGGTGATTTCTCCACCCCAGATTAAAAGTCTTGGAATAAGGGTGGTCTAGAGGAATTTCCCATATAATTGACCGGTTCAGGGAGAAATTGAGCATAATCATATCTCCCACCTTGAGGGAAGCCACCACTCATGTCATAGGAAGTGTCTTGTGTATTGATGGTTGAGACTTGCAATCCATTCAAATGTTGGTAATAGCACTGATATGTTGAGACATGGCCTTGTTCTGAGCAAGAATTTCATCCAGAGCATCTAATTCCATGACTCCATTCTTCATAGAGGTCCTCCCAGAAGAATACAGGTACTGGTTATTGGCAACTATCTCAATTAATTCCATAGCCTCATTAGCAATCTTTTTTGTGTGAAGAGATCCACCTACACAGTTATCTAGAGACATTTTGGCAGTCTCAGTAACTACGTCATAAAAGATCTGCAACTGAATCCAATCTGAGAACATATTTGGAGGACATTTCTTGAGCATAAGCTCATACCTCTCCCAAGCTTCATAGAAAGATTTACTCTCTCTCTATCTGAAAGTCTGAACATCAGTCTTTAGCTTAGTCAGCTTCTGAGATGGAAAGAACTGGGTCAGGAACCTTAACCACCTTATTCCATGTATCCAGGCTCTCTTTGGACTGTGTGTCAAGCCACTACTTGGCTCTGTCCCTTACAGCAAATGGAAAGAGCAGCAACTTATAGACCTCGGGATGGACTCTATTAGTCTTCACAGTGTCACAAATCTGCAAAAAATTTGAGATAAACAAGTTTGGGTCTTCTTGCGGGAGTCCATCAAACTGGCAATTCTGTTGTACCAAAGTGATGAGTTGAGATTTCAGCTTAAAATTATTAGCTGCTATAGGGGGTACAATAATGTTGTTCCCATAGAAGTCAGGACTGAGAGCAGTATACGAGCTAAGTGTCCTTCTAGATTGCTCAGGCATGTTAGGGGGGTGGGAACATTAGGATTAACAATATTGTTATTGTTGTTCAGATCCATAGTAAACTCTTCAGCTTCCTTCTCAAAATTGTCATTGAGATTCTCAGCAACTTTGTAAGCTCTAGCTTGCTGTAAACGCCTTCTTAAAGTCCTCTCAATCTCAAGATCAAATTCCAGAAGAGGTTCTTTGTCTCTGTTTCTACTCATAAACAGACAGAAAATAAGAAAAAGTGGAAATTTCTACATCAGAGTGAAGAGAATTTCCAGTGAGATAACTTGAGTAAAAGAAATAAAACAAAATAAACTGAATAATTAGCACTAAAATCTTCAAAAACTACTAAAGAAAATAAACTAAGATCTTCGAAAATGACGAAGAAAGAAAGTAAACAAAAAGATTAAAATAAAGAAGCTAAAGGGACACCAAACTTAATTTCAAAATTTAATGGAAAAATTTTAGACAATTTAAAGCTAAATTTTCAAAAATTAAGGAACAAAAAGTAAATAAAATTAAAGAAAAGAATGTCTAATCTAAGCAATCAAACAACAAGTAGTTGTCAATCCCCAACAACGGCGCCAAAAACTTGGTGCGGAATTTGAATACCACAACTGAACTGACAAGTGCGGAATTTGAATACCACAACTGAACTGACAAGTAATACCTAAGGTGAGTGAAGGTCGATCCCACGAGGATTGATGGACCAAGCAACAATAGTTGACTGATTCACTTAGTCAGACAAGTAAAAAAGAGTGTTTTGGGGTTCAAATTGCATTAAACAGTAAATCTGGAGACTTAAAAGAGCAAACAGTAAACATATTGTGAGGATTATATGACAGAACAGTTAAGGTTTCAGAGATATTTATTTTTCTGGATTAATATTTCTTATCAACTACTTTAATCGTGCAAGGTTCAATTAATGGCAAACTTCAATTGACTGAACCCTAATTCATTAGTGATTTATTCTTCTCTAACCTAATCGACTGCCAATTCCTTGGTCACTTAATTTAGATTAAAGACTTAGGTCCAATCCTAGTTCATTAGCCACAAAAATGCTAATTACCAAAATATAATGTTGAGTTAAGAAATTAACTAATTTCAGTTTATGATAACAAATATTATTTTATTGGGTTAATCATCCAATTAGTTTTTTTTTATCATGGTTGATTAAGTGATGCAGGCTAAAAATCAAAAGAAACACCAGCCTAAAGACAAGGAAACAAAAACACTACTAGTGGGATTTTCTAACCAACGAAGCCCATATAAAATAATGCAAAGAAAACAACTGGGCTAAATAAAATAAATCCAACCCAAACCCATGAAGACTCTATCAAGCTGAAGATCTCCAAAGCCAACGTTCACATGTTTGCTTCAGTAAAAGAACAAGAGAAAGAGAGAGAGAGAAAGAGAGAGAGAGAGAGAGAGAGAGAGAGAGAGAGAAAGCTTCATTCCACTTGTTCATTTCATCAAAAAAGAAAGAAACAGAAAGCTTAATCAAAGAAAGCAAATGTCTAATCACTCAAATCAAACCATTTTAATCTAAGTCAGAAGTTAAAGGTGATTTATTTCTATTTGCAAGCAATTTACTTCGTTCACTCCTTCTCCAAATTTTTATTACTCTAATTTGAGATAAATGGAAAAGAGCTCTTTGATAATCACTACTGTGAATCAAAGGCTAAAATTGTTTCTTGGGGACGAAGCTCTTGTTTAAGGGGTTCAGATTCAAGTTTACCTTTGAAACTTTTATCTTTGTTGATCTGTTCCAAAATTCCTAATAATTTGGGGGTTAATGGAAGAGAATGAAATGACAAGCTTGGGAAGCACACAGCTCAAGGAGTTGACTCAGAAGCAACCAAGACAACATTTTTGAAAGAGGTACAAATAAGAAAAATTTCATTTTATGAAGTAAGGAGAGTGAACCATATTTGGAGTTTGTTCTGAAGAGTCTCTCTGTGAGGAGTTCATCAATCTTGGACAGTGTTTTCTAAGTAAAAGAAGCATTCCACCAAGATGAAGAACCCAATTAGAGTTAGCTAAATCCGATTCAACTTATAGCAATAGAGGCTGTTAATGCATCAATCTCCTTCATGTTCTACAGTTTGTATTTTATTTTTATTGTATATCTTTTTGTAATTTATTGAGTGAAAAAAAGATGAAAGAGAGGAATCAAGAAAATGCCTATGAGTGATAAAATGCTGAGTGAAACACTTGAGAGAAAAGCCTAGAATTATTTCGAATTTCTTTAGGTTGTTTCTATTGTCTTGTATCTTGTACCTGTGAGGTGCCCCTTTCTTAGTTGGGTTAGCACTAAGAGTGAAGAGTTGGGTATTAGCATAACCAAGTCAAGTTAATTGAGAACTTGAAAGAAAAGGATAGTGTGAATCCTATGTAATTGGTGTATGTAATATTTTAACTATAGTGGAAATTCGACAACAGTTGTGGTGGAGACTGGATGTAGGTTACATTGCACAAGGTAACTAAACCAGGATACATGCCTGTGTTATTTCTCTTCTCTGTCTCTGAGTTCTGTTTTCTAATATTTATGAGACAAAATGGAATTGTCTCATAAAGTTTTCACTGCACAGTTCAAACAGATTCTAAGTAAAAATTTGTAAGTAAAGGCTTATTTCATTAAAGTAGAAGAAGGCCATAGATTCAACCCCCCTTCTCTAAGCTTTCTACAACCTTCAATCGGTAATCAGAGCCAAGGTCTCAAGAATCAAGCTTCACCACTTGGAGCAAAGGTCCAATGGCAAACAACTTAGGCACAACCACAGTTGCCTACACTCTAACAGAAGGCCAGTCAAACAATAGGACTCCCTTCTTCAACAGGAAGAACTATGTCTATTGGGAAGAAAGGATACAGATCTTCATCCTACCCATTGATTACAACATATGGAAGATTGTTGTAAGCGGCCCCAAAATTCTAACAAAAATAAGTGCTGATGGAGTGGTGGCTCCAAAAGAAGAAACTGAATAGAATGAAGATGACAAGAAGAAAGTGGAGCTGAACGCTAAAGCCATCAACCTTCTACACTGTGATATCAGCTTTGAGGAGTATCGAAAGATGTAGAGATGCAAGATAGCCAAAGAAATCTGGGAGAAACTCCAGGTTACACACGAAAGCACCAAGCAAGTAAAAGAAACGAGGATTGATATGCTGCAAAAAGAGTATGAGATGTTCAACATGAAGGATGGAGAAAGTATTGATAAAATATTTGAGAGAAGAAGAAAGTGGAGCTGAACGCTAAAGCCATCAACCTTCTACACTGTGATATCAGCTTTGAGGAGTATCGAAAGATGTTAAGATGCAAGATAGCTAAAGAAATCTGGGAGAAACTCCAGGTTACACACGAAGGCACCAACCAAGTCAAAGAAACGAGGATTGATATGTTGCGAAAAGAGTATGAGATGTTCAACATGAAGGATGGAGAAAGTGTTGATAAAATATTTGAGAGATTCTCAATGATAATAAATAGCCTTGATGCTATGGGTTTAACACACACAGAACAAACCCTAGTGAAAAAAGTCCTTAGAAGCATTACAAAGGAATGGGAAACAAAAGCCAATGTCCTAGCCAAGAGTAATAACCTAAGTCTCATAACCTATGATGAGCTGAGAAAGAAACTTCTTGCCTATGAAACCACAGACACAAACCAAGACTCAAAGAAAAAGGGAATACCTCTTAAGTCAAGAGTTGAATCAAAAGAAAGTGAGTCTAGTGACCGTTTTTCAGATGATGAACTTGTGTTTTTTGCAAGGACACTTAGAAGGATAATGAAGAACAAAGGCATGTACAATTGTTCAAGCTCAAAAGTGTACAAGAAGGACATGAGTAAAGTGATTTGTCACCATTGCAAGGAGGCTGGACATCTCAAGTACAACTATCCAAAACTCAAAAAGGAGGATAACAGAAAGAAAGAAAAGAATAGAGTACTCATGGCATCTTGGGAGGATCTTGAAAACGATTCGGATGAGGATGAAAACTCCGAATGCGAAGCTCAAATCTATTTTATGGCTGGTGAAGATCAACTTGATGAGGTAAATTACTATGACCTGTCCATAGATGATTTACATGTTATCATTGATGATCTCACTTTGAATTCTGAAAAACTGTTGAACAAATACAATAAATGCAAATCTGAAAAAGAAATGCTGAAAGCTGAAAATGATTTTTTGAAAGAAAAGGTGAAGGAAACTGTTCATACCCTCGGTCGAGCTGTCTGACCCGGGTTGATAGACGACAAGTCGACCGACTTCTTCAGGTCACGACTATCCGATCTCTTCTCAAAGAGCTCGGCCAAATCACCAGGAAAAGCCCAAAAAAGGGCCCAAACAGAGGAACACGACCCAAATCCAAAGGCAGCCCAAGCCTATAGAGATAAGGGCGGTTTCCTTGAAGATAAGATGACTTCACTCAAAGATAAGATAAGATAAGATAACTATCTTATCTCCAGAAAGGTCACTCCTTACCATTATAAATACACTAGAGCACCCAGGTATAACTCATACTCTGATTCTACAAAATACCTGCTTAATACACTTGCTAACTTAAGCATCGGAGTCCTTTGCAGGTACCACCACCCTCCGGTGACAAAGGATCAGCAGTATTGCCAGTCCCACAAGTCGGACACGACAGCTCTGGCCACCACCCACAAGCCGGACGCGTCTTCTCCGACCAGCATAGAAGATCTCGTTCGAGATCGACCTACAGTTTCAGGTAACCCCCGGAACATTGGCGCCGTTGCCGGGGTCCCAGAAGTCATCCCATCATCATGGCAGACAACCTTGACAACGACCACAACTCTGATTTGGAGAATAGAATGCCACATAAGAACGCGGAGGTCACACTAGACGATACTTCTCAACCTAACAAAGACAAGAATTCACCAAACACGGGAGTCATGGAGGCACTTCAGGACCGCCTAAAATAACTCGAAAAAGAAGTCGAGTATTAACGGGAAGCCGAGAGAGACCTACGAAGGGAAGCTAGGCGACACCGCGAATTAGAGGACAAACTCCTAAAGCTCGAAGCTGATCTCAAAACTGAAACTACTTGATCCAGCCACGAAGATAGCTCGCGCAAGGACCAAGACCCATTCACCAAAGAGATCATGAAGGCCAAAATCCCAAAAGACTTCAAACCCCTCGACATGACTATGTACGATGGCACATCAAATCCCAGCCATCATCTCAGTAATTTCAGAAGTAGAATGTATCTCACTGATGGCTCAGATGCAGTCCGCTGCAAAGCTTTCCCGACTACCTTGACAAAGACAGCAATTAAATGGTTCGACAATCTGCCCCCTAGGTCCATCTCAAGCTTTGACGACTTAGCCAAGAAGTTTCTAGCCAGATTCTCCATCCAGAAAGATAAAACTAAGCACACCCCGAGTCTATTAGGGATCAAGCAAGGAGATCGGGAAAGGCTCCACATTTACATGGAAAGATTCAACAAAGCATGTCTGGACATACAAAGTCTGCCAACAGAAGCAGCCATTATGGACCTCATCAATGGCTTACGAGAGGGACCTTTTAGTCACTCCATATTAAAAAAATATCCCATATCTCTAAATGAAGTGCAAGAACGAGCAGAGAAATACATCAACATGTAAAAAAACTCTCGACTAGGAGAGACCTCAAAGTCTGGATTCCCCTACTCCTCCCGAGATAAAGATAAAGAATCCAAGAAAAAAGAAGATCAGCATGGAGAAAAGATCAAGAAATACCACAATTACACTCCTCTTCGGGTGTCTCTTGTAGATATCTATCAAGAAGTGTGCCACAATAAAAAATACCTCCACCTCATCCACTCAAAAGCAAGAAAGGAGGAGAAAACCGGCAGGAATACTGTGAATACCATCGAATCTATGGACATCCCACCAACGAGTGCTTCAATTTGAAGAATGTCATAGAAAAATTGGTAAGAGAGGAGAGACTAGATCGGTTCTTAGCCAACAAATCAGATGAGCGAAGAAAAAGAAGAAGGGACGAAGAAGTCGGACGAACTGAACAACCACCTTGTACACCGGAGAGACATGTCCACATGATACATGGAGGATTTGCGGGAGGAAGAATCTCCAAATCATCTCGAAAAAAACATCTGAAAGAAGTATATCATGTCGAAGGAGGAGAAGGGGCACCCGAACTCCCCACTATCACCTTCACCAAAGAGGACGCAGCTGGCGTCATCTCAAGACATGACGATCCAATGGTCATCACTATCATATTAGCCAACGCTAATCTCCACCGCACGTTGGTAGACCAGGGAAGCTCGGCTGACAAACTGTTTAAAACCGCCTTCGATAAACTTGGCCTAGAGGAAAATGAGCTCAGAGCATATCCGAACAGCCTATTCGGGCTGGGAGACACCCCAATCCAACCACTTGGATACGTCTCACTGCACCCAACCTTTGGAAAAGGAAACCGGTTAAGGACACTCAACATAGACTACATCGTAGTCGATGTGAGTACAACCTACAATGCCCTGATAGGTCGGACAACGCTGAATCAGCTCGGCGCAGTAGTCTCAACTCCATATCTATGCATGAAGTTTCCGACCACAGAAGGGATCGCTACAGTAAGAGCAGACCAGAAGATAGCACACCGCTGTTACAATGAAAGTCTGAACCTCAGAGGCAAAGGAGAAGAAATCCACACCATTGAGCTCGGGAGAGTTTGAGGGCGGGATGAACTTCGTCCACAACCTGAAGGCGAAATAGAAAAAGTTTAAATCGGAGATACTCCAGATAAAACGACCAATATCGGCACAATCCTAAAAGGAGACGTAAAAAACTCCCTCATACAGTTCTTAAGAAACAATGTCGACCTCTTCGCATGGAAGGCTGTAGACATGCCAGGCATGGACCCCAAGCTAATGTGCCACAAGCTGGCAGTATACCCAGGATCTCGGCCAATATAGCAGAGACGTAGAAAGCTCAGACCAGAATGATCCCAAGCTGTAGAAGAGCAAGTACAAGCTCTACTGGAGGCAGGATTCATAAGAGAAGTCAAGTACCCACCATGGCTAGCTAACGTCGTCTTGGTGAAAAAATCAAATGGGAAGTGGCGGATGTGCACCGACTACACCGATCTCAACAAAGCTTGCCCAAAAGATCCTTATCCACTCCCAAGTATCGACGCTCTGGTGGATGCCTCCTCCGGATACAAATACCTCTCGTTTATGGACGCCTATTCGGGATACAATCAAATCCCAATGTACCCACCTGATAAAGAAAAACCTCATTCTTAACCCCAAAAGCAAACTACTGCTACATCATCATGCCATTCGGACTCAAAAACGCAGGAGCCACTTATCAAAGACTAATGAATAAAGTCTTCACAGACCACATTGGGAAAGTAATGGAAGTATACGTGGATGACATGTTAGTAAAGACACAAAGCGAGGAGTCACTACTGTCCGACCTCACCCAAGTATTCGACACTATAAGAAAGTATGACATGCGACTTAACCCTGCAAAATGCACCTTCGCAGTGGAAGCTGTCAAATTCTTAGGTTTCATGCTCACACAAAAAGGAATCGAGGCAAATCCAGATAAATGCCGGGCTATACTTGACATGAAGAGTCTGACCTGTGTCAAAGAAGTGCAACAACTCAATGGAAGACTGGCGACCTTGTCCATATTTCTAGCCAGATCAGCAATAAGATCTCTCCCCTTCTACGCCACTCTAAGGAAGGGAAAGAAGTTTGAATGGACAACAGAGTGCGAACAGGCTTTCTGGAATTTTAAAAGGTTCCTGGGACAACCACCTATTTTAACTCGGCCACGGGAAGGAGAACCACTTGTATTCTACCTCGCAGTAGGAAACCGAGCAGTAGCCTCAGCACTGGTCAGAGAGGACAAAAGTGGACAACAACCTATATACTTCATCAGCAAGGCACTTCAAGGGTCCGAACTGAACTACCAAAAAATAGAGAAATTTTCCTATGCTCTCATATTGACGTCTCAACGGCTTCGCCCATATTTCCAAGCCCACATTATCAAAGTTCGGACCAACCAGCCCATAAAAAGTATTTTGCAGAAAACAGATTTAGCAGGAAGAATCTTATAATGGGCAGTCGAGTTATCTGAATTCAACCTTTAATATGAAGCTCGGACAGCCATCAAATCACAGTATCTGGCCGAGTTCATTGTAGAATTTACCGACACTCCGGAAATCCCACAGAATGGAATCTCTACGTAGATGGCTCCTCAAACAAAACCAGAAGTGGTGCAGGTGTGATAATAGAAAGCAACCAGGGAACCCAAATAGAACTTTCCCTCAAATTCGGGTTCCCTGCCTCAAACAACCAAGCCGAATATGAGGCATTACTGGCCGATTTGAAGCTGGCTAAGGAGTTCGGAGCCCGGAAACTTATCATATTCAGCGACTCATAAGTAGTCACCTCACAAATAGCAGGGTGCTACCAAGCCAAGGATCCCACCATGAAAAAGTACTTGGACAAAACAAAAGAACAACTCGGACAACTCGAAGAGTATGAGGTCCGCCACATACCTCGGGAAAAGAATGCTCGAGCTGATGCACTCTCAAAACTAGCCAGCACCAAACTAGGGGGCAACAATAGAAGCCTTATTCAGGAAATACTACAGAACCCGTCAATTTCAGAAGAAGAGAAGGTCCTAGCCATAACCGGTCTGGATCAAGGATGGATGACTCCTATAATTAACTACCTCAAAACAGAAATACTCCCTGCAGATAAGAAGGAGGCAAAGAGGTTAAAACGGGAGGCACAATATTACACCATCATAAACAATACTCTATACAAGAGATGGATTTCAACACCACTGTTAAAATGTGTGCCGACTTCCAACACTAAAGAAGTCTTAGAAGAAATACACAGTGGCATCTGTGGCAACCATCTCGAGCACAAGCTCTCACCAAAAAAGTACTCCGAGCCGGATTCTATTGGCCAACTTTACAAAAAGAAGCAATGGAATTCGTAAAGACATGTCCACCATGTCAGAAACATGCTAACTTTCACATCGCCCCTCCAGAGGAGCTCATCAGCGTAACCTCACCCTGGCCATTTGCAAAATGGAGACTTGACCACCTTGAGCCCTTCCCTCAAGGATCAGGACAGGTCAAGTTCCTCATCGTCGGGGTAAACTATTTTACAAAATGGATTGAGGCAGAACCCCTAGCTAACGCCACTGCTCAAAGAAGTCGAAAATTCCTATATAGAAACATCGTCACAAGGTTTGGGGTACCATACTCCATCACCACAGACAATGACACTCAATTTACAGATGCGGGCTTCAGAAAATTGGTGGCCGACTTGAAAATAAAGCACCAATTCACATCCGTAGAACATCTCCTGGCCAATGAACAGGTAGAAGTCGCCAATAAAGTTATATTAGCCGGGCTAAAATGGAGATTACAAGATGCAAAGGGAGCCTGGCCGAAGAGCTCCCACAAGTTCTATGGGCATAACAGATAACTCCACACTCCACCACAAAGGAATCACCTTTTCGATTAGCTTACGGAATGGAGGCAATGATTCCAGTGGACGTCGAAGAAGGATCGCCCAGAGAAATCAACTACAGCAAAGAGGCCAACTCCCAACTTCAAAGGGAAGAACTGATAAACCTCTATTTCATGGTTTATCTTGTGCTGAATTGAGTGGTTTTTATAAACTCTTTACCCACTTATCCATACTATTTGCATGGTTTTACATTTGCCTTCCTAATTACGTGCTTTGATTGAAAACATGCTTCTTTGGCCTTTATATTGCTAATATTAATCCTCTCTTATCACCATTAGATGCCTTGATATGTGTGTTAAGTGATTTCAGAGATTATAGGGCAGAAATGGCTCAGAGGATGGAAAGAAAGCATGTAAAAGTGGAAGGAGTACAAGAAGTTGGAAAAATTGCTAAGCCGTCCAGCCTGACCTCTTTGCATTCAAACGGCTATAACTTTAGCTACAGAGGTCCAAACGACCCGGTTCCAGTTGCATTGGAAAGCTAACTTCCGGGGCTTCGATTTGATATATAACATACCATAGTTGCCCTAAAGCTAGGTGACGCGAACGCGTGATCCACGCGGATGCATCGCATCTGCGAACTTCAATCCGCGCGGCCGCGTGGGCGACGCCTCCGCGTCACTTGCCCGCGACCTGAACGTACCAGAATACGCTGGGGGCAATTTCTGGGCTGTTTTGACCCAGTTTGCGGCCTAGAAAACACAGATTAGAGGCTATAAAGTGGAGGGAATGCATCCATTCAGGGAGAGCTCGCAATTTTCACTTTCCATGATTTAGATTTAGTTTTGAGGGAGGTTCTCTCCTCTCTCTTTAGGATTAAGATTTAGATTTAGGATTTTTATTCGCTTTCAGGATTATCTCTTTTGATCAGGTTCAATATTCCTTTTATATACTTTTACAAGCTACTTTATGAATCCTTTCATGTTACAGATTAATGTTATTTGAGGTATTTCAGTTTAATATTGATTTCTTTTATTTATGCTATTGTTGCTTTTACTCTGAAGACATTTTTATTCTAGTAGAAATTATTTTTCCCCTTTTGGTCTTGGTTAAGAAATTAGTAACTCAGGAGTTATCCAATTCAACAGCATAATTGATAATTGTTATCTTGCCAATTGAATTGAACTTCCATAATCCCAATCTTTTCTTAGGAAATAAATAGGATTCGAAGATCAAACCAATTAATCCATTTACCTTCCTTTATCTTAGTAAAGGTTAACAAGTGGAATTAAGACTCAACCATCATCATCATTGATAAGGATAGCTAGGATAGGACTTCTAATTTCTCATACCTTGTCAAAAGTTTGCTTTACAGTTATTTATTTATTTTAATTGCCATTTAATTTACTTGTCATTAAATTACTCGTTCCTCATTCTTGAAACCCCAATTTTACAATCTCCATAACCAATAATAAGAACATACTTCCCTGCAGTTCCTTGAGAAGACGACCCGAGGTTAAATACTCGGTTATCAATTTTAAGGGGTTTGTTACTTGTGACAACCAAAACGTTTGTACGAAGGAATTTTTGTTGGTTTAGAAATTATATCTACAACACGACTGTTTTATTAAAAATCTTTACTGGCAAAAATCCTAACGTCAAAATGGCGCCGTTGCCGGGGAATTGCAAACGTGTGCCTTATTATTGGTTATTGTAAATATAAAAAAAAAATTTCTTATGATTCTTATTTTTTAAAAATCAAATATATTTTTTTTAAATCATATCTTTTTCAAAATATTTTCTTTTTATTAGTTTTTGTTTTTATTTTCTCCTACTACTATGAACTCTCACCCCTCTGGCTATGAGTCTGGTTACAATTATGTTGCAGGAAGAAGAAATTACAATGAGAACAGGCATCAAGGTTGGAACAATCAAAGATGGGAAGAGCCACAAGGATTTGATCAACCCTCTTGGCGACAACCACCTCCAATGGACTATCAACAACCACCACCATATGCCTATAAACCCTCTCCTCAACATGACTTTGGACCACCATACTCACAAGCCCCTTTACACCATTTATCTTCATATGATCCTAATCCGTATCCACCATACCAACCACCTTATGAGCCAAATGAACCATACACAGAACTACCACCTTTCCAACACAACTACTCTCATGAACCACCACCTCAATATTCACCACCTCCATATCATTATCAAGATGAACCACCTTTATATTATGAACCCTCTCTCCCAACCAATGAATCCTCATATCCACCCCAACCTCCAATGGAAGACAGACTTCGTGTTATTCTTCAAAGGCAAGAAAGGATGAATAAGAGTGTGCAAAATTTCGCGGCCGCCTTTGGCGAGTTAGTAAATATAATATCTTCTCAATATCTGAGCACTCAAAGAACTCCCATGGATACATGTGAAAAATCAAAAGAAGAGCAAAGCATGAAGGAGACACTAGAAACTTCGGTGGACAATGAGGAACATGGCTTTGTATTGGAACAGTGGAGGAAGCCATAATAGTTGCAGAGGAAGAAGTGGTTGAAGACTTAGGAGATGCTGAACCTCCATGGGAAAGTCAAGACATAGAACCTCCTTTCAAGACGGTTGTATTTGATGTTGAGGAAGGTGTACAACCTCCAAGGCATATCATGGTTGAAGACTTGGAAGAGGTTGATCAAGAGATGGAGATTCTGGAAGAAGAAGCACAACCTCCTATGCCCTTGGTGAGCAATGAAGAAGAGATCAAATTGGATGAAAGACACCAAGAAGAAGAGGTTAATATTGATGAAACTTACAAAGAGGTGGAAGTTGTCAAAGAGCACAAGGGAGTGGAGCTTGAAGTCACCTTGCCAAAGTTATTGGATACCCCTCCCCCTAAGTTTCTATCATCCTTCACAACATTCAAGTGGGTAAAATTCATATCCCTTAGCTTTCTAATCCCAATTGAATATGGGCTACTGGAGACGGATGGTCAACTTAGAGCTCTTTGTGGCATAAAGAGTAAGAGGAAGATGGTCAGTGGTAAGAATTGTCCTACAAGGTTCATTATGGTTGGAAGCTTTAAGTTTAAACGCAAAGGTAGGTATAAAGCTCAACTGAATGGGTCTAGGAAGCTGTTTAGATGTCTCAGTGAGAATTCCGACTGTTCACCACCCAAGTGGAAAGATGATAATCAACTTGAAGACGGGTGTAAAAGCAAGATTTGGGATCCTGGAATCTGCTCTGACATTTGTCACCCCGGGAGCCTAAGAATCTGTTTGAAGCTTCTCAAGGGCTTTACATGCCTAGTTTGGGATCCCGGAGGTTACTGGAATCACAAACATTGGTGGAGATTCCTGGATGAATACAAGCACAAGCCACCATAACAGGGAGCTCACCAAATGTCCAACTTACGGACTCTAACTAAAAGTGCTAGGTGGGAGACAACCCACCATGGTATGATCGTTTTTTTTTCATTTTTATTCAGTTTTATTTGTTTTCGAATTTTATTTTATTTTATTGAACCTGGAATCATGCATAGCATTCACATTAAGCATTGCATTCTGCATACTGCATATAAAAAAATGCACGTGACGCGGCAGCGTCGCTGACGCGTTCGCGTCACCAGTGCGTTTTGGAAGAAAAGAATTGAACAGAGAGTTACGCAGGAGCATGGCTAGAGGCGTGCCAATGGCACAATTCACCCCACGCGACCGCGTCACCCACGCAGCCGCGTGACCTGAAATCGACGTAAAAAAGGTGTATGGCTGAAAGTTGAGCTGGAATTGGGCTGGACTCGTGCTGGAAGCCCAAGCCCTACCACACGACCGCGTGCTCCACGCGGCCACGTCATTTTAAAAGAAAGGGCATCCACGCGATCGCGTGCCCCACGCGATCGCGTCACCCAAAATTTGGCACTAATATGATTTTGAACAGAGAGTTGTGCGAGTGCGAGGCTGCCCTCGCGCCATTAGCCTAAAGCGGGTCATGCGACCGCATGACCAACGCAACCGCGTCAATCAGTTTCAGCACAAACCGCGCGACCGCGTGCCCCACGCGTCCGCGTCGCTTGCGCCGCACAGCTTATCATAATTTGCCAAATATCTTATCTTTTCTTCCCCAATCCTAATTTTTCCTCCCTCCTTTCTTACTTACTTCTTCTTTCGTTCTTTCCCTTCTCATTCTTCTTATCTTTCATTTTATTTTACTTAATTTATTTGAATATTTCATTCATTGCATTTTAATTTTGTGCATATTTTTATTTTCTTTTCTAAATTTGTTATTGGTGTTCATATGTTCTTATTCAACTGTTATATCTTTTATGGTATTATCTTGGTGCTTATGACTTGTTTTATTCTGATTGGGTAACATTATTTAAATCAATGCTAATCTTTTATGCTATTTGTACTTCTCCTGCATTGGTATGAACTTATCTTATCTTGCATTACCCACATTCTCCCCTCCTTTGTTGCAAATTCTGCACCACTGGTATGCCATGACTTCTATTGTTTTCTCACGTACATGTTGAAGCTTCCATGTACATGAGACCCTTATCATTTGGCATTAACCCAACCATACTTCATTTATTTTCTTATCCCTATTATTGGGTTACCTTTCTTTCCTTTTTCTTTCAGGATGACCACCAGGAAGAGAATCGGAAGACGCTTACATGGGGAGACAAGCAAGTCAATCTGCACAATCTATAGCAAAAAGCATCAGTTGAAGCCACCCGTCCACTTGCACATCTCAGCATGCACCGAGGACAGTGCAATCTTTAAGTGTGGGGAGGTCGATACCGATCTCCATGGGTTAGTATTTTCTTATCAACACCAATATTTTATTTTCCTTGTTAGTTGTTGCATTTGCATGTTTGATTGCATATTTATTTGATTTTGTGCATTTAGTTACTACTTGGTTAAAATAATAAAATTCTTTGTAAGACCCTATTTTTGAAAAATTTCACTAATTTAAAATCAAAATTTTTTGTGTTAAACTTGTCAGAAGTTGTATTTGGAACATGGTTTTTGAGCCAAAGAACACACAACCTGTGAGATTTGAGCTTAATTGCATGGTTACATTATTTAACCATAAATATTTTATTCCTGTGTGTTCCCTTCTCTATGATTGTAATCTATATTTTGTTCCAATCTATATGTCCATTATTTAGTGTATTTACATGCTTGCATATGATTGAGGCCATTGTTTGATTTTAGCTCACTTATCCCAAATAAGCCTACCCTTTAAATCACCCTTGTCAGCCACTTTGAGCCTTTTAATCCCCATTTGTTCTGTATTTTACCACATCACTAGCCTTAAGTAGAAAAATAATTAAATATCTCAATTGAATCTCTGGTTAGCTTAAGATAGTGTATTAATTAAGTGTGGGGAAATTGTGGAAACATGGGTTAATAAGGGAATATAACATGTTTCTAATTTATTTGAATATTAAGAATTTGGGAACCTACTCATGAAAAACCAAAATAGAAAAAAATAGAAAATCCATGTACATTGATAAGTTATGTTTATTTCTCTACAAAAAAAAAGAGAGAAAAAGAGAAAAAAAATAATAATATATATAATATAAATAAATAAATAAGGGGACAAAATTACCCCAATGTTAAGTTAATAAAAGATCAATGCACATGTGATAAAAATTAAAGAAAATTTGGTACATGAGTATGGAAATTATACAAAAGTGGGAATTATGGGTAGCTAGGCATGAATTTAAAAGTATATAGAGTATATGTATATTAGGTAAGAGCTTAGGTTAATTGAAGATTCATATTATAGCTCACTTGGCCATACATATATCTTTACCTTTACCTCAACCCCATTACAACCTTGAAAAGACCTCATGATGTTTGCATTGGTACATTAAATATTTGTTGATTGGTTAGATAAAGAACAAGGTTTAGAAAGCATGACTAGAGAAGAGTAGAGTGAATAACCATATACACTTGAGAGAGATTAGAGTGATATACACTACCAGTGAGGGTTCAATGCTTAATTATATGTTCCCTGCTTTCATGAGCTGTCTTCTTACAAGTTTACTTGCTTTTTATTGTATGATTTGAATTAGTGAAATCTGGTTTATGTTTTTCTTAAAGAGCTTATTTACTTCTAACCAAGTAGGTAGAAACATTTTTGCATGTAGTTGCATTCATAGGTTGCATTTCATACATTCTACCATCCCTCTTCACTCTCTTATAGCTTCTCTTGAGCTTAGCATGAGGACATGCTAATGTTTAAGTGTGGGGAGGTTGATAAACCTCTATTTCATGGTTTATCTTGTGCTCAATTGAGTGGTTTTTATCAACTCTTTACCCACTTATTCATACTATTTGCATGGTTTTACATTTGCCTTCCTAATTACGTGCTTTGATTGAAAACATGTTTCTTTGGCCTTTATATTGCTAATATTAATCCTCTCTTATCACCATTATATGCCTTGATATGTGTGTTAAGTGATTTCAGAGATTACAGGGCAGAAATGGCTCAGAGGATGGAAAGGAAGCATGCAAAAGTGGAAGGAATACAAGAAGTTGGAAAAATTGCTAAGCTGTCCAGCCTGACCTCTTCGCATTCAAATGGCTATAATTTTAGCTACAGAGGGCCAAACGACGCGGTTCAAGTTGCGTTGGAAAGCTAACGTCCGGGGCTTCGATTTGATATATAATATGCCATAGTTTCCTTGATGCTAGGCGACACGAACGCGTGATCCACGCAGACCCATCGCATCTGCGAACTTCAATCCGCGCGGCCGCATGGGCGACGCCTCCGCGTCACTTGTCCGCAACCTGAACGTACCAGAATACACTGGGGGCAATTTCTGGGCTATTTTTGACCCAGTTTATGGCCCAGAAAACACAGATTAGAGGCTATAAAGTGGAGGGAATGCATCCATTCAGGGAGAGCTCGCAATTTTCACTTTCCATGATTTAGATTTAGTTTTGAGGGAGGTTCTCTTCTCTCTCTTTAGGATTAGGATTTAGATTTAGGATTTTTATTCGCTTTCAGGATTATCTCTTTTGATCAGGTTCAATATTCCTTTTATTTACTTTTGCAAGCTACTTTATGAATCCTTTCATGTTACAGATTATTTGAATTAATGTTATTTGAGGTATTTCAGTTTAATATTGATTTCTTTTATTTATGCTATTGTTGCTTTTACTCTGAAGACATTTTTATTCCAGTAGAATTTATTTTTCCCCTTTTGGTCTTGGTTAAGAAATTAGTAACTCAAGAGTTATCCAATTCTACAGTATAATTGATAATTGTTATCTTGCCAATTGAATTGAACTTCTATAATCCCAATCTTTTTTTAGGAAATAAATAGGATTCGAAGATCAAACCAATTAATCCCTTGACCTTCCTTTATCTTAGTAAAGGTTAACAAAGTGGAATTAAGACTCAACCATCATCATCATTGATAAGGATAGCTAGGATAGGACCTCCAATTTCTCATACCTTGCCAAAAGTTTGCTTTACAGTTATTTATTTATTTTAATTGCCATTTAATTTACTTGTCATTAAATTACTCGTTCCTTATTCTTGAAACCCCAATTTTACAATCTCCATAACCAATAATAAGAATATACTTCCCTGCAGTTCCTTGAGAAGACGATACTCGGTTATCAATTTTAAGGGGTTTGTTACTTGTGACAACCAAAATGTTTGTACGAAGGGATTTTTGTTGTTTTAGAATCTATATCTACAACGCGACTGTTTTATTAAAAATCTTTACTGGCAAAAATCCTAACGTCAAGAACTCAACCTACTTCCAGAAATTCGAGAAAGAGCTCGGATCAAGGAAGAGGCGTTAAAATGTCGAATGGCCTTAAGATATAATCAAAAGGTAGTACAGCGAGGTTTTGCCGAAAACGACCTCGTCCTAATCCAAAATGATATCGGAACAAGTCGACCTGGAGAAGAAAAGCTAGCAGCAAACTGGAAAGGACCCTACCGAGTCATAGAAGTACTCGGAAAGGGCTACTACAAGCTGTCCGAACTCGAAAGGCGAGAGCTTCCAAGGTCATGGCACGCCTGCAACTTAAGAAGGTACTACAGTTAGGAGGTAATAAAGATCTTAGGGTAAGACTTACTCTTTTTTGTGAAAAGATTTTTTAACAAGGCGCCAAGCTAAGATCTATGAACTACCTAACTTAGAGGGGTAAAGCGCCCACATGTATATATTTGCATATTTTCTATTTTGAATAAAATTTTTTCAGATTTTCTACAAATCCTTTTATCAAGCGGCATTACTTTGAAATGCAAAAATGCATCGCCCGATTATAAAGCTATAGATCGGCAAAAAGTGAAAATCAAATTCACTGCCCGATCACGATAAAGACCAACAAAGATAAAAACTGAATTCATCAAAGGTCGACCAAGCGAGGATCGAACTCAATTTCTACAAAATTGGCAAGATAAAAAGAGGCAAAAACAGAATAATGCAAGAAGTTATCAAAAAGTGATCCATAAGAAAGGACCTGACGAGGTCTTAATAAAAATGGGTTGCTAAAAATAACTTAAAAACGGACCGATATAAAGAAGTCGGACCAGTCGATTATAACAACAAAAGTTATAAAAAGTAAATCCCTAGAAAGAGGCCTGGCCAGCCCTAAAAATGAGGATTACTAAAAATAACTTATAAGGGACAGACATGGTGAAGTCGGCCCAACAAAATCACAAAAGTTATAAAAAGTAATCCATAAAAAGAGACCTGACAAGGCCCGAACAAAATGGATTACTAGAAATAACATAGAAGGGACCAACATGATGAAGTCGGCCCAACAAAATCACAAAGAGTTATACAAAGTAATCCATAAAAGAGACCTGACAAAGGTCCAAATAAAATGGATTACCGAAATAGCTTAGAATGGACCGACATGCAGAAGTTGGACCAAAGCTACAGAGTTATAAAAAGTAAACCCCAAGGGATTACTAAAAATAATTCGCAAAAAAATCGATTGACAGAAGGCATGCGCTATAAGGGACTCAAGTCGGACCCGAAAGGCCGTGACCTCAATAAAAATCAATCTACAAGTACTATATGATAAAATACGAAGAAAACTAGTTGAACAAAGCTAGCTCCAACTAAAGCAGGAAATAAAGCACAAAGGCAATCAAAAGAGGTCGGATAGCAAGATTCTAGCACTCTCAAGATTCCAGAAAAGTGTTAAAAAGATGCAGACAAGCATGTCACAAAATAACAGACTCAAGAGGCCGCCTGAAGTCGACCCCAAGAGGCTTGAAAAACTACTTTGTTTTTTCAAAATTAGGTTGCTAAAAGAAAAGCAACTAAAGTATCCAAAGTCAAACAAACCACCAAATACAGAAATAAAAGTTTAAAATCCCACAGACCGGGCTATCCACAATACATCAAATTATGAAGGATTCAAAGACTCCCCAGTGGCAGCATCTCGGGGTGAAGGAGGACGAGTCTGGAGGGGGATACCATCGACAGTCCCATCCGCCCGATTCAGGATCTGAACATCAGGATCCAAATCAGGGTGTTCGACCTCGGCTGCAGGCTTGGAAGAAGTCGGGACAACAGAAGTCTTGGTGGATGGCACAGGGGGTGGATCAACATCATCATCATCATCAGGGTCATCAGGGACAATCTTACCATCTTTTACAATGTTGTCCAAGCTAAAAAGGGTGAGGTCGAGCTCGGGCGCAAGAACTCGAACCTGATCCTTCAAAATTCTCATAAGCAGCATTCACACTGTCTACAAGATGACCCTGGAGTTCGGCATAGTCAGCCCGAACAGATTCCAAACTCTCCCTAAGATCGATCATCTCCCCATAAGTTGTGACATAGCTCTCCTTATGCTTCAGTGCCATATCCTCAGCCAACTTTGCAGAAGCCACAGCAGCAGTAGCCCGAGTCTTCTCACCCTCCAACTCTTTTTCTAGCTTCGCCACCTTCACTTCAAGCTCCTCCTTCAAACCCTTGATCTGGTCGAACTCTGATTTGGCCTCCTCCATAAAAGCCTTCGTTGCATGAATAGGAAGATCCTGGGCAGTACGGTATAAAGCTGCCCCCATATGTGCCATCTTAATGCTACTCCGGGTAATGAAGTCCAAGTGACGAAGGAGGAAAACATCGTTAGTAGGAATGACACCATAAGGAGCAATTTATTGATCAACAAATCCAACGTCATCAAATTCAGGGGTGTCCAAATTGAAAGGCTCAATAGTCCTCTACCTTTTTGGAGGAGGGCCAACAGTAGGAGAAGAAGTAGCAGCAGAGGTCTGGGGAGGATCAACCAAATGAACCTGAGGAGTTGGGATCATCCTCCTCGGCCCGATAGAGCTCAAAACTGGCTTCTTAGGAGGAACTTGAGAATATCCCTGTCCTACAGCTTTAGCCAAGATGTTTTGGGCAGCAGTGGCCTTCCTCACCTTTTTGATGGCTTTCATGGAATCATTGGTCTTTGTCATCTCTGAAAAAACAAGTCAACCAAAAAGCAAGTTACAAACTCAAAGGAAAAGAAGCAAAGTAAACAGAGCAAAAAGAAGTCGGTCACTACCCAACGCAGTACGGACAAGAGAGGGGTCCCCCAAAAATCTCTTTTTGTCGAGATGGGGAGGTTCCCCCCAAATATCTTCCAACACGTTCACAAAGGCCTGCTCGACCCCATCAAGCATTTTCTACAAATATCGAGACACCACAACATTCTTTTGCCAACACAAGGGGAAGGCAGGTTCACCATTCGACTCTAAGGAAAATGGTCGAGCTCACTCAACAGCTCGGACCTTAAAAAAGTAGTTCTTAAAATCCCTAAAAGACTCATCATACGTAGAAAACACTTTGTGCCCTTGGGTAGACCTGAAAGAAACCCAAGAAGCTTTCTTGTTGGTAGTCCCGGGCTTGGTCAAAACAAAAAGATATAAAAAGAGAGTTTGAGAAAGTGTGACATCCAACTCTTGGCAAAGCAACTGAAAGATCTTGATAAAGCCCCAGGAGTTCGGATGGAGCTGGGACGGAGCTACATTACACGACCACAATAAGTCGGTCTCAAAGGAGGTAAAAGGAAAAGTAATGTTCAGCTGGCTGAAAAAATAGTCATAAGCATAGAAGAAGGGACGTTCTCCCTGGTTCAGAGTAGGAAAGCAAACCCTTTCATCAGAGTCAGGCGCTACCAATTCATAGTTCTTCTCCTGATCTCTACTACTACAGATTCGGTGATATTTTCTAAGCTCCGCACAGAACTCAGAATTAACTACAGAGACACACATCAGAACAAGGGAGTCCAGCCAATCGGACATACCCTCAGGGACCTTGGAGGACGTCTCAACAATATTTTTGCGAGAAGACATGGTCAACTAGTCCTACAGTAAAAAAAAGAAAAATGGATTACTAACCAAAGCAGCTCGGGCAAAATCAAAGAAATCAGCTCAGACAAACATGACTCAAGCATACAAACAGTAAAAGGAAAACCCCAAGATGCACACCAAGGTCTAGGGGCATCCTTTGGAGGCAGTAACAGAGTAAAGACTCAGAAAAATCTACAAGAATACATCCCAACAAATCTCTCAGCAAAGAAAATAACCCTCATCCAACAAAACTCCGAGAAGAAAATCACAAATCAAAAAGTCATCAGAAAATCATTATCTTTTACGAATCTATCAGCAAAGAAAAACTATCAACATCAAACAGGACAAATGGAAGTCATCAAAAGCGCAATCTTTTTCAAAATCAAGCAGATTCGTAAGCCTCAATCACGACATGCAGCTCATAAGCCTCAAAATCAAAGGATACAAATCAGAAACAATAACGACATGCAAAAACCCCAAAAAACATCAAAAGAATCATTCAAAATCAAAGAAACTCCCAGAGGACACATTGCAGCGATAATCAGATGCACGATAAATGCAGAAAAGATTCAAGCTTTCTAAACATAAAACCAAGCAAGATCAAAACTTTTCAAGCATAAAGTAAATGCGAAAAAGAAAAGAGGACCAACCTGTAAAGTAAGAAGGCAACGAAGACGGAAACAAACGGCGAGCCTACTCCAACAGTCACTTCCAAGGAGAGCATGAAGACGTGAAAACTTGGGGGCAAGAGAACGAAGAACCGCTAACGAAACAGAAGAATAAAAGAGAAAAGGGGAAGTTACAGCAAGCAAGAGAAAGAGAAAAAGAAAAGCTTTGTTGTAATTCAAGATGAAGGTGGGAGGCAAAAGAAACGAAACATTAAGGAATTAATGGGGCATTAAAAACCCTCGCACATTCCCAAGGCAAGGAACGCATGTTTTCAAAAATTAAAAAGATAAAGGAAAAACGTTCCGCATTCAAAAGGAAGCTCTACCAAAAAAGATCAACAAATGCTCGAGCTCAGCTTCTACAGAGAAGGATTGAAGTCCTGAAACTAAGGACTCGACCTCAAAAGGAAGATCACACTCGAGCAGGGGCACTGTTCATACCCTGGGTCGAGCTGTCCGACCCGGGTTGATTGACGACAAGTCGACCGACCTCTTCAGGTCAGGACTATCCAACCTCTTCTCAAAGAGCTCGGCCAAATCACCAGGAAAAGCCCAAAAAAGGGCCCAAACAGAGGAACACGACCTAAATCCAAAGGCAGCCCAAGCCTATAGAGATAAGGGCGGTTCCCTTGAAGATAAGATGACTTCACTCAAAGATAAGATAAGATAAGATAACTATCTTATCTCCAGAAAGGTCACTCCTTACCATTATAAATATACTGGAGCACCCAGGTATAACTCATACTCTGATTCTACAAAATACCTGCTTAATACCCTTGCTAACTTAAGCATCGGAGTCCCTTGCAGGTACCACTGCCCTCCAGTGACAAAGGATCAGCAGCATTGCCAGTCCCACAAGTCGGACACGACAGCTCTAGCCACGACCCACAAGCCGGACGTGTCTTCTTCGACCAGCACAGAAGATCTCGTCCGAGATCGACCTACAGTTTTAGGTAACCCCCAGAACAGAAATTGAATGTGCTTTGGATATTATTGAAGAAAATAGATTTTGAAATCTGAACTTGAGAAACTAAAAAGAAAGCACATTATGGATCCTTCTCAAGAGCCTCTTGCTGAAACTGAAAGATTAAATGAAATGATTAAAGATTGAATAATGATTTAGTAAAATTTGCTCAAAATTCTAGTAACTTGGACAAATTACTTGCAAATTAAAGACCATTGTTTGAAAACTCTGGGTTAGGATATGTGACAAAAGATAATGCAGTTGTTGATAATTATTCAAATAAATTTATAGCCTCTTCTTCCAAAAGAAAATCCATCATAAACAAATCTGGCCTGGGACATGTTCCCACCTATGAAGAGGAATTTGAAAAATATTATTTTGATGAAACTGCATCATCTTCAAGGACCGAACCTACATCAAACAAATCGGGTCTGGGCTATGTATCAAAAAATGAGGTTGCTTTCAAAACTCCACAGTTTCACAAAGAACCTCTTATTCAAGATGTCCATATGCTTTCAAAAATTCTGATTCGAATGATCTTGCAAAAAGAAGAAAAGTTAACAAAAATATATTTGTCAAGAGAAACGATCATTCTTTAAAAATCAGAAAACCTCAACCTTTTAATCATTTCCAGCATTAAAATTTAAATCAATTTCAGTAACATGCATCAAGAAATCATTGCTTTAATTGTAAGAAAACTGGTCACTCTTACTTACAATGCTTCATTGAAAAAAGAAAAGTAGAAACCAACATTACAATGTTGTTTGTGACTTTAATGCACTTGGGCAACCAAGGTGGATTAACTTCAAAGGATCCAAATTAATTTGGATACCTAAGGTTTCTTGAAATTTTATTCAGATTTGCCTAGCATCCAAGAAAAAGAGAGATATATGGTACTTGGATAGTGGGTGTTCTAGGCACATGACTGGAAGGTCAATATTCTTCATCAAATTAAACAAGTATGATGGAGGTTTTGTGACCTTTGGAGATGATGGAAAAGGTAAAATTGTTACTATTGAAAAAGTAGGTAACAATCACTCTACTTTCATTGATGATGTCTTTTTGGTTAATGGTTTAAGGCATACTCTTTTAAGCATAAGCCAATTGTGTGATTTGGGTTATTTGGTAATTTTTAAAAGATTGGAATGTTGTGTTGTAAGTGAAAAGACCAATGATGTATTGTTCATTGCTAAGTGTTGTGATAATGTGTATGGACTTACACTTGATGAACTAAAAGATCAAAATGTAGCTTAGTTTCATTCTAAAAAAAATCTGAAAAGTGGCTATGGCACAAGAGCTTGGGCCATTGATAAACCACTATTTCATGGTTTATCTTGTGCTCAATTGAGTGGATTTTATCAACTCTTTACCCACTTATTCATACTATTTGCATGGTTTTACATTTGCCTTCCTAATTATGTGCTTTGATTGAAAATATGCTTCTTTGGCCTTAAGTTCCCTATGTTTAATCCTCTCTTATTACCATTAGATGCCTTGATATGTGTGTTAAGTGATTTCAGAGATTACAGGGCAGGAATGGCTCAGAGGATGGAAAGGAAGCATGCAAAAGTGGAAGGAATACAAGAAGTTGGAGAAATTGCTAAGCTGTCCACCCTGACCTCTTCGCATTAAAACGGCTATAACTTTAGCTACAGAGGTCCAAACGACGTGGTTTTAATTGCGTTGGAAAGCTAACGTCTGGAGCTTCGATTTGATATATAATATGCCATAGTTACTCTGACGCTAGGCAACGCGAACACGTGCTCCACGCGGACGCATCGCAGTGGCAAAAATCAGCGTGGTAGATTTCTTCTCCAGCGATTTCTGGGCTGTTTTCGACCCAGTTTTCGGCCCAGAAAATACATATTAGAGGCTATAAAGTGGGGGAATCCATCCATTCATAATAATCATAAGCTCATAATTCACTTTTCATAGTTTTAGATGTAGTTTTTAGAGAGAGAGGTTCTCTCCTCTCTCTTAGGATTTAGGATTAGGATTTCTCTTAATTTTAGGATTAGTTCTCTTCAAGTACAGGTTCAATGTTCCTCTTATTTATTTTCTACTTTTATTATATACTTTTAATTATTATTTATCTTTTCAATTTGGCTTATGCTACATTCATGTTATGATTTTCTTAATTAATATTATTTGAGGTATTTCAGATTTAAGATTGCTTTGCTTTATTTATATTGATGCTTTTAATTTAATTTAGATATTTTCTTCCTTTTGGCTTTGGTTAAGTAATTGGTAACGCTTGAGCTATCAAATAAAGAAGTGGTTGAAATTGGGAGTTGCTCCAATAACTCTAGTCTTTCCATAGGAATTGACTAGGACCTGAGGATCAAGCTAATTAATCCACTTGGTTTACCTTCATAGTTAGAGGTTAACAAAGTGGGATTAAAATCCAATTCTCATCACAATTGATAAGGATAGGACTTCCAGTTCTTATACCTTGCCAAGAGCTTTGTTATTTATTATTTTAACGACTTGTCATTTAAATTACTTGTTCCTTACTTCCAAAACCCCTAATTTACAAGACTCATGACCAATAATAAGAACATACTTCCCTACAATTTCTTGAGAAGACTACCTGAGGTTTAAATACTTCGGTTATCAATTTTAAAGGGGTTTGTTACTTGTGACAACCAAAACGTTTGTAAGAAAGGTTGATTGCTTGGTTTAGTAACTATACTTGCAACGAGAGTTTACTATAACTTCTAAACCATCAATCTTCATCTCTTCAAAATCGCACCGTTGCCGAGGAATTGCAAACGTGTGCCTTATTATTGGTTATTATAAATATTTTTTGCTTGTTTATTTGTTTTTATTTTTGCTTTTTCGTAAATTAAGAGGTTATTGGTTTTTATTTAGTTATTAAAAATTTTTCAAATTTTTTTTTCTTGGTGTTCATCTTGATCTTCAAGTTGTTTAGTTGTTTTCTTCGTTTTGATATAAAAATTTTCAGTTTGGTGTCATTTTATTATTTTTCTCTTTCCTCATTAAATTCAAAAATTCAAAATTTAAAACACAAATTTCAAATTTCAAAATCTAATTTTCAAATTTAAAAATTTAAATTTCAATAACCTTTTAATTTCAATTTGTTTTTATTTTCGTTTTTAAATTTTTATTTGTTATCATGAGTTCTCACCCCATCGCTATGAGTCTGGTTACAATTATGTTGCAGGAAGAAGAAATTACAATGAGAACAGGCATCAAGGTTGGAACAATCAAAGATGGGAGGAGCTACAAGGATTTGATCAACCCTCTTGGTGACAACCACCTCCAATGGACTATCAACAACCTCCACCATATGCCTATGAACCCTTTCCTCGAGATGACTTTGGACCACCGTACTCACAAGCCCCTTTCCACCATTCACCTTCATATGATCCTAATCCGTATCCACCATACCAACCACCTTATAAGCCAAATGAACCATACATAGAACCACCCCCATTCCAACACAATTACTCTCATGAACCACCACCTCAATATACACCATCTCCTTATCATTGTCAAGATGAACCACCTTCCTACCATGAACCCTTTCTCCCAACAAATGAACCCTCCTATCCACCCCAAACCTCCATGGAGAAAGCATTTGCTGATCTAAACTCTACTATACAAGCTTTCTTCGCCCAAATCAGACCACCAAATACCTTCAACAATCAACCCTCAAGCTCTAGTGCACTTCCTTGTCAACCTTAGATTGATCTCTCCATCCCATCACCACCATCCATGGAAGAGCACCCACATCCATCAATCCAAGAGCAACATGATCTCAATGATGCTATTGACATGGAACAAGAGAGAAAGGATCATCTTCGCGAATCCATACTTCATAAGGAGCTAGAGGAGGCCCTAAAGGTGAAGGTAGTAAAAACCCTTGAAGTCGAAGGAGTGGTTGAAGAATTAGTGAAGGAAGAATCAAGGGATCATCTCAAGGAAGCAGTGAATCGATTTCATGCAACTCTATATCAACTAAATCAAGCGATAAGTCGATTAGCTTCCCAACTCTCGGACACTCAAAGTGCTCCCATGGCTACATGTGGAGAATCAATAAAAGAGCGTAGCATAAAGGAGATACTAAAACTCCAATGGACAGTACGGAGCATGACTTTGTACTGAAACAAGTGGAGGAAGCTGTAATTATTGAAAAAGAGGAAATGGTTGAAGACTTGGGAGATGCTGAACCTCCATGGGAAAGTCAAGACATAGAGACTCCTTCCAAGACGATTGAAATTGATGCTGAGGAGGGTGTACAACCTCCAAGGCATATCATAGTTGAAGATCTGGAAGAGGTTGGTCAAGAGATGGAGATTAAAGAAGAAGAAGCACAGCCCCCATGCCCTTGGTGAGCAATGAAGAAGAGATTGAATTGGAAGAAAGCTACTAAGAGGAAGAGGTTGATATTGAAGAAACTTACAAAGAGGTGGAAATTGTCAGAGAAGAGCACAAGGGAGTGGAGCTTGCAAATTCGTTAACAATACCTCCCCCTAAGTTGCCATCATCCTTCACAACATTCAAGTGGGTAAAATTCATATCCCTTAGCTTTCTAATTCCACTTGAATATGGGCTACTGGAGACGGATGGTCAACTTAGAGCTCTTTGTGGCATTAAGAGTAAGAGGAAGATGATCAGTGGTAAGCATTGTCCTGCAAGGTTCATTATGGTTGGAAGCTTTAAGTTTAAACGCAAAGGTTGGTGTAGAGCTCAATTGAATGGGTCTGGGAAGTTGTTTGGACGCTTCAGTGAGAATTCTAAGGCTGAACCACCCGGATGGAATCATGATAATCAACAAGAAGACGGGTGCAAAAGCAAGACTTGGGACCCCGGAATTCATTCTGGCAATCAACACTCTTGGGGCCTTGTCACTTGCTTTAACTTACTTGAAGGCTTTCTGCGCCTAGTTTGGGATCCCGGAGGCTACTGGAATTCCAAACATTGGTGGAGATTTTTGGATGAATTCAAGCACAAGCCACCATAACAGGGAGCTCACCAAATGTCCAACTTAAGGACTTTAACTAAAAGTGCTAGGTGGGAGACAACCCACCATGGTATGATCGTTCCTTTTCCAATTATAATTTTATTTAGTTTTGTCTGTTTTTGAGTTTTATTTTGCTTCATTGAACCTGGAATAATTCATAGCATCTACATTAGCACTGCATATTACATACTGTATAATTGCATAAAAAAAAATTTTACGCGAAGCGACCGCATCATTGACGCGTCTGCGTCGCAAGTGATTGGAGAAAGTAATAAAACGAACAGAGAGTCACGCGAGAGCGTGGCTGGAGGCGTTCCCGTGGCACAAATCGCCCCACGCGACCGCGTCGGGTGGGAACATTGGCCTCCCACGCGACCGCGTCACTCACGCGGCCTCGTGCCCTGGAATTCGATGTGAAAAGGGTGCATGACCGAAAGTTGTGCTAGAGTGGTGCTGCATTGGTGCTGAACGCACAATTCTTCCCATGCGGACGCATGGCTCACGCGTCTGCGTCATATCCTTCTAATGGCCACTCACGCGATCGCATGCCCCACGCGATCACGTCACCCAACATTTGGCGCAATAAGAGTTTGAACAGAGATTTGTGCAAGTGCGAGGCTGCCCTCGCGCCAGTAGCATAAAACGGGTCACGCGACCGCGTGACCGACGCGACCGCATCAATTAGTATAAGTGCAAGTCACGCGACCGCGTGCCCCACGCGACTGCGTCGCTTGCGCCACACAGCTTCCCCAATTTGCCAATTATCTTATCTTTCTTTTCCCCAAATCCTATTTTCTCTTTTCCCTCATTATTTTCTTCCCCTTTCTTCCTTCCTCCTTCCTCCTTCTTTCTAACTTTCTACTTTCTCTCTCTCTCACCACCATTATCAAGGTTTTTCTTTTCTTCTTCCCTCCTTACTTTTCTATTCTTCTTCTTTATTTTATGGTTTCTTCTTCCTTTCTCTTTTTTTTACTTTCATTGTACATGTTTTCTTTTTCTTTCTTTTTCTTTTAATTGGTGTTAGAAATTTATTTGGGTCATTATGGATTGTTGCAAAATTTTTTGGTAATTATATATTAATTTTTAAAGGGTTGCTTGCATGTTCAATTTATTATTTTCATTAGGTTATTTACCATGCATGCTATGTGTTTGTGAAAATGCCCGTATGGCATTATGCACTATTTTTCAATATCTTTTATCCTACTACTCTGAATGCTTGCTTTTCACAAAACCCTTTTTTTCATATCATATTCATTCAATATAATTGTCATTACAAACATGTTAGTTTGAAAGACTTGGTAATCTAACTTGGACATTGAATGCTTGATCTATGCTACTCATGCATTTGCCAGCATAACAATAAACATCTTGCATTCAATTGTTATTACATGCACTTGCTATATTTCCATTGATGAACTTTTCACATGTAGTCATGACCATGTGTTAACGTCATTCTTCTTTATTGTGCATTGATTATCACCTTTTCCGCTCTCTTCCTTGCTATAACCATTAGCTTTAAAAGTTACCTTTTTTTTTCCTTTCCAGCATGGCCACCAAGAATGGTAAAGAGAAAGCTACTCCTAAACTACCGGCAAGGAAAGGAACAAAAAGAGCCCCAGCTGAGGAACCACAACCCCCATCCACTTGCACATCTTAGCATGCACCGAGGACGGTGCAATCTTTAAGTATGGGGAGATCGATACCGATCTCCATAGGTTAGTACTTTCTTATCTCAACACCAATGTTTAAATTTTCTTTGTAGTTAGTTGTTGCATTTGCATGTTTGATTGCATGATTATTTGATTTTGTGCATATTTTACCACTTGGTTGAAGTAATATTTTCTTTTTCAAGAAACCTTTTAGAGCATTTCACTAATTTGAATAAAATTTAATGTTAAACTTGTTTGAAGAAATATTATACTGGAACATGGTTTAGAGCTTGAACACACAAAACCTGTGAGATTTTGAGCCTACTTGATTGGTTGCATTTTACCAACCAATATTTTATTTTTGGTGTGTGTTATTCTCTCTAAAAGTGTAATCTTTGTCTTGCTTAATTTTATATTTCCATTATTTGATGTATGCATGCACTTATATGATTGAGGCCTTTGTTTCACTAAGCTTACATACCCATATGGCCTTAACCTTTTGGTGCACGAAATTGGAAATCACAATTCTTCACAAATTCGCACAACTAACCAGCAAGTGCACTGGGTCGTCCAAGTAATACCTTACGTGAGTAAGGGTCGATCCCACGGAGATTGTTGGCTTGAAGCAATCTATGGTTATCTTGTAACTCTTAGTCAGGAAAACAATAAAATAATTCACTTATCAAATTTGATTGCAAGGAATAAAAAGGCAGAACACAAATTATACTTGTATGCAATGATGGAGAATATGTTGGAGTTTTGGAGATGCTTTGTCTTCTGAAATTCTTCTTTCCTCTGTTTCTGATTCACGCACGCATGTCCTCCTATTGTAAGCTATGTGTTGGTGGATCACCATTGTCAATGGCTACCATCCATCCTTCCAGTGAAAATGGTCCAGGTGCGCTGTCACCGCACGGCTAATCATCTGCAGGTTCTCAATCGTACCGGAATAGGATTTACTATCCTTTTGCGTCTGTCACTATGCCCAGCACTCGCGAGTTTGAAACTCGTCACAGTCATTCAATCCCTGAATCCTACTCGGAACACCACAGATAAGGTTTAGACTTTCCGGATTCTCTTGAATGCTGCCATCAATCTAGCTTATACCACGAAGATTCCGATTAAGAGATCTAAGAGATATTCATTCATTCTACAGTGGAACGTAAGTGGTTATCAGGCACGCGTTCATGGAGGAATGATGATGATTGTCACGTTCATCACATTCATATTGAAGTGCGAATGGATATCTTAGATAGGAACACACAATGTTGAATGGAAAACAGAAATACTTGCATTAGTTCATCGAGACACAACAAAGCTCCTCACCCCTAACAATGGAGTTTAGAGACTCATGCCGTCAAAAGGTACAAAGTTTAGATCTAAAATGTCATGAGATACAAAATAAATCTCTAAAAGTTGTTTAAATACTAAACTAGTAACCTAGGTTTACAAAAAATGAGTAAACTATGATAGATGGTGCAGAAATTCACTTCTGGGGCCCACTTGGTGTGTGCTGGGGCTGAGACTTAAGCTTCTCACGTGCATGGGCTGTTTTGGGCGTTCAACGCCAGGTTGTAACCTGTTTCTGGCGTTGAACTCCAACTTGTAACTCGTTTCTGGCGCTGGACGCCAGACTACAACATGGAACTGGCGTTGAACGCCAGTTTACGTCATCTATCATTGAGCAAAGTATGAACTATTATATATTGCTGGAAAGCCCTGGATGTCTACTTTCCAAAGCAATTGGAAGCCCGCCATTTGGACTCTTGTAGCTCCAGAAATTCCATTCCGAGTGCAGAGAGGTCAGAATCCAACAGCATCAGCAGTCCTTTTTCAGCCGAATCAGATTTTCGCTCAGCTCCCTCAATTTCAGCCAGAAAATACCTGAAATTATAGAAAAACACAAAAACTCATAGTAAAGTCTAGAAATATGAATTTTTCCTAGAAACTAATGAAAATAAACTAAAAACTAACTAAAACATACTAAAAACTATATGAAATTAACCCCAAAAAGCGTATAAAATATCCGCTCATCACAACACCAAACTTAAATTGTTGCTTGTCCCCAAGCAACTAGATAAATAAAATAGACTACTAATAAGTCAAGAAGCAAAAATATCTCAGAGTTTTTGAGTGAAGTTCAGATTCTAATTAGATGAGCGGGACTAGTAGCTTTTTGCTTCCGAATAGTTTTGGCATCTCACTTTATCTATTGAAGCTCAGAGTGATTGGCTTCTATAGGAACTTAGAATGCAGATAGTGTTGTTGATTCTCCTATTTCAGTATGATGATTCTTGAACACAGCTACTTTATGAGTCTTGGCCGTGGCCCTAAGCACTTTGTTTTCCAGTATTACCACCGGATACATAAATGCCACAGACACATAATTGGGTGAACCTTTTCAGATTGTGACTCAGCTTTGCTAAAGTTCCCAATTAGAGGTGTCCAGAGTTCTTAAGCACACTCTTCTTTTTGCTTTGGACCTTGACTTTAACCGCTCAGTCTCAAGTTTTCACTTGACACCTTCACGCCACAAGCACATGGTTAGGGACAGCTTGGTTTAGCCGCTTAGGCCAGGATTTTATTCCTTTAGGCCCTCCTATCCACTGATGCTCAAAGCCTTGGATCCTTTTTACCCTTGCCTTTTGGTTTTAAGGGCTATTGGCTTTTTGCTCTTGCCTTTTGGTTTTAAGAGCTTTGGCTTTTTCTGCTTGCTTTTTCTTTTTCTTTCTCTATTTTTTTTTTTGCAAGCTTTTGTATTCACTGCTTTTTCTTGCTTCAAGAATCATTTTTATGATTTTTCAGATTATCAATAACATGTCTCATGTTCATCATTCTTTCAAGAGCCAACATATTTAACAGTCTTAAACATCAAATTCAAAAGACATATGCGCTGTTCAAGCATTTATTCAGGAGACAGAAAGCATTGCCACCACATGTAAATAATTAGAATTTTTCTTGTAAAAAAAAAAACTCAAAATTTATTGCCTCTAATTCTAAAGAAATTCTTCTATTTTATTCATGTTTAATGATGATGATAAAATTAAATTATAGCTTAATTGGAGATAAAATGAAAAATATAGATACTAATTACTACTATATGACTCCTAAGGTAAAACTAAAATAAAAACAGTTATCACAGAGTTAAGGCTAAGATTGGAATTTAACAACCTGTGTTCTGGAAAGTGGATGTTCCTCTAATCTGCGGGGTGCTTGGTCCTTCAAGAGATAATTTCTGGCGCTTCAATTCCCTTAAATCACGCCCTTGCTCCTCCTGTTCTTTAAGCAAATAGCAAAGAATGCTACTTTGTTCCTTCTGTTCTTTCTTTATTTGTTCCATAGCTTCTTGCATCTTGGTAATAGATGTTTCAAGATACTCCCAGTATTCAGATTGAGGGATTTCTGGGAGAATTTCCTGTGTTCTCTTCTTAATGGGGTCATCCTGTGCTTGTTGTTTTTCCATTGATGCTTTGGTGATTGGCCGCTCAACTGAGATATACTCAGTTATTCCCATCCTTACTCCAGCGTCCTTGCAGAGCATAGAAATCAAGCTTGGATAAGCCAACCTAGCATTTTTGGAATTTTTGTTTGCAATTTTGTAAAATTCAGTTGAAATCAGTTGATGAACTTTCACTTCTTTTCCCATCATGACGCAATTGATCATCACTGCTCTTCTAATAGTGACTTCAGAACTGTTGCTAGTGGGCAGCAGAGAATGCCCAATGAAGTCCAGCCATCCTCTGGCGACTGGTTTGAGATCTTCTCTTTTGAGTTGATTTGGGACACCCTTCGTGCTAGTGGTCCACCTGGCTCCAGGGATACATATATCCTCTAGAATCTTATCCAGGCCCTTGTCTGTTCTCATCATTCTACTATTGAAGGAGTCTGGATCATCTTTCAGCTGAGGTAGCTTTAAGATCTCCCTGATCTTGTCAGGGTGGGTATGAACAATCTTTCTTCTGACCAAGGTCCGATAGTCATAGAGAGCAGATCCAGATAGTCTTTGCTTGTCTGTTTGCCACATATTAACATAGAACTCCTGGACCATATTCCTTCCCACTTTCGTTTCAGGATTAGCTAGGATCTCCCAGTTCCTGATTCGAATTTGCTCCTGGATCTCCGGATATTCGTCTTCTTTCAGATCGAATCTAACTTCCGGGATCACTGATCTTAGACCCATTATTTTGTAATAATGGTCTGAATGTTCTTTAGTTAAGAACTTCCTTTGATTCCAAAGTGGTTTTGGAACACTCTTTTTCTTGCCTCTTGGAGTGGGTTGTTTTTCTTTAGGAGCCATGATCTTAGTGGGTATGGTTTAGTGATCACGGATAAACACACCAAACTTAGAGGTTTGCTTGTCCTCAGGCAAAAGAAAAGAAAGGAAAGGGATAGAAGGAGAGCTAGTGTAGGATGGTGGATGAGAGGAAGGAGGCCGAATGGGTTTTTAAAAGAGAGGGGGTTTTCGAAAATAGGGAGAAAGATAAGATAGAAGATATGATTTTAAAAAAAAGTAAGTATGATAAGAAAAGATATAATTTAAAATTGAAAAGATATGAAAGATATTTGAAAAAGATAAAATTGGATTTTTGAAAAAGATAATATGGAGATTTGAAAAAGATATTGATTAGTTGAAAAGATTTTTGAATGAAAAGAGATAGATTTGTTTTGAAAATTTTGAAAAAGAGTTGAATTGGATTGAAAAAAAGATTTGTGCTTATGGATTAAGATACATTTAATATTTTTAAAGAAGGGTTTTTAGAAATTAGGGATTTTAGAAATTAGGGTTTGTAACATGTTTATGTAAGAAATCATGAATTGAAACATGAAAATTAAGATTAAAATGAAAAATATGAAGAAAAAACGAATTTACCTCCTCCCTACCATCCTGGCGTTTGAACGCCCAAACGCTGCATGTTTTGGGCGTTCAACGCCCAACTGCTGCTTCTCCTGGGCGTTCAACGCCAGGAACTCCTTTGTCACTAGGCGTTTTTCTGGACGCCCAGGACGTTGTAAATCTGGCGTTAAACGCCCAGAATGAGCTTCTTTCTGGCGTTCAACGCCCAGAAGATGCTTCTTTCTGGCGTTTAACAACCAGATGGCTATCCTTACTGGCGTTCAACGCCCAGTGGATGCTTCTTTTGGGCGTTCAACGCCCAAAACAGACTTTTACTGGCGTTTTCTTGCCAGTGAGCTCTTTTTCTCTGTTTTGTGTGCAGAATCCTTCTGTAACCCTGTAAATTTATACAATTGACTCTTTACCTTAGTATCAATGAACTTTATATAAACAAATAAAATCAAGAATAGAGTAAAATGCTTAGAGGAAGTGATGCTCCATGGCTGGGTTGCCTCCCAGCAAGCACTTCTTTATTGCCTTTAGCTGGACCTTGCTGAGCTTTTAATTTAGCTTCAGTCTTGAGCACTCTTGCTCAATATTGCCTTCAAGATAGTGCTTGATTCTCTGTCCATTAACAATGAACTTCTTATCAGAATCAATATCTTGAAGTTCCACATAACCATATGGTGATATACTTGTAATCACATATGGTCCCCTCCACCGGGATTTCAGTTTCCCGGGGAATAGCCTGAGTCTAGAGTTAAACAACAGAACCTTCTGTCTTGGTTCAAAGATTCTAGATGATAGCTTTCTGTCATGCCACTTTTTTTATTTCTCTTTATAAAGCTTGGCATTTTTGAAAGCAGTGAATCTGAATTCCTCTAGCTCATTTAGCTGAAGCAATCTTTTTTCTCCAGCTAATTTGGCATCAAAGTTCAGGAATCTGGTTGCCCAGTAGGCTTTATGTTCCAGTTCCACGGGCAGGTGACATGCCTTACCATATACAAGTTGGTATGGAGAGGTCCCTATAGGAGTCTTGAATGCTGTTCTGTATGCCCACAGAGCATCATCCAAGCTTCTTGCCCAATCCTTTCTACGGGTATTTACAGTCCGTTCTAGGATTCTTTTTAGCTCTCTGTTAGAGACTTCAGCTTGCCCATTAGTTTGTGGATGATATGGAGTTGCCACCTTGTGGCGAATCCCATACCGGACCATGGCAGAGTAAAGCTGTTTGTTGCAGAAGTGAGTGCCCCATCACTGATTAGTACTCTAGGGACCCCAAACCTGCTGAAGATATATTTCTGGAGGAACTTCAGCACTGTTTTAGTATCATTGGTGGGTGTGGCAACGGCCTCTACCCATTTTGATACGTAGTCAACTGCCACCAGAATATAAGTGTTTGAGTATGATGGTGGGAAAGGTCCCATGAAGTCAATTCCCCATACGTCAAACAACTCAATCTCCAAGATTCCTTGTTGAGGCATGGCGTAACCATGAGGCAGATTACCAGCTCTTTGGCAACTATTATAGTTACGTACAAACTCTCGGGAATCTCTATAGAGTGTGGGCCAATAGAAGCCACATTGGAGGACCTTGGTGGCTGTTCGCTCACCTCCGAAATGGCCTCCATATTGTGATCCATGGCAATGCCATAGGATCCTCTGTGCTTCTTCTCTAGGTACACACCTACGGATTATTCCGTCTGCACATCTCTTGAAGAGATAGGGTTCATCCCACAAGTAGTACTTTGCATCAGTGATTATTTTTTTCTTTTGTTGCCTGTTGTACTCTTTGGGTATGAACCTTGCAGCTTTATAGTTTGCAATGTCTGCAAACCATGGTGTTTCCTGAATGGCAAATAATTGCTCATCCGGAAAAATCTCAGAGATCTCAAGAGAGGGTTGGGATGTCCCTTCTACTGGCTCTATCCGGGACAGATGATCAGCCACTTGGTTCTCTGTCCCTTTTATGTCTCTTATTTCTATATCAAACTCTTGCAGAAGCACCACCCATCTGATGAGCCTGGGTTTTGAATCCTGCTTTGTGAGTAGATATTTAAGAGCAGCATGGTCAGTATACACAATCACTTTTGATCCTACTAAGTATGATCTGAACTTGTCAATGGCATAAACCACTGCAAGTAATTCTTTTTCTGTGGTTGTGTAATTTATCTGGGCGTCATTTAAAACGTGGCTAGCATAATAAATGACATGCAGAAGCTTGTCATGCCTCTGTCCCAATACTACACCAATGGCGTGATCACTAGCATCACACATTAGCTCAAATGGTAATGTCCAGTCTGGTGTAAAAATAACTGGTGCTGTGACCAGCTTGGCTTTCATCATTTCAAACGCCTACAGACACTTTGTGTCAAACACAAATGGCGTGTCAGCATCTAGCAGATTGCTCAGAGGTTTTGCGATTTTTGAAAAATCCTTTATAAACCTCCTATAGAATCATGCATGCCCCAGAAAGCTTCTGATTGCCTTAACATTGGCAGGTGGTGGTAATTTTTCAATTACCTCTATTTTTGCTTGATCCACCTCTATTCCCTTGTTTGAAATTTTATGCCCAAGGACAATCCCTTCAGTCACCATAAAGTGACATTTTTCCCAGTTTAAAACCAGGTTGGTCTCTTGGCATCTTTTCAAAACTAGTTTCAGGTGATCAAGACAGGAGCTGAATGAGTCTCCATATACTGAGAAGTCATCCATGAAGACTTCCAGAAAATTTTCCACCATATCAGAGAAAATAGAGAGCATACATCTCTGGAAGGTTGCAGGCGCATTACACAGCCCAAACGGCATCCTTCTATAAGCAAACACTCCAGATGGACATGTGAATGCTGTTTTCTCTTGATCCTGGGGATCTACTACAATCTAGTTATAGCCTGAGTAGCCATCCAAAAATCAATAATAATCATGACCTGCTAGTTTTTCTAGCATCTGGTCTATGAATGGTAAAGGAGAATGATCCTTTCTGGTGGCTGTATTGAGCCTTCTGTAGTCAATACACATGCGCCACCCTGTAACTGTTCTTGTAGGAACCAGTTCATTCTTTTCATTATGAACCACTGTCATGCCTCCCTTTTTGGGGACAACTTGAACAGGACTCACCCAGGGGCTATCAGAAATAGGATAAATAATCACAGCCTCCAGTAATTTGGTGACCTCTTTTTGCACCACTTCCTTCATGGCTGGATTTAGCCGCCTCTGTGGTTGAACCACTGGTTTAGCATTATCCTCCAATAAGATTTTGTGCATGCATCTAGCTGGGCTTATGCCCTTAAGGTCACCTATGGACCACCCAAGAGCTGTCTTGTGTGTCCTTAGCACTTGAATCAGTGCTTCCTCTTCCTGTGGATTTAAAGCAGAGCTTATGATCACTGGAAAAGTGTCACCTTCTCCCAGAAATGCATATTTCAGGGATGGTGGTAATGGTTTGAGCTCGGGTTTAGGAGGTTTTTCCTCTTCCAGAGGAAATTTCAGAGGCTCTTTCATTTCCTCTGAATCCTCCAAATCAGGCTGAACATCTTTAAAGATGCTTCCAACTCTGATTCGAGACTCTCAGCCATATTGATCTCTTCTACCAAAGAGTCAATAAGATCAACTTTCATGCAGTCTTTTGATGTGTCTGGATGCTGCATGACTTTGACAGCATTCAACTTAAACTCATCCTCATTGACTATCAGGGTTATTTCCCCCTGTTGGACATCAATGAGAGTTCGTCCAGTTGCTAGGAAGGGTCTTCCTAGAATGAGAGTAGCACTCTTGTGCTCCTCCATTTCCAGCACTACAAAGTCAGTAGGAAAGGCGAATGGCCCAACTCTGACAATCATGTCTTCAATCACGCCTAATGGGTATTTAATGGAGCCATCAGCAAGTTGGAGACATATCCGGGTTGGTTTAACTTCTTCAGTTAAACCAAGCTTTCTGATAGTGGATGCAGGTATTAGGTTGATGCTTGCCCCAAGATCACAAAAAGCTGTCTTGGTGCAATTACCTTCTAATGTGCATGGTATCAGAAAACTCCCAAGGTCTTTAAGCTTTTCAAGAAAGCTTTTCATAATGACTGCACTGCATTCTTCAGTGAGGAGAACTCTTTCAGTTTCTCTCCAATCCTTCTTATGACTTAAGATCTCTTTCATGAACTTGGCATAAGAAGGTATTTGCTCAAGTGCCTCTGCAAATGGAATCTTTATTTCAAGAGTCCTGAGATAATCTGCAAAGCGAGCAAATTGCTTATCCTGCTCCTCTTGGCGGAGTTTTTGAGGATAAGGTATCTTGGCTTTATATTCCTCAACCTTAGTTGCTGTAGGTTTATTTCCTACAGAAGTGGTTGAAGAAGCCTTTTTAGATGGGTTGTCATCAGCACTTGTGTGTGTCTGATCCCTCACTGGCAATTGAGTGCCAGAGTTAGAAGCTGGAGTGACGTTAGACGCCAGCTCCTCATCTGTTCCTGGCGTCTGAACGCCAGAACTGTGCTTCTTTTGGGCGTTCAACGCCAGATCCTTGCTTGTTTCTGGCGTTGAACGCCAGTCCTGAGCATGGTCTGGGCGTTCAGCGCCAGCCTTCCACTCAATTTCTGGTGTTTTAGCACCAGAATTATTTTTCCCTGAGCTCTTACTGTCCTTAGGTGGATTTTGGGTGGTTTGCTCATTTCTTGGCTTCTTGCTGCCTTGAGGTGGGGTATTTAATGTCTTCCCACTTCTTAATTGAACTGCTTGGCATTCTTCTGTTATTTGTTTTGACAGCTGCTGCTTTGTTTGCTTCAATTGTTCTTCCATATTTATATTAGCCATCCTTGTCTCTTGTAGTCTATCCTTGAATTCGGCTAACTGCTTTGTTAGAAAGTCCAATTGCTGATTGAATTCAGCAGCTTGTTTTACAGGACTGAGTTCAGCAGTTACTGTTTTAACCTCTTCTTTCATGGAAGGGTCACTGCTTAGGTACAGATGCTGATTTCTGGCAACTGTATCAATGAGCTCTTGAGCTTCTTCAATTGTCTTTCTCATATGGATAGATCCACCAGCTGAGTAATCTAGAGACATCTGAGCTCTTTCTGCAAGCCCATAGTAGAAGATGTCTAACTGAACCCACTCTGAAAACATTTCAGAGGGGCATTTTCGTAGAATCTCTCTGTATCTCTCCCAGGCATCATAAAGAGATTCATTATCTCCTTGTTTAAAGCCTTGGATGTCCAGCCTTAGCTGTGTCATCCGTTTTGGAGGAAAGTATTGATTTAGGAATTTTTCTGTCAGCTGTTTCCATGTCCTTATGCTGGCCTTAGGTTGGTTATTTAACCACCTCTTAGCTTGGTCTTTCACAGCAAATGGAAACAGTAATAATCTGTAGACATCCTGATCTACTTCCTTATCATGTACTGTGTCAGCAATCTGTAAAAATTGTGCCAGAAACTCTGTAGGTTCTTCCTGTAGAAGACCGGAATACTGGCAACTTTGCTGCACCATGATAATGAGCTGAGGATTCAACTCAAAGCTACTGACTCCAGTGGAGGGTATGCAGATACTGCTCCCATATGAAGCAGTAGAGGGGTTAGCATATGACCCCAGAGTCCTCCTGGACTGTTCATTTTCGCTTAGGTCCATGATGGAGAAAAGGAGATGATGTAAAATAGAGGAAAAATATTTTTATTTATTTAATTATTTATTTATTTTGAAAACAAAATAAATTAAAATAAATAAAAATGGGTGAAGATTTTTGAAAAAAATGAGGAGAGAGAGAGTGGTTAGGAAATTTTGAAAAAGATAAGATGATTTTTGAAAAAGGTTTTAAATTTTGAAATAAAAATCTGAATTTTAAAGGTAAATTTCGAAAATTTGCTTTACAATAGAGAGAGAAGATATTTTTGAATTTAAAGAGGAGAGAGAAAAACAATAAGATAGCACAAGATTTAAAATTTTTTTAGATCTAATGCTCCTTGTTTTCGAAAATTTTGGAGGGAAAACACCAAGGAACACCAAACTTAAAAATTTTAAGATCAAGACACAAGGAAAACTCAAGAACACTTTGAAGACTCACAAGAGCACAAGAACATGAAGAAAGAACACCAAACTTAAAGAAAAATCAACAAGAAAACACCAAACTTAAAGTTTGGCACAAGATTTATTCAAAGAAAAATTATTTTTGAAAAAGATTTTAAAAATAGGATAGCCAATTACTAAGAACATAAGCACCACGCTCTAGCTAATTGAGCTATAAATTTAAAGTGTTTTAACAAGGTATAAATAATAAAAGACTCTAAACCAAAAAGAAAAATTTTTCCTAATCTAAGCAACAAAATAAACCGTCAGTTGTCCAAACTCAAACAATCCCCGAAAACGGCGCCAAAAACTTGGTGCACGAAATTGGAAATCACAGTTCTTCACAAATTCGCACAACTAACCAGCAAGTGCACTGGGTCGTCCAAGTAATACCTTACGTGAGTAAGGGTCGATCCCACGGAGATTGTTGGCTTGAAGCAATCTATGGTTATCTTGTAACTCTTAGTCAGGAAAACAATAAAATAATTCACTTATCAAATTTGATTGCAAGGAATAAAAGGGCAGAACATAAATTATACTTGTATGCAATGATGGAGAATATGTTGGAGTTTTGGAGATGCTTTGTCTTCTGAAATTCTGCTTTCCTCTGTTTCTGATTCACGCACACATGTCCTCCTATGGCAAGCTATGTGTTGGTGGATCACCGTTGTCAATGGCTACCATCCATCCTTCCAGTGAAAAGGGTCCAGGTGCGCTGTCACCGCACGGCTAATCATTTGCAGGTTCTCAATCGTACCGGAATAGGATTTACTATCCTTTTGCGTCTGTCACTACGCCCAGCACTCGCGAGTTTGAAGCTCATCACAGTCATTCAATCCCTGAATCCTACTCAGAATACCACAGACAAGGTTTAGACTTTCCGGATTCTCTTGAATGCTGCCATCAATCTAGCTTATACCACGAAGATTCCGATTAAGAGATCTAAGAGATATTCATTCATTCTACAGTGGAACGTAAGTGGTTGTCAGACACGCGTTTGTGGAGGAATGATGATGATTGTCACGTTCATCACATTCATATTGAAGTGCGAATGGATATCTTAGATAGGAACACGCAATGTTGAATGGAAAACAGAAATACTTGCATTAGTTCATCGAGACACAGCAGAGCTCCTCACCCCCAACAATGGAGTTTAGAGACTCATGCCGTCAAAAGGTACAAAGTTTAGATCTAAAATGTCATGAGATACAAAATAAATCTCTAAAAGTTGTTTAAATACTAAACTAGTAACCTAGGTTTACAGAAAATGAGTAAACTATGATAGATGGTGCAGAAATCCACTTCTGGGGCCCACTTGGTGTGTGCTGGGGCTGAGACTTAAGATTCTCACGTGCATGGGCTGTTTTGGGCGTTCAACGCCAGGTTGTAACCTGTTTTCTGGCGTTGAACTCCAACTTGTAACTTGTTTCTGGCGCTGGACTCCAGACTGCAACATGAAACTGGCGTTGAACGCCTGTTTACGTCGTCTATCCTTGAGCAAAGTATAAACTATTATATATTGCTGGAAAGCCCTGGATGTATACTTTCCAACGCAATTGGAAGCACGCCATTTGGACTCTTGTAGCTCCAGAAATTCCATTCTGAGTGCAGAGAGGTCAGAATCCAACAGCATCAGCAGTCCTTTTTCAGCCGAATCAAATTTTCGCTCAGCTCCCTCAATTTCAGCCAGAAAATACCTGAAATTACAGAAAAATACACAAACTCATAGTAAAGTCCAGAAATATGAATTTTTCCTAGAAACTAATGAAAATAAACTAAAAACTAACTAAAACATACTAAAAACTATATGAAATTAACCCCAAAAAGCGTATAAAATATCCGCTCATCACCTTTCATTATCCTTTGCAAACCAATGTTGAGCCTATTATACCCCTTTGTTCTTTACTTTAGCACATCATTAAGTCTAAGCAGAAAATAATAATGTCCTTAATTTGAATCCTTGGTTAGCTTAGACTAATGAGAGTGCTCATGAATTAAGTGTAGGGAAGTTGAATTTGGAAACATTTGGTTTGAGAATTGAGTATGTTAGAATTTTCTGAAAATATGAAAGAAATATTTAGGACATGATTCATGCATCCAATAATTTAATCATATGCATTGAGAAAAATAAAAGAAAAGAAGAGAAAAAGAAAAGAAAAAAAAAGAGCAATTAAGCAAAAAGGGGACAAAATGCCCCAAAGTAAGTAGTGAAAGGAATGCATATGTACTGTACTTGAAATTTGAATGCATGAATTTGTGGAAAACATGGTTAATGGATAGTTAGATGTGGTATTATGATTACATGGATTGTCTAAAGTTAGGTGGAAAGTTTAAGTTAATTAAGGATTCAGATTTTAGTCCACTTGGCCAAATACAATCCTACCTTGACCCTAACCCCATTACAACCCTTAAAAGACCTCTTGATATGTGTATTTGTGCATCAAATTTGTGTTGATTGGTAGAAGAAAAGCAAGCCTTAGAAAGCAAGGATAGTAGAGCATTGAGAGAATCGAACCTTAAACACTTGAGCGATTAGAGTGCATACACTTCTAGTGAGGGTTCGATGCTCGATTCTTTGTTCCCGGCTTTCATAAGCTATTTTCTTCTGAAAGTTTACTTGTACTTTATTTTATGATTTGAATTAGTGAAATCCAGTTCATATTTCTTCTTGAAGGATTGTTTACTTTTAACTAAGTAGGTAGAAACATTTTGCATGTAGTTGCATTCATATAGATAGGTTGCATTTCATATTAATCTACCATTCCTCTTCATCTTTATAGCTTCTCTTGAGCTTAGCATGAGGACATGCTAATGTTTAAGTGTGGGGAGGTTGATAAACCACTATTTCATAGTTTATCTTGTGCTCAATTGAGTGGATTTTATCAACTCTTTACCCACTTATTCATACTATTTGTATGGTTTTACATTTGCCTTCCTAATTATGTGCTTTGATTGAAAATATGCTTCTTTGGCCTTAAGTTCCCTATGTTTAATCCTCTCTTATTACCATTAGATGCCTTGATATGCGTGTTAAGTGATTTCAGAGATTATAGGGCAGGAATGGCTCAAAGGATGGAAAGGAAGCATGTAAAAGTGGAAGGAATACAAGAAGTTGGAGAAATTGCTAAGTTGTCCAACTTGACCTCTTCGCACTCAAACGGCTATAACTTTAGCTACAGAGGTCCAAACGACGCGGTTTCAGTTGCATTGGAAAGCTAACGTCCGGGGCTTCAATTTGATATATAATATTCCATAGTTTCTCTGACTCTAGGTGACGCGAATGTGTGCTCCACGTGGACGCGTCGCAGTGGCAAAAATCAGCGTGGCAGATTTCTTTTCCAGCGATTTTTGGGCTGTTTTCGACCCAGTTTTCGACCCAGAAAACACAGATTAGAGGCTATAAAGTGGGGGAATCCATCTATTCATAATAATCATAAGCTCATAATTCACTTTTCATAGTTTTAGATGTAGTTTTTAGAGAGAGAGGTTCTCTCCTCTCTCTTAGGATTTAGGATTAGGATTTCTCTTAATTTTAGGATTACTTCTCTTCAAGTACAGGTTCAATGTACCTCTTATTTATTTTCTACTTTTATTATATACTTTTAATTATTATTTATCTTTTCAATTTGGCTTATGCTACATTCATGTTATGATTTTCTTAATTAATATTATTTGAGGTATTTCAGATTTAAGATTGCTTTGCTTTGTTTATATTGATGCTTTTAATTTAATTTAGATATTTTCTTCCTTTTGGCTTTGGTTAAGTAACTGGTAACGCTTGAGCTGTCAAATAAAGCTGTGGTTGAAATTAGGAGTTGCTCCAATAACTCTAGTCTTTCCATAGGAATTGACTAGGACCTGAGGATCAAGCTAATTAATCCACTTGATTTACCTTCATAGTTAGAGGTTAACAAAGTGGGATTAAAATTCAATTCTCATCACAATTGATAAGGATAGGACTTCCAGTTCTTATACCTTGCCAAGAGCTTTGTTATTTATTATTTTAACAACTTGTCATTTAAATTACTTGTTCCTTACTTCCAAAACCCCCAATTTACAAGACTCATAACCAATGATAAGAACATACTTCCCTGCAATTCCTTGAGAAGACGACCCGAGGTTTAAATACTTCAGTTATCAATTTTAAAGGGATTTGTTACTTGTGACAACCAAAACATTCGTAAGAAAGGTTGATTGCTTGGTTTAGTAACTATACTTGCAACGAGAGTTTACCATAACTTCTAAACCATCAATCTTCATCTCTTCAGCCATGCTAGCATGTTTTAAATAAACAAGCTTGTTAAGAAAGGATTAGTAAGAGGTCTTCCTTTGATAAAATTTGATGAAGATATCACTTGTGATGCTTGTCAAATGGGAAAACAAATAAAGAGTCCATTTAAATCAAAGGAAGACATCTCTACTAAAAGATCACTTGAATTGCTACATATTGATTTATTTGGTCCAACAAGAACTCAAAGCTTAGGTGGTAAACATTATGGTTTGGTAATTGTGGATAACTACACTAAGTTTGGTTGGATTTTATTTCTTGCCACAAAAATGAAGCCTTTTCGGCTTTAGAGATTTTTAGCAAGAAAGTTCAAAATGAAAAGGATTTAAAGATTGCCTCAATAAGAAGTGACCATGGAACTGAATTTCAAAATCAATCTTTTGAATCCTTTTGAGAGGTGATGGGGGAAAATTGATTCCACACAAACTAACCGGCAAGTCTACCGGGTCGCATCAAGTAGTAAAACTCACAAAAGTGAGGTCGATCCCATAGGGATTGATGGATCAAGCAATTTTAGTTTGGTGACAAATTTAGTTAAGATGATAGTTGGTAATTTGAGTGAAGTTTGATTAACAGAATGTAAATTACTGGAAAATAAAAGTGCAAAATGTAAAATGACAAAACTTAAACGGCAAGAAACTTAAATTGCTGAAACTTAAAGAGCAAGAAACTAAAAGAGCTGGAACTTAAATTAGAAGAAATGTAAATAACTGAATCTTAGAGTGCAAGAAATTTAAATTTGCAGAATCTAAATTGCAAAAAAACTTAAATTGCATGAATTAGAAAGGGAATAGGGTGCAGGGGATCAAAATAGCAGTAAGCAGATTCAGATTAAAGTAAATCAGAGAGATCTAAGTTGAAGAAATTTAAAGAAAATGATTCATCAGGGATTGGAGATATCATAATCCATCATGAATCAATTGAGTCTTAACTCCTATCTCAATCATATTAGTAGATCTATGGCGGATTGAAATTGATTGGATCCCAATTCTTTGGTGTTCATGCCCTGGGTCGAGCTGTACGACCCGGGCTGATTGAAGAAAAATCGACCGACCTCTTTAGGTCAGAATTATCCGACTTCTTCTCAAAGAGCTCGGCCAAATCACCAAGAAAGCCCAAAAAAGGGGCCAAACAGAGGAACACGACCCAAATCCAAAGGCAGCCCAAGCCTAGAGAGATAAAGGCGGTTCCCTTGAAGATAAGATTACTTCACTCAAAGATAAGATAAGATAACTATCTTATCCCCAGAAAGATCACTCTACAATATTATAAATACACTGGAGCACCCAGGTATAACTCATACTCTGATTCTACTGAAAACCTGCTTAATACCCTTGCTAACTTAAGCATTGGAGTCCCTTGCAGGTACCACCACCCTCTGGTGACAAAAGATCAGCAGCATTGTCAATCCAACAAATCGGGTGCGGCAGCTCCGGCCACCACACACAAGTCGGACACGTCATCTCCGACCAGCACAGAAGATCTCGTCCGAGATCGACGTACAATTTCAAGTAACCCTCAGAACATTGGCGCCATTGCCAGGGAACCTGGAAGTCATCCCATTATCATGGCGGACAACCTTCACAACGACCACAATTCTGATTTGGAGAACAGAATGCCATATAAGAACGTGGACGTCGCACCAGACGATACTTCTCAGCCTAACAAAGACAAGAATTTGCCAAGCACAAGAGTCATGGAGGCACTTCAAGCTCAACAAGATCGCCTCAAACAACTCGAAAAAGAGGTCGAATATCAAAGGGAGGCCGAGAGAGACCTACAAAGGGAAGCTAGAGGACGCCTAGAATTAGAAGACAAGCTCCTAAAGCTTGAAGCCGACCTCAAAGCTAAAACTACCCGATCCAGCCATGAAGATAGCCCCAGCAAGGACCAAGACCCATTCATCAAAGAGATCATGAAGGCCAAAATCCCAAAAGACTTCAAACCCCCTGACATGACTCCGTACGACGACACATCAGATCTCAGCCATCATCTCAATAATTTCAGAAGTAGAATGCATCTCACCGACGCCTCAGACGCCATTCGATGCAAAGCCTTTCCAACAACCCTGACAAAGACAACAATTAAGTAGTTCGACACTCTGCCCCCCAGATCTATCATAAGTTTCGACGACTTGGCCAAGAAATTTCTTGCCAGATTTTCCATCCAGAAAGACAAAGTCAAACATGCCCCGAGCCTTCTAGGGATCAAGCAAGGAGATCGGGAGAGTCTTCGCAGCTACATAGAGAAGTTCAACAAAGCGTGCCTTGACATACAAAGCCTACCAATAGAAGCAGCCATTATGGGACTAATCAATGGCCTGCGAGAAGAACCATTTAGTCACTCCATATCAAAGAAACATCCAACATCTCTGAATGAAGTACAGGAACGAGCAGAGAAGTACATCAACATGGAGGAAAACTCTCGGCTAGGAGAAACCTCAAAATCCAGATTCTCCTACTCCTCCCGGGATAAGGATAAAGAATCCAAGAAAAAAAGAAGATCAATATGGCGAGAAGCCTAAAAAATACAACAACTATACCCCTCTCCGGGTGTCTCTTGTGGATGTTTACCGAGAAGTATGCCATACTGAAAAGATCTCGCCACCTCATCCACTCAAAAGTAAGAAAGGAAGAGGAAATCGGACAGAATACTGTGAATATTACCGAATCTATGGACATCCTACCAATGAATGGTTCGACTTGAAAAATGTTATTGAGAAATTGGTAAGAGAAGGACGACTAGATCGGTATCTAGCCAAGAAATCGGATGAGCCTCGAAAAAGAAGAAGGGACGAAGAGGTCGGACGAAGAGAGCGACCACCCTACACCCCAGAGAGACACATTCACATGATAAATAGAGGATTCGCAAGAGGAAGGATCTCAAAATCATCTCGCAAAAGGCACCTCAAAGAAATATATCATATGGAGGGAGGAGAAGGATCACCCGACCTCCCTACTATTACTTTCACCCAAGACGACGCGGCAGGCATCATCCCGGGACATGACGATCCTATGGTCATCACTATCATAGTGGCCAATGCAAACCTTCACCGCACATTGGTAGACCAAGGAAGCTCGGTGGATATCTTATTTAAATCCACCTTCGATAAACTCGGCCTCTTGGAGAAAGAACTTAGAGCATATCCGAACAGCTTGTTTGGACTAGGAGACACTCCAATCCAACCGCTTGGATACATCTCACTACACACAACCTTCGGAAAAGGAACCCGATCAAGGACACTCAATATAGACTACATTATACTCAATGTAAGCTCAGCCTACAACGCCTTGATAGGTCGGGCAACATTGAACCAGCTCGCAGCAGTAGTTTGAACTCCACATCTATGCATGAAATTCCCAACTCCAGAAGGGATTGCTATGATAAAAGGAGATAAAAAATAGCGCGACGCTGTTACAATGAAAGTCTGAACCTCAGAGGAAAAGGGGAAGAAATCCATACCATCGAACTCGGAGGAGTCCAAAGACGGGAAGAACTTCGCCCACAACCCGAGGACAAAATCGAAGAAGTCCAGATCGGAGATACCCCGGACAAAATAACAAATTTAGGGGCATCCCTAAAGAAAAAGATGAAGGAGCCCTTGATATAGTTCCTAAGGGATAATGTCGACCTCTTCGCATGGAAGGCTGCAGACATGCCGGGCATAGACCCCAAGCTAATGAGCCATAAACTGGAAGTATACCCAGGATCTCGGCCAGTACAGCAGAAGCGTAGAAACTCGGACCGGAAAGATCCCAAGCTGTGAAAGAACAGGTACAAGCTCTATTGGAGGCAGGATTCATAAGAGAAGTCAAGTACCCCCTATGGCTAGCCAATGTTGTCTTGGTAAAAAAGTCAAATGGGAAATGGCGGATGTGCACCGATTATACCGACCTCAAAAAAGCCTGCCCAAAAGATCCCTATCCACTCCCAAACATCGATACTCTAGTGGATGCTTCCTCCGGATACAAGTACCTCTCATTCATTGATGCTTACTCAGGATACAACCAAATCCCAATGTATCCACCTGATCAGGAAAAAACCTCATTCCTAACTCCAAGAGCAAACTATTGTTATGTCGTCATGCCATTCGGACTCAAAAACGCAGGAGCTACTTACCAAAGACTAATGAACAAAGTCTTCACAGACCATATCAGGAAACTCATGGAGGTATATGTAGATGACATGTTGGTAAAAACACAGAGTGAAGAGTCGCTACTATCTGACCTCACCAAAGTGTTCGACACCATAAGAAAGCACGGTATGCGACCAAATCCAGGAAAATGCACCTTTGCAATTGAAGCTGGCAAGTTCTTGGGCTTCATGCTCACACAAAGAGGAATTGAGGCAAACCCAGATAAATGTCGGGCAATACTTGACATGAAAAGTCCGACTTGCGTCAAAGAGGTACAACAACTCAACAAAAGACTGGCAGCCCTATACAGATTTCTAGCCGGATCAGCCATAAGATCTCTCCCCTTCTACGCCACTTTAAAGAAGGGAAAGAGGTTTGAATGGACAATGGAGTGCGAACAAGCCTTCCAGGAGTTCAAAAAATTCCCGGGACAACCACCCATTCTCACCCGACTATGGAAAGAAGAAGCACTCATATTATACCTTGTAGTAGGAAGTCGGGCAGTAGCTTCAGCACTAGTCAGGGAGGATGAAAGTGGACAATAACCCATATACTTAAAGAAGGGAAAGAGGTTTGAATGGACAACGGAGTGCGAACAAGCATTCCAGGAATTTAAAAAATTCCTGGGACAACCACCCATTCTCACCCGACCACGGAAAGAAGAAGCACTCATACTATACCTTGTAGTAGGAAGTCGAGCAGTAGCTTCAGCACTAGTCAGGGAGGATGAAAGTGGACAACAACCCATATACTTCATCAGCAAAGCACTACAGAGATCTGAGCTGAACAATCAAAAAATAGAGAAGTTCGCCTATGCTCTCATATTAACTTCTCGACGAATTTGCCTATATTTTCAAGCTCACACCATTAAGGTTCGAACCAACTAACCCATGAGACATATTCTACAGAAAACAGATTTAGCAGGAAGAATCCTTCAATGGGTAGTCGAGTTGTCTGAATTCTACCTTCAATATGAAGCTCGGACAACCATCAAATCCCAATATCTGGCCGATTTCATCGCAGAGTATACTGACACCCCCAGAAATCCTTACAAATTGGAATCTTTATGTGGATGGCTCTTCAAATAAAACTGGGAGTGGAGTAGGTGTGATAATAGAAAGCAATCAGAGAACCCAAATCGAACTCTCCCTGAAGTTCGAGTTCCCTACCTCCAATAACCAGGCTGAGTACGAGGTGTTATTGGCTGGTTTGAAACTGGCTAAAGAGGTGAGAGCCTAAAAGCTTGTCATCTTCAGTGATTCACAAGTCGTCACCTCGCAAATAGCAGGGACCTACCAAGCTAAAGACCCTGCCATGAAAAAGTACCTCGACAAAACCCAGGAACAACTTGGACAATTCAAGGAACATGAGATCCGACATATACCTCGAGAACAAAATGCCCGAGCTGACGCACTCTCAAAATTAGCCAGCACCAAACCAGGGGACAATAATAGAAGCCTCATCTAGGAAAAACTGCAGAACCCGTCAATCTTGGAAGGAGACAAAGTCCTAGCCATATTAGGTCAGGATCAAGGGTGGATGACTCCCATAATCAACTACCTCAAATCAGAGATACCCCCTACAGATAAAAAGGAGGTAAAGAGGTTAAAGCGGGAGGCACAGTATTACACCATTATAAACAACATCCTATACAAGAGAGGGATTTCGACGCCCCTACTAAAATGTGTACCAACCTCTAACACAAAAGAGGTCTTGGAAGAGATACACAGTGGCACATGTGGCATCTCGGAGCTCGAGCTCTTGCCAAGAAAGTACTCCGAGCCGGATACTTTTGGCCAACTTTGCAAAAAGAAGCCACCTAGTTCGTCAAGACATACCCACCATGTCAAAAACATGCTAACTTCCACATCGCCCCACCAGAGGAGCTCATCAGCATAACATCACCTTGGCCATTTGCAAAGTGGGGACTCGATCTCCTCGGGCCCTTCCCTCAAAGATTGGGATAGGTCAAGTTCCTCATCGTAGGGGTAGATTATTTTACAAAATGGATTGCAGTAGAGCCCCTAGCCAACGCCAGTGCCCAAAGAAGTCAGAAATTCCTATATAGGAACATTATCACAAGGTTTGGAATCCCTTATTCCATTACCACAGACAATGGCACTCAATTCACAGATGCAGGCTTTAGAAAGTTGGTAGCCGACTTGAAAATAAAGCACCAATTCACATCCATAGAACACCCCAGGCTAATGGATAGGCAGAAGCTGCCAATGAAGTTATATTAGCCGGGCTAAAACGAAGATTACAGGATGCAAAGGGAGCCTGGGCTGAAGAGCTCCCACAAGTCCTATGGGCATATCGGACAATGCCACACTCCACGACAAGGGAGTCACCCTTCCGACTAGCTTATGGCATGGATGCAATGATCCCAGTAGAAGTCGAAGAAGGGTCCCCCAGAACGATCTTCTACAGTGAAGAGGCCAACTCCCAACTTCAAAAAGAAGAGCTCGACCTACTTTCAAAAATACAGGAAAGAGCTCAGATCAGGGAGGAGGTGCTAAAACATCGAATGGCCTCAAGATACAATCAAAAGGTAGTACATCGAAGTTTTGCCAACAACAGCCTCATCCTAATCCGAAATGATATCGGAACAAGTCGACCTGGAGAGGGAAAACTCGCAGCAAACTGGAGGGGACCCTACCGAGTCATAGAAGTACTCGAAAAAGGCTACTACAGGCTGTCCAAACTCGAGGGGCGAGAGCTACTAAGGTCATGGCACGCCTGCAACCTAAGAAGGTATTATAGTTAGGAGGTAATAAAGATCTTAGGATAAGGTGCACTCTTTTTCCTTAAAAGATTTTTTAACGAGGCGCCAAGCTAAGATCTATGAACTTCCTGACTTAGAATGGTAAAGCACCCATATATATATATATATATATATATATATATATATATATATATATATTTGCATGTTTTCTATTTTCAATAAAGTTTTTTCAGATTTTCTACAAATCCTCTTTATCAAGACGCATTAATATGAAAGGCAAAAATTCATCACCCGATTATAAAGCTACAGATCGGCAAAAGTGAAAACCAAACTCACTGCTCGATCATGATAAGGTCGGCGAAGATGAAAACCGAATTCATCAAAGGTCAGACCAAGCGATCAAAATCGGCAAGATGAAAAGCGACAAAAATAGAATAATGCAAGAAGTTATAAAAAGCGATCCATGAATAGAGGCCTGACGTGGTCTGAAACAAAAAAATGGATTGCTAGAAATAACTTAGAATGGACCGACATAAAAGAAGTCGGACCAGATCAAAGCGACAAAAAGTTATAAAAAGTAACCCATAGAAAAGAGGCCTGGCCAGCCCTGAAAATAGATTACTAGAAATAACTTAGAAGGGACTGACATGATGAAATCGGCCCAACAAAACTACAAAAAGTTATAAAAAGTAATCCATAAAAAAAGACCTGACAAGGTTCAAATAAAATAGATTACTAGAAATAACTTAGAAGAGACCGGCATGATGAAGTCGGCCCAACAAAACTACAAAGTTATAAAAAGTAATCCATAAAGAGAGACCTGGCAAGGTCCAAATAAAAAATGGATTACCAGAAATAGATTAAAAGGGACCGACATGAAGAAGTCGGACCAAACCAATTAAAAGCAACAGAGTTATAAAAAGTAAATCCAAAGGGATTACTAAAAATAATTCGCAAAGAAATCGACCGCTAGAAGACGTGCGCTATAAGGGACTCAAGTCGGACCCAGAAATCCATAACCTCAATAAAATCAATCTGCAAGTATTCTATTAAAGAATGCGAAGAAAAATAGCTGAACAAAGCTAGCTTCAAGTAGGAAATAAAGCACAAAGGCAATCAAAAGAGGTCGGACATCAAGATGCCAACACTCTAAAGATGCCTAGCTACATACAAAGCATATCATGAAAGAACAAAGCTGGCATAATAAAAAGCTCAAGAGGCCACCCGAAAAAGCCGACCTCAAGTGCTTAAAGAAACTACTTCATTTTTCTACATAGAGTTGCTATAGAAAAGCAACCAAAATATCCATGTCAAGACCATAAGTTACAGAAATAAGAGTTCAAAAGCCCACAGACCGGGCTGTATAAAACATCAAATAAAATTCATCAAAGATCCAGGTTCTCATCGGGAGTAGCATCCTGAGTCGATGAAGGATAGATGATCTTCGTAGGAATTTCATCTACAGTCCCATCATTCCAGTTCAAAATCTGGACATCAGGGTCGGACTCGGGCTGGCCGACCTCAGTAGTAGGAGTTGAAGAAGCCGGGGCAGCAGAGGCTTTGGCAGATGGCGCAGGAGGAAGGTCTACATCTACATCGTCATCATCCGGGCCATCAGGGACAATCTTGCCAACTTCTACAATGTTGTCCAAGCTGAATAGGGTGAGGTCGAGCTTGGGCACAAGAAATCGAACCTGAGCCTTCAAATTCTCATAAGCAGCATTCACGCTACCTACAAGATGGCTTTGGAGCTCGGTATAGTCGGCCTGAGCAGATTCCAACCTCTTCCTGAGCTCTATCATCTCACCATAAGTCAGGACATAGCTCTCCTTGTGCTTTTGCGCCATCTCCTCAGCCAGATTTGCAGAAGCCACCGCAGCAGTAGCCTGAGTCTTCTCACCTTCCAACTCCTTTTTCAGCTTAGCCACCTTCACCTCGAGCTCTTCCTTTAAACCCTTGATCCTGTCATATTTCGACTTGGCCTCCTCCATAAAAGCCTTTGTCGCGTGAACTGGAAGATCCTGGGCAGTCCGAAATAACGCTACCCCCATATGTGCCATTTTTATACTACTCTGGGTAATGAAGTCCAAATGACGAAGAATGGATACGTCGTCAGTAGGAACAACACCATAAGGAGCAATTTGTTGATCAACAAACCCGACAGCATCAAAATCGGGAGCATCCAGATTGAAAGGCTCAACAGTCCTTTGTCTTTTTGGAGGAGGGACGACAGTAGGAGAAGAGGTAGCAGCAGAGGGCTGGGGAGGATCAACCAAGTGGACCTGAGGAGTAGGAATCATCTTCCTCGGTCCAGAAGTGCTCAATATCGGCTTTTTAGGGGGAACCTGAGAATATCCTTCCCCAGCCACCTTTGCCGAGATGTTCTGGGTAGCTGTAGCTTTCCTCGCCTTTTTAAAGGCCTTCATAGAATCATTATTTTTAACCTTCTTTGAAAAACACAGCAACACAAGTTACAAAAACTGGAAGAAACAGAAATAAAAAACAAGCAAACAAAGCAAAAAGAAGTTGACCACTACCCAGCTCAGCTCGGACAAGGGAAGGGTCTCCTAAGAATCTCTTTGTGTCGAGATAGGGAGGTTGTCCCCAAATCCCCTCCAACAAAGTCACAAAAATCTGCTCGACCTCATCAAGCATCTCCCATGTATATCTAGATACTACAACGTTCTTTTGCCAATATAAGGGAAAGGCAGGTTCATTATTCGACTCCAAGAAAAATGGTCGAGCTCCCTCAATAGCTCGGACCTTAAAAAAGTAGTTCTTAACATCCCTAAAAGACTCATCGTACATAAAAAACACTTTGTGTCCTTGGGCAGACCTGAAAGAAATCCAAGAAGCTTTCTTTTTGGTAGTCCCAGGCTTGGTCAAGACAAAGAAGTAAAGAAAGAGAGTTTGAGAGGGAGTGACATCCAACTCTTGGCAAAGCAACTTAAAGATCTTGATAAATCCCCAGGAGTTTGGATGGAGTTGGGATGGAGCTACATTACACGACCACAACAAGTCAGTCTCAAAGGAGGGAAAAGGAACGGTGATGTTCATTTGGCTGAAAAAGTAGTCGTAAGCGTAAAAGAAGGGGAGTTCCCCCTGGGTCAGAGAAGGAAAGCAAACCCTTTCATCGGAGTCAGGCGCTACCAATTCATAGTTTTTCTCTTGATCCCTACTACTACAGATCTGGTGATGTTTTCTAAGCTCCACGATGTACTCAGAATTAACTACTGAAACACACATCAGGACGAGGGAGTCCAGCCAATCAGACATGCCCTCGGGGACTTTGGAGGAGGTCTCGACAATATTTTTGCGAGAAGACATGTTCAACTAATCCCTACAGTAAGAAAAAGAAAAATAGGTTACAACTCGGGCAAGGCAAAGAAAGAAACTCGGACTAAAGCACGCAAAAGTTAAAAAGCCAAATACGACAGCAAAAGGAAACCCCAGGATTCACATGAAAGATCCAGGGTCATCTTTTGGAGGCAGTTATGGAATAAGAACTCAGGAAAAATCTACAAGCCTACATCTCGACACCTCCTAACAAGAAAATAATCCTCTTTTAGCAAAGCAACACCCCGAAAGGAAAATCAAGAACTAGAAAATCATCAAAGCGTAGCTTTTTATCTATTAGCAAAGGGAACTATCAATGCATCTAACATGCCAAAGGGAAATCATTAAAGAAGCAACCTTTTTCAAAAATCAAGCAGTTCATCACCCCAAAACTTCAAATGCAAGGACACAATCAGAAGCAATAACAACATTCAAAGCCCTAGAAACATCAACTAGCAGGAAATAAGAAAAGGTGTATGTAAAAAACCCTAGAATAAAGCATATCACAGAAATAATCAGACACAGTAGACAAAAGAAAGATTCAAAACTCTCCAACGTGGAAGCAAGCAAAATTTCTTAAATCAAGGCATCAAAAATACATAGCATGAAAAGAATAAAGACAAAGAAACCAACCTGTGAAGAAGACGATGAAATGTCAAAGCAAAAGGCGAGCATCTCCAACGATCACTTCCGGAAAGCAAGAAAAGTACGAAGACGTGAAGAGCTTGGAAACAGCAGAGCTTTGAGTCACAGACAAAATAGAAGAAGCAAAAAGAAAAGGGGGGGAGTTACGGCAAGCACGAAGAAGAGAAACTGAAGGGATGGCACTTTGAAATTTCAAAAGTTAAAATGAGAGATAGGGAAACGGCAAAAAAGGAAGTTAATTAAATCCTTAAAAGCCTTCGCACATTCCCTAGAAAAAGCACAACGCACGAGACAGTTAGAAAGAGTGAGAAAACGTTCTGCATTTTAAACCACTGAAGGGAAAATGCTACCCAGCGAAGATCAACCAAAAGTGCTCGAGCTCGGCTTCTCCGGTAAAGGATCGAAGCCTAAGGGACTTGACCTTAAAAAAGACCAACCTCAAGCAGGGGCACTGTTCGTGCCCTGGGTCGAGCTGTACGACCCGGGCTGATTGAAGATAAATCGACCGACCTCTTCAAGTCAGAACTATCCGACTTCTTCTCAAAGAGCTCGGCCAAATCACCAGGAAAGCCCAAAAAAGGGGACAAACAGAGGAATACGACCCAAATCCAAAGGCAGCCCAAGCCTGGAAAGATAAGGGCGGTTCCCTTGAAGATAAGATGACTTCACTCAAAGATAAGATAAGATAACTATCTTATCAATAGAAAGATCACTCTACAACATTATAAATACACTGGAGCACCCCGGTATAACTCATACTCTGATTCTACTAAAAACCTGCTTAATACCCTTGCTAACTTAAGCATCGGAGTCCCTTGCAGGTACCTGAAGAACTGAAGATTGATGGTTTAGAGGTTATAGTAAACTCTCGTTGCAAGTATAGTTACTAAACCAAGCAATCAAGCTTTCTTACAAAAGTTTTGGTTGTCACAAGTAACAAATCCCTTTAAAATTGATAACCGAGTATTTAAACCTCAGGTCGTCTTCTCAAGGTATTGCAGGAAAGTATGTTCTTATTATTGGTTAGGAGTCTTGTAAATTGGGGGTTTTGAAAGTAAGGAACCAGTATGTTAAATGATAAGAAAAATAAAATAGCAATAATAAAATAAACTCTTGGCAAGGTATTAGAATCGGAAGTCCTATCCTTATCAATTATGATGAGAATTGGATTTTAATCCCACTTTGTTAACCTCTAACTATGAAGGTAATTCAAGTGGATTAATTAGCTTAATCCTATGGAAAGACTAGAGTTATTGGAGCAACTCCCAATTTCAACCACTGCTTTATTTGACAGCTCAAGCGTTACCAATTACTTAACCCAAGCCAAAAGGGAGAAAATATCTAAATTAAATCAAAAGCATTCATATAAATAAAGCAAAGTAAAATTGAATCTGAAAATACCTCAAATTGCATTAATAAAAGAAATCAAATCTAACATGGATATTCATAAATTAAATTAAGAAAATAAATAAAAAGAACATTGAACCTGATAAAAAGAAACAATTCTGAAAGCAAAGAAATCATAAATCCTAATCCTAAGAGAGAGGGGAGAACCTCTCTCTCTAAAAACTACATCTAAAACTAAAATTGTGAATTTTGAAAGCTTATCATTATGACTGGATGCATTCTCCCACTTTATAGCCTCTAATATGTGTGTTCTGGGCTGAAAACTGGGTCAAAAGCAGCCCAAAAATTGCCCCCTGCGATTTCTGTTACGTTCAGGTCGCGAAAAAGTGACGCGAAGGCGTTGTCCACGCGTCCGCGCGGATTGAAGTTCGCAGATGCGACGCGGCAGCTATGACAAATTATATATCAAATCGAAGCCCCGGACGTTAGCTTTCCAACGCAACTAAAACTGCGTCGTTTGGACCTCTGTAGCTAAAGTTATAGTCGTTTGAGTGCGAAGAGGTCAGGCTGGACAGCTTAGCAATTTCTCCAACTTCTTGTATTCCTTCCACTTTTGCATGCTTCCTTTCCATCCTCTGAGCCAATCCTGCCCTGTAATCTCTGAAATCACTTAACACACATATCAAGGCATCTAATTGTAATAAGAGAGGATTTAAACATAGGGAACTTAAGGCCAAAGAAGCATGTTTTCAATCAAAGCACATAATTAGGAAGGCAAATGTAAAACTATGCAAATAGTATGAATAAGTGGGTAAAGAGTTGATAAAAATCACTCAATTGAGCACAAGATAAACCATAAAATAGTGGTTTATCAACCTCTCCATACTTAAACATTAGCATGTCCTCATGCTAAGCTCAAGAGAAGCTATAAAGATGGAGAGGAATGTTAGAATGTATGAAATGCAACCTATCTATATGAATGCAACTACATGCACAATGTTTCTACCTACTTGGTTTAAAAGTAAATAAATTCTCCAAGAATAAATATGAACTGGATTTCACTAATTCAAATCATAAAAATGAAGTACAAATAGACTTGTAGAGGAAAATAGCTCATGAAAGCCGGGAACAAAGAATCGAGCATCGAACCCTCACTGGAAGTGTATGCACTCTAATCGCTCAGGTGTTTAAGGTTCGATTCTCTTAATTCTCTACTAACCTTGCTTCCTAAGGCTTGCTCTTCATCTAACAATCAACATAAATTTAATGCACAGATACACATATCAAGAGGTATTTTAAGGGTTGTAATGGGGTTAGGGTCAAGGTAGGATTGTATTTGGCCAAGTGGACTAAAATCTGAATCCTTAATTAACTTAAACTTTCCACCTAACTTTAGACAATCCATGTAATCATAATACCACATCTAACTATCCATTAACCATTTTTTTTTTCACATATTCATGCATTCTAATTTCAAGTACAGTACATATGCATTACTTTTACCACTTACTTTGGGGCATTTTGTCCCCTTTTATTTTTTTGCTCTTTTTCTTTTCTTTTTCTCCTTTATTTTTCTCTTTTTTTATATATTTATTTTTTTCTTTTATTTTTCTCAATGCATATGATTAAATTATTGGATGCATGAATCATGTCCTAAACATTTCTTTTACATTTTTAAAAAATTCTAACATACTCAATTCTCAAACCAAATGTTTCCAAATTTAACTTCCCCATACTTAATTCATGAGCACTCTCACTAGTCTAAGCTAACCAAGGATTCAAATTAAGGACATTATTGTTTTCCGCTTAGAGTTAATGATGTGCTAAAGTAAAGAACAAGGGGATATAATAGGCTCAACATTGGTTTGCAAAGAATAATGAAAGGGTAAGGCCATATGGGTATGTAAGCTCAGTGAAACAAAGGCCTCAATCATGTAAGTGTATGCATACATCAAACCATGGAAATATAGAATTAAGCAAGACAAAGATCACAATTTTAGAGAGAAAAACACACCAAAAATAAAATATTGGTTAGTAAAATACAACCAATTAAATAGGCTCAAAATCTCACAGGTTTTGTGTGTTCAAGCTCTAAACCATGTTCCAGTATAATATTTCTTCAAACAAGCGTAACATTAAATTTTATTCAAATTAGTGAAATGCTCTAAAAGGTTTCTTGAAAAAGAAAATATTACTTCAACCAAGTGGTAAAATATGCACAAAAATCAAACAAACATGCAAATGCAACAACTAACTACAAAGAAAATTTAAACATTGGTGTTGAGACAAGAAAGTACTAACCCATGAAGATCGGTATTGACCTCCCCACACTTAAAGATTGCACCGTCCTCGGTGCATGCTGAGATGTACAAGTGGACGGGCTGATTCAACTGATGCCTTTCTCCAAAGATTGTGCAGGTAGACTTGTTTGTCTTCCCATTAAGAAGCTTTTCCTCTCCCTTCGTGGTGGCCATCCTGAAAGAAGAGGGAAAAGAAGAAAAGTAACCCAAAAATAAAGATAGAAAATAAATAAAATATGGGTGTTAATGCCAGATAATAAGGATCTCAATTACATGGTAGCTACAACATGCAAGTGAGAAAACAGTAGAAGTACATGGCAAAGCAAGAGTGCAAAAATTTGCAACAATGAGAAAGAGAGTGTGGGTAAGGAGAGATAATATAAATCCATGTCAATGTAAAAGTAATACAGGTATAAAAGATTGGCATTGATATAAATAATATTACCTATCCAGAATAAAACAAGTCACTAAGCACCTAAAATAATTCAAGAGAAGATGCAACAGTTAAATAAGAAAATTTTAACACCAAAGGAAAAATAATGAATTTAGAAAAGAAAGCAAAAATATGCACAAAATTAAGATGCAATGAATGAAATATACAAATAAATTAAGTAAAATAAAATAAAAGATAAGAAGAATGAGAACGGAAAGAACGGAAGAAGAAGTAAGTAAGAAAGGAGGGAGGAAAAATTAGGATTGAAGAAGAAAAGATAAGATATTTGGCAAATTAGGATAAACTGTGCGGCGCAAGCGACGCGGACGCGTGGGGCACGCGGTCACGTGACTTGCACTTATATGTATTGACGCAGTCGCGTCAGTCACGCGGTCGCGTGACACAGTTTATGCTACTAGCGCGAGGGCAGCCTCGCACTCGTACAACTCTCTGTTCGAAACTTAGTATTGCCAAAATCCAGGGTGACGCGGTCGCGTGATCGACGCGATCGCGTGAGTGGCCATTATGGGGGTATGACGCGGACGCGTGAGCCATGTGTCCGCATGGTAGGGTTTGTGCGTTCAGCTTCCACCTCCTTGTAAGCTTCTTCATTTTCAACCTCTTCCTCTTGGTAGCTTTCTTGCAATTCAATCTCCTCTTCATTGCTTTCCAAGGGCATAGGAGGCTGTGTTTCTTCTTCTTTAATCTCCATTTCTTGACCAACCTCTTCCAAGTCTTCAACTATGATATGCCTTGGAGGTTGTACACCCTCCTCAACATCAAATGCAATCGTCTTGGAAGGAGGTTCTATGTCTTGACTTTTCCATGGAGGTTCAGCATCTCCCAAGTCTTCAACTACTTCTTCTTCTTCAATAATTCTGGCTTCCTCCACTTGTTCCAGTACAAATTCATGCTCCTTACTGTCCACCGGAGTTTCTAATGTCCCCTTCATGCTACGTTCTTCATTAGATTGTCCGCATGAAGACATGGGGGTTCCTTGAGTGTCCGAACATCGGGAAGCTAATTGATTTATTGCTTGGTTCAATTGATGAAGTGTGGCATTAAATTTTTCAAATGTTTCCTTGAGTTTCTCCATTGATTCTTGGGGTGATGGATATGGACATGATGCATAGGGAGGTGGTGGTTCTTGGGAGTAATTGGGTTGGAATTGGGGTGGTTCTATATATGGTTCATATGGTTCATAAGGTGGTTGGTATGGTGGATGAGGGTTAGGATCATATGAAGGTGATTGGTGGTAGTTGGCTTATGAGTGTGGTGGTTCAAAGTTGTGTTGAGGAGGTTCATAGGCATATGATGGGGGTCCATCATATCTATCATCTTGGTATGCCCCCTGGAATGGCTCTTGACTATAGTAATTTGGTGGATGTTGGTTGTCATGGAAGGGTCCACCATAACTATTGTCTTGGTATGCATCGTGGAATGGTCTTTGTCTGTGGTACTGTGGAAGGTGTTGTTGCTGGAAGGGTTGATCAGATCCTCGTGGCTCCTTCCATCTCTGATTGTTTTGACCTTGATGCATGTTCCTGTTATAATTTCCATTCCTTGCAACAACATTGGAACCAAACTCAAAGCGAGAGGGGTGAGAACTCATAATAGTAAATAAAAAATTAAAAATGAAAATAAAAATAATTTTAAATTAAAAGGTTATTTAAATTTTGAATTTTGAATTTTTGAAAATTGAATTTTGAAATTTGATTTTTGAAATAAGATAAGATAAGATTTTTAAAAAAGATATGATTTTTGAAAAAGATTTGAATTTTGAAAATTGAAATTTGAATTTTGAAATGTGAGTTTTAAATTTTGAAATTTTGAATTTAATGAGGAAAGAGAAAAAAAATAAAATGACACTAAACTTAAAATTTTTAGATCAAAACGAAGAAAACAACTAAGAACAACTTGAATATCAAGATGAACACGAAGAACAAATTTTTGAAAAAATTTTAATAACTAAATAAAAACCAATAACCTCTTAATTTATGAAAAAGCAAAAATAAAAACAAAAATAAAAACAAATAAACAAGCAAAAGAAAATATTTACAATAACCAATAATAAGGCACACGTTTGCAATTCCCCGGCAACGGCACCATTTTGAAGAACTGAAGATTGATGGTTTAGACGTTATAGTAAACTCTCGTTGCAAGTATAGTTACTAAACTAAGCAATCAACCTTTCTTACAAAAGTTTTGGTTGTCACAAGTAACAAACCCCTTTAAAATTGATCACCGAGTATTTAAATCTCGGGTCGTCTTCTCAAGGAATTGCAAGGAAGTATGTTCTTATTATTGGTTAGGAGTCTTGTAAATTGGGGGTTTTGAAAGTAAGGAACCAGTATGTTAAATGATAAGAAAAATAAAATAGCAATAATAAAATAAACTCTTGGCAAGGTATTAGAATCGGAAGTCCTATCCTTATCAATTGTGATGAGAATTGGGTTTTAATCCCACTTTGTTAACCTCTAACTATGAAGGTAATTCAAGTGGATTAATTAGCTTAATCCTCAGGTCCTAGTCAATTCCTATGGAAAGACTAGAGTTATTGGAGCAACTCACAATTTCAACCACTGCTTTATTTGACAGCTCAAGCGTTACCAATTACTTAACCCAAGTCAAAAGGGAGAAAATATCTAAATTAAATCAAAAGCATTCATATAAATAAAGCAAAGTAAAATTGAATCTGAAAATACATCAAATTGCATTAATAAAAGAAATCAAATCTAACATGGATATTTATAAATTAAATTGAGAAAATAAATAAAAAGAACATTGAACCTGATAAAAAGAAACAATCCTGAAAGCAAAGAAATCCTAAATTCTAATCCTAAGAGAGAGGGGAGAACCTCTCTCTCTCTAAAAACTACATCTAAAACTAAAATTGTGAATTTTGAAAGCTTATCATTATGAATGGATGCATTCTCCCACTTTATAGCCTCTAATCTGTGTATTCTGGGCTGAAAACTAGGTCAAAAGCAGCCCAGAAATTGCCCCCTGCAATTTTTGTTACGTTCAGGTCGCGGAAAAGTGACGCGGAGGCGTCGTCCATGCGTCCGCGTGGATTGAAGTTCGTAGATGCGACGCGGGCACGTCATTCACGCGTTCGTATCATCAAACTTCGGGTGAGCTATTGCAAATTATATATCAAATCGAAGCACCGGACGTTAGCTTTCCAACGCAACTAGAACCGCGTCGTTTGGACCTCTGTAGCTAAAGTTATAGCCATTTGAGTGTGAAGAGGTCAGGCTGGACAACTTAGCAATTTCTCCAACTTCTTGTATTCCTTCCACTTTTGCATGCTTTCTTTCCATCCTCTGAGCCATTCCTGCCCTGTAATCTCTGAAATCACTTAACGCACATATCAAGGCATCTAATGGTAATAAGAGAGGATTTAAACATAGGGAACTTAAGGCCAAAGAAGCATGTTTTCAATCAAAGCACATAATTAGGAAGACAAATGTAAAACCATGCAAATAGTATGAATAAGTGGGTAAAGAGTTGATAAAAATCACTCAATTGAGCACAAGATAAACCATAAAATAGTGGTTTATCAGTACCACCACCCTCCGGTGACAAAGGATCAGCAGCATTGTCAGTCCAACAAGTCAGACGCGGCAGCTCCGGCCACCACACACAAGTCGAACACGTCATCTCCGACCTACAGTTTCAGGTAACCCTCGAAACACTTGGCAATCCAATCTCTCTAATCACAATCAATCTTACCAATTCCTTGATCTAATTGTCATGAGAAGAGTTAGAGCACATTCTCTTATCCATAAGCCACACAGATTCTCAAAACCTCAATTCCTCCCGAATGGTGTTGGTTAGGAGAATTGTGAAGGATAGAGCTCCAATTCTAATGTAGGTGATTCCCCTTCCGAGGCTCACACCCACATTGAATTGAATTAAACCCCCTTCCGGAGTGAATAATTTACAATCAAGGCAGAAGATATCCTATAGCTACACAATTGAATTTAGAAGAAGTAGAATTTCATTGATTCATTAAGATTACAATAGGGCTCCTCCCCCTAATGAATTTGGGGTTTAGTTCATCATTGCTCCAATCAAAACAGAAAACAAAGAAGTTACAGAAAATTTCAGAAAAGAAAATACAAAGAGAACTGAGTGCAGAGTTTCCCAATTTGGGATTCTGACTCTCTAGCCTTTCAGATCTCAAATCTGCCAAGCCTTGTCCTAAATCAAATTCTTCTCTATTTATACACTTTCTAATTCATTCTTCAAGTCCTTGGATTGGGCTTTTTGGCCTTGTTGAAGCAAGCTAGAATGGGTTTCAGTGATGTTGAAGAGAGGTAATTAGCAATTCATGTTTTTTATCTGCATGGCTTCTCAATTTCACTAAAGCTGATGTCAATGTTGGAGCTCACGTTTGGCAGAAAACATGGAGTTAAACGTTAGGCTTGAAAATAGGATTTTTGAAGAGAATGAGCGTTGGTGCCAACG